>NW_023994495.1:20000-334895 GCF_015586225.1 Lucilia sericata
TTAAACACAGAGAATTATTATAATTAAGGCATAATATAATTTCAATTTCCTTGACAAAAAATTGACTTAATAAATATGACACAAATTCATATACTTCTACATTTAATTTTATAAACGAAATGAGAAATATATCAACTCATTTTAGGCCACACAAAATGTTTTGCTAACTCTTCCAAAAGAGTCTTTTCTGAGCCCCACTTCTAATCAGTTTCGACTAATTTTTTAATCGTTTTTGAGTCATTTTTAATTGTAAGTGTTGTTGTTTCATTACAATCAAAAACAACTACATAAGAAACAATTTTAGATCTTAAAACTGCTTGAAATAAAACTGCACAAAATAAGTTATTAAAACCATCATATTTTAAACACCAGGATGATCAATTTTCATTTTTAAGCGCTCAACTTATTAATCACTTTTAGGTCATCAAAAGGAGTCAAAAATGACTCAGTTTACTGATTAATCATTCAACAATCTTCCAAATGCTAGCTGGGCTGCTTCGAACCCAGCAAAATCTTTACCTACTTGGTAAGCCGAATAAGTAATATTAAAAATCAGTAGAAACTACTTACGTTATCCAAAAACTAATTAGTTACCCAAAACAAATATGTGGATACCAATTTACTTACTTATCAAATTGTCAGCGAATGAATCTACATATTAAAACGAAAAAAAAATAATACTCATATTCTGATTATACCCAGCAAAAAATCTTCAAATTTTGGTAATGAGTAATCTAGATAATGTAGTTATTTAATACATTACATGGTAATGAGTAGTCGTTATCAATAACATTATTTAATTTTTTTAAATGGGATTTGTAGCCAATTATCTAGAGCATCAGTCCAATTATCTAAAGCATCTATCCAAAGTTTTTGGATATCAGTATTTTTTTTAAACGTCGATTTATACTTTTATGTAAAAACTATACCAAAAAGTACTATAATAACTTGTTAATGGAGCACTGAGTAAGCGGAAAGACTAATAAACACAAAAATTAACTGTAGAACCAGGTTTAAGCCCGGGAAAGTCGGGTAAGCACATTTGTAACCAGTTATTTTTTGAACCTCGTCGAACAAAAATAATTAGTTATTCATCCCAGAAGTAAGTACTTCCACATTGCTTTAATATTACTTGCCTGCTTACCGGTTAGTAAAGTTTTTCCTGGGTAATTACAAAAATACAAAATAAAATGTTCCCCAGCCGAGATTTGAACCCAAGCGTTCAGTTATAGTCCAACTTCTTGCTTGTTAAACAGACAAATTTATATTCATAATAAATTCTTATTCTTGTTCTAAAGCACACTTTAGCCTTAAAAACCATTAATAAAATTGTGATATTCATAAACAAGTAAGAGTGTTATATTCGGCTGTGCCGAATCATCAAATCATTGCCGAAAAGGAATGATTCCTTACAAATAAACATTGATATTTAAAAATCGATGCTTTTGTTATTATCAAAACAATTTTCTCATTTATGACATCGATATTAATATGAACATTAGGGTAATATTTCGAAGAGGGCCTTTAATGAGGGGCAGGGTCAATTACGGACCGATCCTCATAGAATTTGGTAGAGAAAATTTGGCTTGCACAAAACTTATTCATGCAGAGTTAAGTGTGTAATGAGCGTTAATGTCGTTTTCTGAAGGGGACCTTATATAAGGGATAGGGTCAATTATGGACCGATCCTTACAAAATTTAACAAAGATATTAAGGTTCCTATAAAATATGTTCATACTATACTAGTATTTTTAAGCCATTAATGAGCGTTAAAGTAATTTTCTGAAGGGTATGTGGAGTTTAGGGTCAATTATGAACCGATCATCAAACAATTTGGTAGAGAGATTTTGGCTTGTATGAAACATATTTGAGTCAAGTGTTAACGCTGTATCATTACTTTTAAAGCAGTACTGAGAGTTAAAGTTATTTTCTGAAGGGTTCCTTATATGGGGGCTATTATTTACCGTTCATTATAAAATCTAGTTATGAGCTTTTTTTCTGAAGGGGTCCTTATATTGCGGGTAGGGTCAATTATGGGCCGATCCTTATAAAATGTTACAAAGAGATTTAGGTTCCTATAAAAATCTTAATGCCGAATTTCACTACTATAGATGCTTCCTTTATACAGTTATGAGGGTTAAAGTTATTTTCTGAAGGGGACCTTATATGGCGGGTAGGGTCAATTATGGGCCGATCTTTATAAAAATTTACAGGGAGATATAGGTTTTTATAAAACATGTTTATTCCAAATTTCACCGCCATATATGCCTTAAAGTCATTTTCTTGAGGGGACCTTATATGGCGGGTAGGGTCAATTATAATTTGTATAAAATTTTACAAAGAGATTTAGGTTCCTATAAAACATGATTATGACGAATTTTACCGCTATATATGCATCCTCTAGATAGTTTTGTGCGTTAAATTAATTTTCTGAAAGGGACCTTATATGGCGGGTATTGTCAATTATGGGCCGATCCTTATAACATTTTACAAAGAGATTTAGGTTCTTATAAAACATGTTTATGGCGAATTTCACCGCTATATATGCTTCCTTTAGCCAGTTATGAGCTTTAAAGTCATTTTCTGAAGGGGACTAAGGAGCTAGGCTAAGACCAATATTGCCCATTTTCAATACCAAACAACCTGCATTAACTAAAAATATCTATGCAAAATTTCAGCTCTCTATCGTGTTTTCAACAGAAAGATGGACGGACATGGCTAGATCGTCCTAGAATATATATACTTTTATGGGTCTTACACGAATATTTCGATGTGTTACAAACGGAATGATGGTGGGTATAAAAACCTACATCAACAAATGTGCTGTTTTTTGTTTAACTTGGCAGCACTGTAGAATTTGGCTGTCATTTTATGTGTTAGTGAGTGTTGCGTACAAATAGGATAAAATATTCGTTGATTCGGAACTTTGAAGAAAAATAAATATATATGGATATAATAAATGTTCATTTAGTTCAGATGTAAAAACATAACAGCAATTTTTTTAATTATTATTAAATGTATCCGAATAACATTTTCTTATTTTTATTGCAATTTTGATAATTTTCGCAAATATTGATATTGATACGACGGGGAATATATTTTGCATCGGTATAACATAAATTATTATAATTTACACTAGCTCTTTACTTTCTTCAAAAAGTAAAGAGAATATTTTTCTATCTGTAATGACTTTTTTTGAAATATATATCAAAATTTATCTTATGACGATAAAATAGTTATTATATTTTTTTGCCTTTTTTTAATCCTTAAAGTCAGTTTCTGGACCCGTAAAAAGTGCAGTATTCGGCTATGCCGAATCTTAAATTCCCTCCACCAGCAAGCTACTTTTTATTAAAACCCATTTTTAGATAACTTGACATTTTAGTTTCCGTAGTGAGGGTACTAACATTTATGCATATGTGGAACTAGTTTTGATTAGTTTTATAACATTTTATATTAATAGTCCAGTTGCAAACATTTTAATACATATATCGGCAGAGAGTAAAATTAAGTTCTTTTTCTGGTTTTACTGGTAATATATATATATATATATATATATATATATATATATATATATATATATATATATATATATATATATATATATATATATATGTATATAAAACCGACTGTTTGTTTGTTTGTTACGCTTTCACGCTAAAACTGCTAAACCTATTTATAAGAAATTTTGCATACCGATAGGTATATGCTCGGAAAGAACTATAGGCTATATATAAGATAATCATCCGATGCCACGCCCCTTTCTACGCCCACTTTTTATAAAACTATTCTTACTTATATCCTAACCTATAATTATATAAAAGAGACTGTTTATTACGCTTTCACGGCCAAACTACTGAACCGACTTACAAGAAATTTTGAACACTAATAATTCTACTTTGGTGGAACAAAATAATGATTGGACGTCACTATTCTTCTCTACTCACTTATTTCTATATAATTGTTATACAAAATTTTCATTCGAGACTTACTGAAAACTACTGAACCGATTTACATGAAATTTTTTATACCGATAGGTCTGACCTGAGGAGGAACTATAAACTATATAAGATCTGGATTTTATGCCAACTTTTTGTAAAACAATTATTATGTACCAATTTTACGTTCAAGCATACAAAGAGGTACTAACACGATTTTTATTAAATCTGTTATAATGAATGTTGTGGAATGAACACATTACATCATCAAAACGTATAATATATAATAACAAATACATATGAGACTCTTTTATTATTATATTGATTGGATGTAGGGTTGCCAGCCTGGCTGGACTTGGCTGGAATGTCCAGCTTTTTTGATGCTTGTCCAGTTTCAAGCTAAAATTTAATTTGTCCAGCTAAATAGAATTTTTTTAGCACACTGCAATAATTTTTATGTTATCTTTGTCAAATCATGTTAGCGAACACTGGTTGTACATTTGTTATACAACTAAGTTATGATTTCCCTCTTCTATCATCATGTCTCAACACTTGAACAGCTGATGTCGTAATAAATATTAGGTCTGTTCGCGTACTCGATAATTTGTAACAATTTGCAACAATTGTTACTGGATTCCGTTCGCGTTCGAGCGATAAAAATTACAGTTCGTTGATAGAGAATTTTTTGATTTTACTGGATATTTTTTCCTCACTAAAAAATATCCACTTATATTCACAACATATGTTTGTTTTATGAATATGTAAACAAACCAAAGAAATCGAAAATTTGGTAAATTTTAAATTTTTTGAAAGAAATATATAAATTAATTACACACGAATATTAACAAATTATTTGTAATTAGATTTATTTTAATTTTATTTATCATAAACTAGTTTTTAAAAGAGTTTATTTGTTGTGGAAAATCATAACAAATATTGTCAATCTAGCGTTTTTAAAACAATTTAGTTTGTCTTTCTCTTAGCGATTTTGTGTAAATTTTTATTTTAATAATATGTTTGTATCATAAAGTTTTAAGACAATAATATATTTTTAATGATACTACATATTTTGTTAACTTTAAATATCCATTTATTTATAAGAAAAATCAAAGTTTCAATTATTTGTTTTTTTGAGATTTCAGCAAAAGGGCATTACTAATCTTTGTTTATAAACAAAAACTTGCACATTTTTTTTTAAAATTGGCTCTCTATCATATAGTTACTGGATAGGTATTTCTTACAGGAAAGTACGCTAAAAAACATATTATTGCGAGCGATAGTCAATTTCTTTACGCACAGCTTACGTACTTATGATCGCATCTTTTGCTCTTAAAAACTAAGTTAACGAAGTGATCGGGGAAAACTAAAAATATATTCGTACTATATGGACTATAACAAAACGGAATTGGTATATGAGAACCCCTGCATTTTTTTGGTGTATCACTGTGAAATTATTTACACAAAACCAAAATTAACATTTTCTCAGCATTTTTTTATGTCCAGCTTTTTTGTTTTGTCCAGCTTTTTAAAACCCGATGTCCAGCTGTTTGCGAATCGGAATCTGGCAACCCTAATTGGATGCTACGCACATTTTTATGTTCACTTTTAGATTATCAGCTATAACACTAAATTTCTAGGCTAAATATAAAAAAACATGAACCAATTTTCAAGAAATTTGACAACAGACAGTGTATTTTTGGAATTAACTTTTTGATCTGGATTTTATGCTTCATGAAATTTTGCATGACAGTTCTATCGTAGAAGATTGGGTTAGTTTGAGGAAGAGAATGTTTAATACATAAAATCCGAATACCACTAATTTCGGGCCTGTTGTGATCTTAATGAAATGCAATGACATTTTTCCGTCTAGTTTTTGTTACATTTATAATGCTCATGATTTATACTTCTTATACTATATGAGAATTATTACTAGGTAGTTAAAATTTTAATAAAAAATTTATTTTTATTTGAAGACTCTAAATGTTAAATAAAAATCAGTAATCAATTTAATTTATTATCAAAAATCGATTTTCATCTAAAGCGTAAAATCGGTTGTGGATTCGTATATCCCATCACTTATATATTCCACGCGAAAACTATTCTTATTTCAAAACCAGTAATCCACTGTATATCTTCAAAAAAAAAAACTATTTTAAAACAGAATCGGATGTAGTTTACTACTATCGAGAAAATAGCACATGGAATTTTTTATCAAAGTTATATTGTTGTAGATCTGTATATATTACTTTCCACCGATAAATTTTTTTATTTCAAAACCTGTTATCTGCTGTATATCCTCAGAAAATAACAATTTTAAAAGAGAACGAGAAAACTATAAACTATATTAGATCTTTAATGAATGTCTACGATGCCACTTTTGTATGCAGTACTGAGCAAAAAAACTATAACTATATTAGATCTTGAATGAATGTCTACGATGTCACTTTTGTATGCAGTACTGAACAAAAACCGCTCCTAAAATACTGTGCGACACTCAAAAACACTCATTACGTGATATAATGCTTTTTATAGACCTACCATTTTTAGAATTTTCAATATACCCTCGGAAGATATTGGAAAAAAAAAAACGATTTTTGTTGACTAGACAGACCAAAAAAATTATATCTCAAATGTGTAAAATATTTAGATATAAATACAAATTTTTATATTTTTTTAATTTTTTTTTTCACAATTAAAGATCATTTTTGACCCACACTTTATTTGAAAATATATTTTTTTATTTTAGCCCGTATTTTTGTAAATAAAAACGTTGAAATCTGATAAAAACTGACAAAAATAGATTTTTTTTTAAATCAAAAATTTACCAAATCACTCAGTTAAGTAAAGTAAGTTATCAATTTGAATAATAAAGCTTATATTTGTGTTGCATATCTTACGTTGATATTTTACTTCAGCAAAGAGAGATTTGGTAAATTTTTGTTTTTACGAAAAAAATTCTTTTTCTGTCAGTTTTTATCTGATTTCAACGTTTCGTATCTTATTTTATTCACAAAAATAATAACAATTAAAAAAATTGTTTAAAAATATGTTTTTTAATAAAGTGTGGGTCAAATATTATCGTGAATCGTAAAAAAATCAAAAAAAAATATACAAATTTGTATTTAGATCTAAATATTTTACACATTTTCGTAAAAAATATAAAAATGTGAATACTTTTTAAAAAGAACAAAGGAAACTCTTTTCAAAAATTTACTTTAAATAAAATTAATTTTTGCAAACATACTTTTTATACCCTACACCACTATAGTGGGAGGGGTATTATGCGTTTGTGCTGATGTTTGAAACGCATTAAAATATTAGTACTATACATACCTTAAAGTATACCGAACGACTCAGAATCACTTTCTGAGTCGATTTAACGATGTTCGTCCGTGTGTCCATGTAAACGTTGCTATCAAAGTACAGGTCGCAATTTTCAAGATAATTAAAAATAGTTAAAATCGGTCCATTATTTCACCTAGCCCCCATACAACTGAACCCCCGAAAGGGGCTTTTGAGCCCATAATTATGTATAATATAAATGTATCTCGATGAAAGTTCGCACAACTAAATTTTATACAAGCATTGATGACCTTGCCGAATTTCGAAGTGATCGGACTTCATTTGACCCTAGCCCTCATACAAAACCCCCTTCAGAAAGTGACTTGAATATATGCAATTCATTTAATAACACTGTTATTGCAATGAAATTTAGCACAGACAAATATTATATAAATACAAATCTATCCAGCCCATTTTATCGGGATCGGTCCACATTTGCTCCTACCCCCATATAAAGCCTCTTTTAGAAAATTAGTTTTTAGTCAATAAATTGCTTAAATAAATCGCAGTCAAGGCAATATTCAAGATAAATGATTTATTATGAAAAATAAATCACATTTAATATTCATAATATTCATAATTTTTAGGTTTTACTTTTGAAGATTTTATAAAATTTAGATGCTTATTACATTTCTATAAAGTTTATAAGTTAAAAAATCCACAATATTTGGTTGAATTATTTGAATTTGGTAGATCTATTAGAAATAAACAGTTAAAAATTCCTATGTTAACGTCAATTTTAGAACGTTCGTTTTTAGTTAGAATATCTAGGGATTTTAACAAGTTGCCCATTTCATTAAGAGAATTCAATCTTTCCGTTTGCACTTATAAAAAAAAGCTTAAACAGTCTTTTGTGTAAATAATTGTTCCTGGTAGTAACTTTTTTTTTTTTTTTGTATTCACGTTTTTTTTGTATTTTTGTATTTTATACATATTTTATACGTATATGTTCTTCATTAATCCCAAATATGAATTAAATATGTTTTTCATTTGTGATTTAATTTTATCACTTTTAACATTTATGTTATGTATATTTTTATGTAAAAAAGGCACTTAAAACAAATAACTTGAAACACTTTTCTTATATTTGGCAAACATTTACAATTAATTAAAAGTTTTTTTTAATTAACTAATGAAATTTTTGAAAATGGCGGAACGTTAGATTGCTAGGGAAAAAAAAAAAAAAAAAAAAGGAGGGAATTTTCTTCTTCTTCTCTTTTTTGACATTTTCTTTTAATATTTGTATATGTATGCTTAATGTTGTGAAAAGTCAGAGTTGGAGATTGTGAATTGTGTCTTTGTTTGTTTTCTTATTGTTTTCTTATTTTTTAATCTAGTGTTATTAAAATAATGAAGAAAACTATATAAGTCTTAAATTAGTTTTTTTTGTTGTTAGTTTTTGAAAAAAAAGGAAATGAGCATTTATAGGTAATTTATTGTAATTTTTTTTTTTTTTTTTATGTTGAAATGATTTGTTAATAAGGAGTAATTTGTTAATGATATTTAACTGAGTGATTTAAATTTTTTTTGTTGGTAATTGTTTTCAAATACTTAAAACTCTATAATTATTGATATATATGCGTTGAATAACTTGTTTAAATGATACCTTGTCCATATGCTTGTTGATTTCTATTTGTATTAACTTTAAATTTAGTATTTTTTTTTTTTGCTTTAAAAAAGACTGCTTGTTAGATTTTATTTATATACACCATTAAATATAAAATTTACATATACTTCATTCAGCTCATCTCATTATATGCTAAAATGTCCTATATTATTATTATAATTATTTTTTTTACATTTTTTTAACTTTAATTTATATTCTTTATTTATTTACTTTTATTATTATTGTTATTTTATTAAAATTGAATGTTGTCTAATTAAGTAGTGTTATTGGATCCGATTATGGCCTTTGGCTAGGATTCTGTATAAGAATGAATAAACTAAACTAAACTAAACTGGCGTAGGGTATCATATGGTCGGCCACGCCCGACTATACTTTCTTCCTTTTTTATAAATGGATGTATTTTTGAGAAACAAACAATAAAAGTAGTTTTGTTCTCTGTCAAGATCAAGGATTCTTCATATTTTCCGAGGACAGATAAAAACGTAATTTTGTTATTTTTAAAGGAATTTGAAATCAATGAGCCCAAACTTTTCATGATTTTGTCCAGAATTTCTCATAATCGTTTCAGAGTTTTTTCAATTGCATGTACTTTTTCTAATAGCAAAAAAATCGCTTGAAATTTTATACGGTTAATGATACATAATTTTGAAATTAATAAAATGCCCCGAAGACTTTTGTCTCTTTACACCAGGGGCACTACAATTCAAAGTACGGTATGACGTAATTTAAACTGAACAGTTCTTTAAATCTACTGCACATGGAAAAAAATTAAATTTAAAGAATCTAGTTCTATGAGTTTCCCAGATAAACCAAATTTTATATTTAATTCATATGGGAGGTGGCAAGCACCCTATTGAAAGTCCGCCCGTTATTCTCTAAATGTTCAGATGAGTGTCAAAGTTCTTCAGTAAAATTTGAAGATTCTAGCCCTAATAGTATCTCAGATAACCGAATTTTTCTATTTAAATCATATGGGCGCTCCAAGCCCCTTCAGATGAAATCCGCCCTTTTTTCTCCAAAATGTTCTGATGAATATTAAAGTTCTTCGTGAAAATTTGAAGAATCTAGTTTTATTAGCTTCCCAGATAAACGAAATTCTGTATTTAATTCATATAGGAGGTGCCAAGCTCCCATTGAAACTCCGCCCGTTATTCTCAAAATGTTCACAAGAATATTAAAGTTCTTCATGTAAAATTTGCAGATTCTAGCTCCAGTAGTTTCTCAGATATACGAATTTTTCTATTTAATTGATAAGCCTCCCAGATAGGGTTGCCAGCCTGGCTGGACTTGGCTGGATTGTCCAGCTTTTTTAATGCTTGTCCAGTTTCAAGCTAAAATTTAATTTGTCCAGCTAAATAGAATTTTTTAGTACACTGCAATCTTGGGCAATAATTTTTATGTTATCTTTGTCAAATCATGTTAGCCAACACTGTTTGTACATTTGTTATACAACTAAGTTATGATTTCCCTCTTCTTTCATCACTGACAACATGTCTCAACACTTGAACAGCTGATGTCGTAATAAATATGATTGCGAGCGATAGTCAATTTCTTTACGTACAGCTTACGTTTATTACGTTTACGATTTTTATACCCTACACCACTATAGTGGGGAGGGTATTATACGTTTGTGCTGATGTTTGTAACACACAAAAATATTAGTCCTACCTTAAAGTATAATAATCGGCTCAGAATCACTTTTTGAGTCGATTAAGACATGTCCATCCGTCCGTCTGTCCGGCTGGCTGGCTGGCTGACTGCCCATGTAAACCTTGTGCGCAAGGTACGGCCGCAGTTTTCAAGATAATTTGATGAAATTTGGACATGGTTTTTGGCACAGGGACGAAGCCTAATGAAATCGGTCCATCATTTCACCTAGCCCCCATACAACCGTACCTCCCGATTTGGGCTTTTTATGCCATTATTACGTCAAATATACTATTATCTCTCTAAAAATTGACATAAATATGTTTTATATAAGTATAAATGACACTGCAGATTTTCGTAATGATCGGCCCTTATTTGACCCTAGCCCCCATACAAACCCCCCCTTCAAAAATGTCTTAAACGTCTAAAGTTGACTTGTAACCATTTGTATCGCAATGAAACTCAACATAACTAACTGTTATTTACAAAATATATCCTTTTCCCAAATTGAATGAGTATCGGCCCATGTTTGACCTATACTCCTATATAATTATATATTTATATTTAGAAAATTAGTTTTCTATCAATAAATTGCTTAAATACCTTGGAATTAAGGTAAAATTCTACATAAAAGTTTCTTTATGAAAAATAATTTTTTTTAAATATACTCATGGTGTAGGGTATTATATGGTCGGCCATGCCCGACTATACTTTCCTACTTGTTAAAATTAAAAACATCAAAAATGGCACTTTTTCAAATCTTTTGCTCTTAAAAACTAAGTTAACGAAGTGATCGGGGAAAACTAAAAATATATTCGTACTCTATGGACTATACAAAACGGAATTGTTATATGAGAACCCCTGCATTTTTTTGGTGTATCACTGTGAAATTATTTACACAATACCAAAATTAACATTTTCTCTGTATTTTTTTATGTCCAGCTTTTTTTGTTTTGTCCAGCTTTTTAAAACCCAATGTCCAGCTTTTTGCGAATCGGAATCTGGCAACCCTATTCCCGGAATTGTTATATGAGAACCCCTGCATTTTTTTGGTGTATCACTGTGAAATTATTTACACAAAACCAAAATTAACATTTTCTCTGTATTTTTTTATGTCCAGCTTTTTTTGTTTTGTCCAGCTTTTTAAAACCCAATGTCCAGCTTTTTGCGAATCAGAATCTGGCAACCCTATTCCCGGATAAAAATATTCACATGAATATTAAAGTTCTTCGTGCAAAATTTGAAGAATTTAGTTCTATTAGTTTCCCATATAAACGAATATTTGTAATTAATTCATATGGGAGGTACCGCTGCTCTCATTGGTAGTCCGCCAATTTATAACCCAAAATGTTTACATGACTGTTAAAGTTCTTCGTGCAAAATTTTAAGATTCTATTTGTAATAGTTTCCAAGATAAACGAATTTGTGTATTTAATTTATATGGGAGGTGCCGCCCATTTTTTGTCATAAACATTCAATTTGATACTAAAGTTCCTCCGAAAAAAATGAGAACTCTAGTTATATTTTCTCAGATATACTAATTTAAGATTTTCTTTATATGGGAGGTGCTATACTAGGCTGCCCATTTTATTCTCATGTGTCCATATGGATACATATTGCATACAAAATTTGAGGACTGTAGCTCTTGCAGTTTCTGAGATATGCGACTTTTAAAACTTATGTCATATGTGGGCGTGGCACGTCGCCCACTTAAAATCTTGAAATAAAAAGTAGCCTATACTTCCTCTGCCATACAAATCTGCTTCCAAGGAAACACCATTTTTTGCTGGGATTGGATAGTTAATTAAAAAAAATTGGACCATTTTGACTGACTGTTAGTGCTAATTTTGGTATTCTTGTGTACAATAAAAAGCAATAACTTAAAAACGGATAAACTGAATTAACCCTTATAAGTTCTGAATGCTTTACTTTTTGAATAGAAAATTTATGCATGTAAATGAAAAAAATGCGAATAAATTTTAAATTATTTTGAAATGTATTAAAGTTAATACATTTCATAAATAAGTTTTATACACGACAAAATCTCTCTGCCAAATTTTATGAGGATCATGTTGCAACGACGGCTGCTTGCAAATGTAACAAATTAGATTTAACAATGGTTTTAAAAGAGACTGTCAGTACTCCGACAAGAGCAGTCATATATCCTCTTTACAAAGAACTTACATCTAGTAAATATAAATGCAGACCAGACGTTGTAATTGTTACAGAGAAGTTAGCGAAAGTTTCATTGGAAATGTTAGAAAAAAGTGCAAAATGACAGTTGAAAGGTGCAAGTTCGTTGAAGAAAGTGCTAAATTCAAATCAAGATTTTAAAAGTCGATTAAGCCATGTAAAACTTATGCGTAATGTACAGGTCGCAATTTTTCACATAATTCTGTGATATGTATTTAGCCAAAAGCCTATTTAAAATTGCACAAATTTGTCCATTATTTGACATTGCCTATACAAATCTCCCTCTACAATATCGATAACAATCTAAGTTTGTTTATTGTGCAATAATTCTAACAAATCTTTGCAAAAGTAAGCTAAAATAAAATCCAAGTCAGAGCGTTATTTTAAGTTTGTAAATAAATCCAAGTCCTTTTGTATACCAAGTTCACACGATCAGTTGAATTACTTAATTCGGCCTCTGAATGACAATAGCCAATTAACCCGTTTATACGACACATTCGTTATTAGTTTTAACAGTTCATCGCCATGTTGTTTTTTTCCATTCATTATTGTTTTAATTTTTTTGGAATATTTGTGTGTGTGTATGGTACAAAACTACGTTCGTTACATTATTTCAACAGTTTAAGTTGTATATTTTCTATTTATTTGCATTTTTTTTGTAATTATACCCTTCACCTTCGTGAGAAGGGTATATTGTCATTCCGTTTGTAATTTCTATAATATAATGTTCCGACCCCATAAAGTAAATATATTCTGGATCCTTATAGGTAGCGGAGTTGATTAAGCTATGTCCGTCTGTCTGTCTCACTGTCTGCCCGTTTATAGCAAAAATCCGAGACAACCTCTCAAAATTTCATAAAATTTTTTTTTCATGCTTTGATATATGTATAATAGAGTGATTCAAGCTTGTATGAAGGAAAAAAATTTTGTCTGACAGGCCGTTCCCTCTCTAGAATTGTTCTATGGGTTGTAAAACTATGTCAAATTTGGCCATTTAGTAATAAATTTTGAACTTTATTGTAAAGGAATCGTAATGTGCACAGAGTAGGCATTTCGGAAAGATATAACACACAAAAATTGATTGAAAACTTTAAAAGTTATTGCAAATTTCCCAGGCCATTAACGTGTCTCACAGCACATAAATTCGAAATGTGACAAAAAAATTTACTTTATTTGGGATATATTCTAAAAAACCATTTTGTTACTTAAAATATATCTATAATTACTCGAATATTAGTTAGTAACTCGTTCTCAGTTATGGTCAAAAAAGTTTGATTTTTTCAACGGCCGTTTCAAATCTCCAATTTCAGTTTTTTTGAAACTTTGTTAAACAAATTTCAAAATTTTTAGGAGATCTCATGGGGATTTATGGTCAAAAGATAAGGCTATTAAATGTTAAAAAAATTAGATCAATATTTCTTACAGTTTAACTGTACCTGCGATTTTAACTCGGCGGATTTCAGGAAAATCGCATTTTAGAGAATACGTATTAATTCTTTACTGATGCACATTTTACATAAAGTATTATCAGAGTATTATAGTCCAGATAATATAAAAGTTTACGGGTTAAGGATATCCGATGTTTTATTCAAAGCGGACATCCTTAACCCGTAAACTGTGGAGTTCAAAGGTCAAATTTTGCAATATTTATGAATTTTAGTGTACCATATCGAAATAATATTTATTTGTCGGCCATATTTACCAGAAATGACTGGAATTTATCGTATATAGTCTGATATTTAAAATAGAGTGAAAAAAAGGTAGATTAACCCTTTAAGGAACTTGGGAATAATTTAACACCAAAATTCAAAAATTCGAAAAAACACTATCTATTTGAATAATGCTCTATATAATTAGAGGAATAACAGAAATACAACAAAAAATTCTATATTAACCCATTAGATCCCAACCATTTTAAAATCAATAAATTTAAATTTTTTGTTGCAAAATATATCTTATTATGGGTTAATTTAAAATAAAAAATCAAATCAATTAGTATTGAGAATTTTTCCATTAGATTAATTATAAAATGTATTGAAATTCTCTGTGAATTACCGTATTCACTGACTTTTTCGACAATTTATTGATATTTGTGCTAAAATAAATTAATTAAAATTCACCATATGGGATGTATTCTTCACTGACACTACTGTCATACACTTCCCATTCACCAAAAGTGTTGTCTGGTAGATCCTCCTTTAATTAACAGTATTTATCAATTCCTTTTTCATCAATTTCTTGGTAATATTTGGAAAAATCTAAATGTGAACTGATTTTATTATAAAGATAATCAGTAGCACCTACAAGCTTTCTAAAATATTTACCAAAAAGGACATATGAAAAAATAGGCATGGGTAGTCCCATTGTACCCAAGCGAGTACACTAATATTTATGCTTATACAAATTAACTTAAATACTAATTTTTAATTATTTTTTGAACAAAATCCTAATGGGCTGATCTGTTTTCTTTATTATACCCTCCACCACCATCAGTGGTGATAGAGGGTATATATAAGTTTGTCGTTCCGTGTGTAACACCAAGAAATATTCATCTAAGACCCAACAAAGTATATATATTCTGGGTCCTTATCAAATTCTGAGTCGATTTAGCTATGTCCGTCTGTCCGTCTGTCTGTGTAAAACACGCTCACGTTAAAACTAAGCAAAGGAAATAAACCAAATTCACCCAAAATATTTATTATTATCCTAAGCAGTTTGGTATTGAAAATCAGCAAAATCGGTTCACAACGTAAAAAGTTATGAGTACAAATTTCAGACTACCTCGAAAAAAATTACGTTTTTTTCATAATTCTTTTACAGTTTTCTCAGAAACTACCAAAGATATTTCGATGAGTTTTGTCACACATTATTTTTTCAGGGCAGTGATCAATTATGTTCAAAATCTTTACAATCGATCCAATATTTCCCATAGCCCCCATACAAAGGTATATATTCCCGGAAATTAGTTTATCGTTAATAACTCCCTCAAATATATCGGTATCAACACGAAATTTTGTACATGTAAATATAATATGAACAGAAATCATACTGTCAACGTAGATCTCAGTCGGTCCACAATTGGTCATAGCTCCCATATAAGGTCCACTTCCGAAAATCACATAAACGCACATATTTCATTGATGAATAAAGCTATTGTGATAAAATTCGAGCTGGATATGTTTTGTATACATACAAATCATTCTACCGAATTTTTTACGGATCGGTCCATTATTGGTCATAGCTCCCATATAAAGCCCACTTCCGAAAATCATTTAAAAGCTCATATTTCATTGCCAACTAAAGCTATTTTGATGAAATTCGATACAAATATATCTAGTCGAAATATAAATCACTCTACGAAATTTTTTCCGGATAGGCCCATAATTGGTCATAGCTCCCATATAAGGTCCACTTCCGAAAATCACTTAAACGCATATATTTCATTGAATTATAAAGCTATCGGGACAAAATTTGACACAAATCTGTTTTGTATACATACAAATCATTCTACAAAATTTTTTACGGATCGGTCCATAATTGGTCATAGATCCCATATAAGGCCCACTTCCGAAAATCACTTAAAAGCACATATTTCAATGCCAAGTAAAGCTATATTGATAAAATTCGACACAAATATGTTTTACCTAAACATGAATCATTCTACGAATTTTCTTCCGGATAGGCCCATAATTGGTCATAGCTCCCATATAAGGTCAACTTCCGAAAATCACTTAAACGCATATATTTCATTGAATTCTAAAACTATCGGGATAAAATTAGACAGAAATATGTTTTGTGTGCACTCAAATCATTTCACAATTTTTTTTTACGGATCGGTCCCTTATTGGTCATAGCTCCCATATAAGGCCCTCTTCCGAAAATCACTTAAAAGCACATATTTCAATGTCAAGTAAAGCTATCTTGACAAAATTCGACACAATATATTTTGCCTAAACATGAATAACTCTACGAAATTTTTTCCGGATAGGCCTATAATTGGTCATAGCTCCCGTATAAGGACCACTTCCGAAAACAACGCATATATTTCATTGAATTCTAAAGCTATTGGGATAATATTCGATTTGAATATGTTTTGTGTACGTACAAATCATTTTATAAATTTTTTACGGGTCGGTCCATTATTGGTCATAACTCCCATATAAGGTCCACTTAAGAAAATCATTTAAAAGCACATATTTCATTATCAAATAAAGCTATCTTGATAAAATTCGACACAAACATGTTTTGTCCAAATATGAATCACTCTGCGAAATGTTTCCCGAATAGGCCCATAATTGATCATAGTTCCCATATAAGGTCCACTTCCGAAAATCACTTACACGCATATATTTCATTGAATTC
This sequence comes from Lucilia sericata, assembly GCF_015586225.1. Taxonomy (NCBI): domain Eukaryota; kingdom Metazoa; phylum Arthropoda; class Insecta; order Diptera; family Calliphoridae; genus Lucilia; species Lucilia sericata. Next base: position 37,110 of record NW_023994495.1, read on the forward strand.
TAAAGCTATAGGGGTAAAATTCGACTTGAATAAGTTTTGTCTACATATGAATCATTCTACCACTTTTTTCTCGGATCGGTCCATTATTGGCCATAGCTTCTATATAAGGTCCACTTCTGAGAGTCACTTAAACTCACATATTTCATTGTCAAATAAAGTTAATTTGAGAAAATTCGACACAATATGTTTTGTCTTTACATAAATCACTCTACGAAATTTTTTGCGGATAGGCATATAAAACATTGTACCAAATTTTTCTGGATCGGTCTATATTTGGTAATAGGTCCACTTAAAAAAATCCCTTAAACGCACATATTTATTTATCAAATAAAGATATCTTGATAAAATATGATTTGTGCACATATGAATCACTCTGCGAAATTTTTCCGGATAGGCCCTTAATTGCTCATAGCTCCTATATAAAGTCCACTTCCTAAAGTCACCTAAGCTATTGGAGTAAAATTAGACTTGATCTTTTTCTGCATATAAATCATTATATGAAATTGTTTCATGATCAGTCCATAATTGGTCACATTCCCATATTCTGTGTATAGATACATCATTCTGTTAAAATGTTTTCGAACTGGCGTATTAATATACATTTTCTGGACCTAATCAAAATTAGTTCGACAAACATTTTGGCAAGTTATCTAAAAATTAGATAGTTAGATGGGTTTCAATAAAAAGTAGTTTGCTGGTGGAGGGTATTTAAGATTCGGCATAGCCGAATATAGCACTCTAACTTGTTTTTCTATAAAATTCTAATCCATTCAGCTCAACTCAAAACTCTGTTGACAAAAATATTATTTAAAATTTACCGTTATATTTTTATGACTTTATAATTCGGTACATTTACTCTTTAGAGTAAATGTTCCAAAAATTAAATTTTACAAAAAATATAGCATTATAAAACCAGTTGTTTTTTTTACTATGGAAACTTGAGTAAACTTGAGGTGCACATTTTTAAAAGAAAAATTTTGTTTTTAAAACTGATAATTTAATTTTTTACGGTCGATTTTCAATGTAATATGTCTAAAGATACAAACTTTATATGGTCAAAAAGGGTTAATTCATAAGTTTTTATACTTAACTAGCTTTACCCAGTGTGCTTTGCTACCCTAAAAACAGTATAAATAAAAAACCCACTTAACGATGAAGATTCTAACTCCAATAGTTCTCTAGATTTACAATATGTTACACATTAGAGATGCCAAGAAAATTACTGAAAGTTCGCCCAATTTCTATCTATCTATGAAAAATTTGAATAATATAATAGTTTCCAAGATATACGAAATTTTGTATTTAATTCATTTATGTAGTGCCAAGTATGGGGGGCTCCACGCCCCCATATGAAAGTCCGCTCGTTTTCCCCCAAAATGTTCAGTTGAATATTAAAGTAATTTATGCAAAATTTGAAGAATCTAGTTCTATTAGTTTCCCAGATAAATTAATTTTTGTATTTAATTAATATGGGAAGTGCGAAGTCCCCCATTTAAAGTCCGCCAATTATTCCCTAAATGTTCATATTAATGTCAAAGTACTTCATGTAATATTTAAAGATTCTACATCTAATAGTTTCTCAGATATAAGAATTTTTCTATTAAAAGTCATGTGGGGGTTTCAAGCCCCCAAGAAAAAAGCCCGCCCTTTTTTCTCCAAAATGTTTAGATGAATATCAAAGTAATTTGTGCATCATTTGAGGAATCTAGTTCTATTAGTTTCCCAGATAAACGAAATTTTGTATTTAATTAATATGGGAGGTACCAAGTCCCCCATTGAAAGTCCGCCCGTTATACTCTAATTGTTCAGATGAATGTCAAAGTTCTTCAAGTAAAATTTGAAGATTCTAGCTCTAATAGTTTTTCAGATATACGAATTTTTCTATTTAATTCATATGGGGGCTCCAAGGCCCCCAGATGGAAGTCCGATCTTTTTCATCCAAAATGTTCAGACGAATATTTAAGAACTTAGTGCAAAAGTTGAAGAATTTAGTTCTATTAGTTTCCCAGATAAACGAATTTTTGCATTTAATTAATATGGGAGGTGCCGCTCCCCTCATGGGTAGTCCGCCAATTTATTTTCCAAAATGTTAACATAGATGTTAAAGTTATTTGTGCAAAATTTTAAGATTCTAACTGTAATTGTTTCTAAGATAAACGAATTTTTGTTTTAATTTATATGGGAGGTGCCACGCCCCCTAATGCTAGTCCGCCTACTTTTTGTCCTAAATAATCATATTGACACTAAAGTGGCTCCGACAAAATTTGAGGACTCTAACTGTTATATTATCTCAAATATACGGATTTAATATTTTCTAATATGGGCGTGGCACCTCGCCCACTTGAAATTTCAAAATAAAAAGTAGCCTATTACCTATTCCAGACATACAGGAATACGCTGTGAAAATTCAAGAAAATCGGTTCAGCAGTTTTGTAATCTATAACGTTCAAACATACAAACAAACACACATTCATTTTATATATATAGATAGATAGATATAGATATAGATTTTTTTGTTTATTTCTGTTATTCCTATAATTAAATAGAGCCCGTGTTGCCATTTAGGACTTTCAGTGCTAGATTTAGCATTTTGCATCGTGAAAATGCATTGAAGTTTTGTAAAATTATGCTAAATGCTTTAGCATAATTTGCTTGATAAAAAATATTAATTTTATAGGAGAAAATTAATTTAATGAATTGTCTATTTTTGAATTGTCATTACTCGTTTCACCTTTTTCTAATGCCGAAGTTGAAAGGCTTTTTATATCAAAGGCTATAATTAAAATTTAAATTCGAAGTCGTATTTAAGCTGAATTTTTATGTTCAATAATACAAATTCGAAAAGAATTGAAATTCGAAAATGCATGCTGTTACACTTAAGGCCTTAATCATAAACAAATTTTAATTTTATACAAGTTTTATAAATCAAATTTTGTATGAATATCGTTAGCTTAGTACGCAAACGTAACAAGACCTATTTGTAAATTTTATAGGAGAAGCAAAAAGCTTCATAACTTTTCTTTATTTCATATTTTTAAAATCTGTAAACACATGTTGAATAGCTAGTCATCGTGACCAAATTTGAAGCAAGTTAGTTTTATGTATTTAGAAATTATATAGCAAAGAATGGCGGACATCGGATTTTATTTTATCCTAGCCCCCATATAAGATTCCCTTCAGAGAATTATTTTAACACTCATAAATGCATTAACATATCAGTAAAGCTTTGAAATTCTATATAAATAAAACTTTAATGAACTCAAATCACTACACTAATTTTATGAGTATCGGTCCATATTTGACCATAGCTCCCATACAAGTACCCTTGAACAAATTTCTGTAATGATTATAACTGTTTTAAAATACCAGAATAGTGATGAAATCCGACATAAACAAGATTTATTTACCACAAGTACATGTTTAAAGTAACAAGTTAGAGTGCTATATTCGGCTGAGCCGAATCTTAAATACCCTCCACCAGCTACTTTTATATTAATACTTTTCTAATTGATCAAATATTTGCAGAAATAAGTTTTCTCATGTCTTAAATAGAAAAATCCCAAGATTTAAACAACTTAAATCTATTACAATTCCAAGATTTATTGAACAATACAAACGCCATTTTTTTATATTTTTATAGCGCTTAGCAATATTTAGTAATTTTCAAGTATGGATGTGTGTGAAAGATTTAAGGATTTTCAAAATACATATATATAATTTTGTTCTACACAAAGTTAGTTAAATACGGTTTTCTGAAGGGAACCTTGTATGGGACCGACCGCACCCTTGTTATGAACCGATCGCGAAAAAATCTAGAAATAGAATTTTTGTATACAAAATAATATTTTTGCCAAATTTTGTATCAATAGCTTTATTTGGTAATGAGTAATGTGTGTTTAAGAGATTTTCGTAAAAGGACCTTGTTTGGGAGCTATGACCATTTGGAAAAGACTTTCACATTAATATTTCTGTGCATATCGGTAATACTTGTACCAAATTTTATATGGATAAATTAATTTAGTAATGAGTTATGCGCGTTTAAGTGATTTTCTGGAGGGGACCCTGTATGGAAGCTATGACCAATTATGGACCGATCGAAAGAAAATTCTCAGTCATATTCTTATGCATATGAGTAATATTTGTACCAAATTGTATATGGATATCTAAATTTAGTAATGAGTTATGCGCGTTTAAGTGATTTTCGGGAGGGGACCTTGTATAGGAGCTATGACCAATTATGGACCGATCGGAAAAGACTTTCACATTAATATTTCTGTGCATATCGGTAATACTTGTACCAATTTTGTATGGATATATTAATTTAGTAGGGTGATCGATTATTCGACATTTTCCAAAAACCGGTTTTCGAATAGTTGACATTTAAAAAAAACCGGTTGATATTTTTCAAATTCAGAAAAAACCGGTTAACCGGTTTTTTATTATAAATAAAAAAATATATTTTAATTTGAAAAAATTAATGTTTATGTTTAAATTTGATTAATAAAACATGGCCCGAAGTTATTTTTAACAGTTTAAAAGATCATAACTTTAGATCTAGTCGTCTGATTTACATTATTTCTTTCATATAAAAAAAAATATATGAAAAAAATGGACACTTCTGTTAAACATAAGGTACTATGTAATCAGTGATGCCAAGTGTAGGGATTTTTCCCTTTTTGTAGGAATTTTTTTCAAAAAATTTCACATGTAGGGAAAAAGGGAAAGATTTCTTACTATTGTCAAATTGTAGGGATTTTTCAATTTCATAGTTTTTAACAACTAAAAATATACTCTTTCATGTATTAAACTTTTAAATTAAAATGAAATCAGTTTTAAGTGTATCGTTAGTAAAAGTTCCGCTTGTAATTTCTACAATATATGTACCTACATATCGCTACAAGACTGGCATAATCCAAAATTCGGCTTTCTTGAACTAAGGTCTTCAAAACATGCGACATACTAAAATCTTTCATATAGATTTATGAAATTTCAAATATGTCTATTATTTTCGATGTGAAATCGATTTTTTGTAAACGTAAAAACTAAAACCCACGTTTTTGTGAATATTAGACAACAAATTAGATGAGAAACATATTAACCTCAACTATCTGAATCTGGATTTTTAAAACCCCTTGATTTGTTTAAAAGTTATTAAAAAAATAGTTAAATGTCATTAAATATTCATATCCATTTTTCTTGAAACGACTTTTTGGATTATGACAATCCTGTAGGGCGATATATTCTGACTCCTTATAGATAGAGTAGTCGGGGGCTTAATGCAGTAACTCATGATTGAAAAAATGAATTTAATGTTCTGAAAATTTGTAAAAGTAAACCGCAAAAAGTAAACGCAAAAGTAAACCTTATTTAAAATATTAATTTTATGAAAATTTTTTTGTTGGAGGCACATAAAATAAATTTTTATCACGATTCGATATACTGCCATAAATCTATCAATTGTTTTTTTTTTTAATCTTAACTGAAGAGTCAGGGTTGGAAGATTTGTATGATGTAAAATTGAAAGAAAAAAAAAATTTATATTTAAATTCTAGAAATTTCATTCCTAAAAATTAAAAAAATACATACATATATGTATATTATAAAACGGAGCTAATATTTTAGTTTTTGATGTTATTTTTGTATTTTTTTAAGATAAACTTTGAAAAAAATGGAAAAAAGTAGTGTAGGGAAAAATGTAGGGAAAATAAAAAGTGGGTGTAGGGAAAAAAGGGATTTTTTCTCATAAGCGTAGGGATTTCTGAAAAAAATCTCCTGGCATCACTGTATGTAATCCTAACTTATTCTAAAAGCCCTGTTTAGAAAATTTGCATAGGCATTCCAACACTTCCATAAAATTTCAGATGTAAATTAATTATTGTAATTGGAATATAAACTTAAGATTGATAAAATTTTATCAAACAGTTATCAATTTTATAAATAATTTTTTTAATTAATTAGAAAAATCAAAAAAGTTTTCTAAAGGAGCTTTAGAAAAATCTAGCGTATATTTTCTAAAGCTCCTCGACACGAATATTTTTAAAATTTAGGCGGGCTGTATTATGATTTACTTAAAAATTTCATTAAATAATCTTTGAATACAAAGCAAATAAAAGTAACCGGTTTTTAAAAAAGTGAAAAAACCGGGTTATTCGATATTTGAAAAATCAGCATTAAAAAAACCGACACTGGTAAAGCAGAAAAAACCGGTTTTAAAATCGAGTCGATCACCCTATTAAATATGCAGCACTAGCACCACTTCTCTTGTATATGACTATAAAATAAATATGAAAATTTATCATTTTTGTATCACTTTGCTACTAAAATTGCAGTCATATATATTCGTATTAATATAAAAATTGCAACTCGTGTTTGCAATTTCTAGTAGCAGGCAGACATAATTGCAGGCCAACACAAATATATTTTTGTGCTTTAGCAGCGCACACTCAAATTTGTTGAACTCAATATGGCGAGTATTCATGTTATTTTTGTTTGCGTATGTATGTATGTATGTATGTATGTATGTATGTATGTATGTATGTATGTATGTATGTATGTATGTTGTATGTATGTATGTATGTATGTATGATGTATGTATGTATGTATGTATGTATGTCTGTATGTATGTATGTATGTCTGTATGTTTTATTTATGTATGTCTGTAGGTCTGTATGTCTTCTTATTTATGTACTGTATGTATGTATGTATGTATTTACATGTATGTTGTATGTATGTATTTATGTATGTAATGTAGTATGTATGTATGTATGTATGTATGTATGTAGTATGTCATTACCATATGTTGTATGTCGCTATTAATATATTATTTATATCATCCATAATCGTGAGTGATATTCGACCTATAATATCCGTACTGATTGACATATTAATTATAAAATATAGTTTAAATATTCTCATAGTTTCTGTATGATATAATACAGAAAATTACTACCTTGATATTTGTTTGTTTTCCTTAATGTATTCAAAATAGTATTAACTACATTTCTTCAAAAAAAAATCATATAATAATCTTCCACATTTAACAGTGTGATTTGAATAATTGTAAAGTAAGCTCATTAGAATTCAACGAAAAATATTTAATTATGTGTGTTCACCCTGTTTTATTACAAGGTTGATTATAAATTATTAATTTCTACAACAAAGAATATTTAAAACTATCATTTGGTTATAAAATTGTTATAAGTATAAGCATATTATCTTACAACTACATTGCTCAAAAATGTTTATTCATTAGAACAAAATAATAAAAACATCTAAAGAATGCTTTTAATTTGAGTTGTGTTTTATGGGATAGCCATATTTTAATAACATATACATATTTATTTAATTCATATGGAGGTTCAAGCCCCCTAATAAAAGTCTGCCCATTTTTTCCCAATGTTCATAATGAAGTTAAAGTTTTTCGTCAAAATAAGAAGATTCTGACTCTAATAGTTTCCAAGAAAAACAATTTCTGTATTTAATTCAGACTTCGGCGCTAGTATTGTTCTGACAACGAAGATTTTCGGCAAATTACATGTACACAACACGATCGCATACGAACCACTAAAGCTGGAGGTCCACACTACGCGTCTTCGCGGCAAAGCATTTCGTGCTTTTCATACATTCTTTGCATCCTACGCATCAAGTTACATGCTACGCTTCTTAAGCGTCAAATTTTTGCTTTATTTACAAAGAACTTCGCGTTTTTTTTTAAGTTTTTTGTTTATATTTTCACAATTTAACTCGTTTTAGTTATTAAAATTGATAAATACACATTAAAAATAGTATATAAATTGTCAAAATCAGCTGACATATTCGTGCGCCGCTTATGACGCTTACAAAAGTAGAAAGTAGATCTACTTTAAGCATTCTACGCGTCAATGCATCCTACGCTTTTGTGCTTGTAACTTCTAGCACACAACAACATTGATTCAACTTTTTTGACAGCCGCGTAGAATGCGAAGAAGCATAGAACGCGTGGTGTGGACCTCCAGCTTAAACGAGAGCATCAAAAATACAAATATTTTATTTAGTTGCTTGACAGCATTCAACAAAGCAGGTTGATGTCGCTTTGTTAAAGAAATTGCAAACACAACTTGAAAAAAACAAAAACAACTTGCAAAAGCAAGAGCATAATTTACAAAAACAACGTACACCCTAAATAATTTTCTAGAATGCATAACAATGAAAGTAAATAAGTTCATCTTGTTTCATACTTTTTTTGTACATTTTAATTAGAAATGTTGTTTCTATGTGAAGAAATTATCATTCTAAAGTACATTGATTACATTTTGTTTATAAATATTCGCATTTTACAGTAATGCAATTTAATCTTCAAAATTAAAAATAACCAAATATTTTTTTCAGTGCAATTTCATTGAAAAAATGCCAATGGTGTGTGTGTTGTGGTGATTTTTTTATCTGCCTCTCTATCCGCCGGTATATGATTTAATTCATATGGGAGGTGCCACTATGTATATTTTACAAACTATTTTTTATGTTGCGAAAAATAATTATCCTTAATTAAAGATTGTGGTAACACTGGTATAACTGTTTATTCATAAAATAAAATATAAAAAAAAAAACAATAAATAAATTTGCAGCTAGCAGTTGCAAAATAAAATTTAATTGCTGCTATGAAAAACTCAGCGCAAATAAAAATATCATCAATACTAGCCATATTAGTTTAACAGATTTGAGTGTGCGCTGCTATAGCACAAAAATATATTTTTTTCTTGTACAACAAACAAGAGACTAACGCTTGTATTTATAAAAAAATCTTATTTTGCTTTTAATGCACTCAATAATTAAAGCACACTTTAGCCTTAAAAACCATTAATAAAATTGTGATATTCATAAACAAATAATAAACGTATATTAACTATTGTGCTGATTTATGTTTAAGTTGGCAGCACTGTACAATATGGATGTCATTTTATGTGTTAGTGTTGCGTACAATTAGGATAAAATATTCGTTGATTCGATTTTCTTAATTTCATATTTTTGTTTATAATAGATTTTTGACAATAAAAACAAACTTTTAAGAAAAATAAATATATATATGGCTTTAATAAATCTCTATTTAGTTCAGATGTATAAATATAACATATAATTTCTAATTATTATTAAAAGTATCCGAGTAACGGATATTTTGCGACAAAATACACATCACTATGACACATTTTCTTATTTTTACTTATTTTCCTTGTAATTTTTGATAAATTTTTGCAAATATTGATAAATTTCTTTGATATTCGACTAATTTTAATGCCGGCGAATATATTTTGCATTAGTATAACACTAATCAATATAATTTACATGGTTAATTACTTTATGGCATTATATTTAACCAACAAACTTTGAAAAAGCCAAATCAAATGATTTTGTCCATCATTTGGTTGACAGACGGGCATTTCCAAATTGCCTAAAAATAGTGCTGGACAATTGGAATATTGTCAAATATTCATGCATTAATCCAATAATGCCTAGATTTGAGTTTTTTCCTCAAAATATAATCGTTTAAAAATTTTCTGGGATTTTATTTACAAATTTGTAAACGTTAAAATTAGAATTTTTAGATTTTATTTTAAAAGAAACCATAATTAGTTTTCGCATTGAACCTAAAATTACCGGAAAAATCTTAAAAAAAAAAAAATTGTTAAAAATCAACTTATTGTTGGCTTAAAGAAGGGTCGAGCCTACAATAAAATTCTTCTAATTGTCAATGGTTTATTGAAGGTGTTTTAAGCTATTTCACGTTTATAAATACGATTTTCCTGAATTTTGCCTAAAATTGTTTAATAAACCTAAAATAAGTTTTATAAATACAGCCGTAATACTGTTCATTCGTGCTGCTAGAGATTGCAGTGTAACGTCGCAATTTTTCTAGTTAAACATATGTTTAACTAGTAGCAATGTTATTTAAATCTGAAAAAGTTTAAATATTTTTAGTATGACGAGTGATAAAAATGTGTATTTTGCGGCAAATGCTGACTAATATATTAGTAAAAGTAAACACTGCTGAATACACCAAAAAACAAAAACAATATACACAAGGCAATGAAACATACGAAACGAAATACTCAAAAAAGCAAAAACAAAATACACGAAACCAACAGACATCCAAACATACGAAACTGAATGCACCAAGAAACAAAAAAAAAAAATACACAAGCAGTGTGACCATTTTGGCATTTTTGCAGCTAGATTTAGCATTTTTTATTTTGATTTAACTGTAAAATTTTAATTTAGCATTTGGCATTTTATTTATCATTTTTATAAAATATTTTTAGCATTTTTAGCTTTTTTTGCAATTTTAGTATATAAACAAAAAAGGTAAATTTTTGCAAAAAAGATTTATATTGGAAATAGGTTTAACCGGAAAAAATCAGAATTAAATGTCTACCCAAACACAAGCAACAAGAAATATGAGAAATGTAATAATTTACACTGTAATTCAAAATAATGCAAAAAGATTCATGAAGATAAATAACTTAAAATTACGCCAATACAAGTGAATACTTTAAAATGTTGTATTCTAAAATATTTTTCTGGAACCCAATGCTTTTTTAAATTCGAGGTGATAGAAATAATTCAAGAGATGTCATATATTTTTACAAATACGTTCAGTACGCTATTTTACAAACTAATACTTTTTGTTTACTCACGGAATGAAACATATAATTTTGGAAAAGGCTATGTATGACGGTTAATTAACAAATTTTATTTTTTCCTATACGAAATAAAGAGGTTTTAATTTTTATCATCCTTCAGGAGTTCTTGTTAATTTATTGAAAATAAGTATTGAAAAAAAATCAATAATATATAATTAAGACTTTCTCATCCTACTTTCTGTTCTTTTTATTTTTACCAAATTTTTAGTAATTTTGTTGTCACGTTTTTTTTTTTTTTAATTAAAAAAATACATAAATTTCGAAAATATTGACAATTTATTCCAGAATTACAAACTTACGGATTTGAATATATCTCTCAATTCATTTCATACATTATCATACATATTTTTCCGAAAAAATCTTGAAAGTATGAGTTATAAACCTGACATCTATTCACCGAGATTTAAAATTATTTCAACAGAATTTTCAATATTTTTGTGACATGAAAACCATTTTTAAAGTGTTTTGAGGAAGACAAATAAAATTGTTTATATAAAAAAAGTAAAACTAGAAATATTATACTTTTCCTTTCGAAAACACATATAGGTTTTATACCATAAGCAACTAGTGGAATTAATAGAGTTTTAATGTAATTTTTGCATTCAGAAATATTTTAAAGTTGGAGACATTACATATTGCTAAATTTACAAAAATTTTGAAATTATTTTTATACCCTCCACCACCATCAGTGTTGATAGAGGGTATATATAAGTTTGTCGTTCCGTGTGTAACACCAAGAAATATTCATCTAAGACCCAACAAAGTATATACATACATATATTCTGGGTCCTTACCAAATTCTGAGTCGATTTAGCTATGTCTGTCTGTCTGTCTGTGTAAAACATGCTCACGTTAAAACTAAGCAAAGGAAATCAACCAAATTCACCCAAAATATTTATTATTATCCTAAGCAGTTTGGTATTGAAAATGAGCAAAATCGGTTCACAACGGAAAAAGTTATGAGTACAAATTTCAGACTACCTCGAAAAAAATTACGTTTTTTTTCATAATTCTTTTGAAGTTTTCTCAGAAACTACCAAAGATATTTCGATGAATTTTGTCATACATTATTTCTTCTGGGTGGTGATCAATTATGTTCAAAATCTTTACAATCGATCGAATATTTCCCATAGCCCCCATACAAAGTTATATATTCCCGGAAATTAGTTTATCGTTAATAACTCCCTCAAATATATCGGTATGAACACGAAATTTTGTACATGTAAATATAATATGAACAGAAATCATACTGTCAACGTAGATCTCAGTCGGTCCACAATTGGTCATAGCTCCCATATAAGGTCCACTTCCGAAAATCACCTAAACGCACATATTTCATTGATGAATAAAGCTATTGTGATAAAATTCGAGATGGATATGTCTTGTGTACATACAAATCATTCTACCAAATTTTTTACGGATCGGTCCATTATTGGTCATAGCTCCCATATAAAGCCCACTTCCGAAAATCATTTAAAAGCTCATATTTCATTGTCAACTAAAGCTATTTTGATGAAATTCAACACAAATATGTTTAGTCAAAATATAAATCACTCTACGAAATTTTTTCCGGATAGGCCTATAATTGGTCATAGCTCCCATATAGAGTCCACTTCCGAAAAACACTTAAACCCATATATTTCATTGAATTATAAAGCTATCTAGATAAAATTCGACACAAATATGTTTTGTATATATACAAATCATTCTACAAATTATTTTACTGATCGGTCCATTGTTGGTCATAGCTCCCATATAAGGCCCATTTCCGAAAATCACTTATAAACACATATTTCATTGTCAAATAAAGCTATCGTGATAAAATTCGACATAAATATGTTTTGTCTTTATATGAGTCACTCTACGAAATATTTCCGGATAGGCCCATAATTGGTCATAGCTCCCATACAAGGTCCACTTCCGAAAATCACTTAAACGCATATATTTCATTGAAGATCAAGATAAAATTCGACAGAAATATGTTTTGTGTGCATTCAAATCATTTCACTATTTTTTTACGGATCGGTCCCTTGTTGGTCATAGCTCCCATATAAGGCCCTCTTCCGAAAATCACTTAAAAGCACATATTTCAATGTCAAGTAAAGCTATCTTGACAAAATTCGACACAAATATGTTTTGCCTAAACATGAATAACTCTACGAAATTTTTTGGTCATAGCTCCCATATAAGGTCCACTTCCGAAAATCACTTAAACGCATATACATATTTCATTGAATTCTAAAGCTATTGGGATAATATTCGACTCGAATATGTTTTGTGTACGTACAAATTATTTTATAAATTTTTTACGGGTCGGTCCATTTGTGGTCATAACTTTCATATAAGGTCCACTTACGAAAATCACTTAAACGCTCATATTTCATTATCAAATAAAGCTATCTTGATAAAATTCGACACAAACTTGTTTTGTCCAAATACGAATCACTCTGCGAAATGTTTCCCGAATAGGCCCATAATTGGTCATAGTTCCCATAAAGGTCCACTTCCGAAAATCACGAAAATCACTTACACGCATATATTTCATTGAATTCTAAAGCTATACGGGTAAAATTCGACTTGAATAAGTTTTGTGTACATATGAATCATTCTACCACTTTTTTCTCGGATCGGTCCATTATTGGTCATAGCTTCAATATAAGGTCCACTTCTGAGAGTCACTTAAACACACATAAATATTTCATTGTCAAATAAAGTTAATTTGAGAAAATTCGACACAAATATGTTTTGTCTTTACATAAATCACTCTACGAAATTGTTTGCGGATAGGCATATAAAACATTGTACCAAACTTATACCAAAGGACCACTTCAAAAAATCCCTTAAACGCACATATATAATTATCTTAATAAAATATGATTTATGCACATATGAATCACTCTGCGAAATTTTTCCGGATAGGCCCTTAATTGCTCATAGCTCCTATAGAAAGTCCACTTCCTAAAGTCACCTAAACACACATATTTCATTGATTAATAAAGCTATTGGAGTAAAATTAGACTTGATATTTTTCTGCATATAAATCATTATACGAAATTGTTTCCTGATCAGTCCATAATTGGTCACAACTCCCATATTCTGTGTATAGATACATCATTCTATTAAAATGTTTTCGAACTGGGGTATTAATATACATTTTTCTGGACCTAATCAAAATTAGTTCGAGAAAAATTTTGGCAAGTTATCTAAAAATTAGATAGTCAGATGGGTTTCAATAAAAAGTAGTTTGCTGGTGGAGGGTATTTAAGATTCGGCATAGCCGAATATAGCACTCTAACTTGTTAGCATTTCTGTTTATCTTAATACCACGGAACTTAATTTTTTACCCTACTCCACTATACTACGTTTGAGTATACTAATCGATTAAGAATCATTTTCTGAATCGATTAAGCCATGTAAGTCTGACCGTCTGGTAGAGGTTGAAATTTTCAAAACAATAAGCACGTATGCTTTTTGATCCAATGACAAAACCTTTTAAAAATGGTTAAAGTCCGTCCTTTATTTTACCTAGCCCCCATACATATACAAATGTATAAAGCCTTTCTCAGAAAATTAGTTTAAATATATCGGAACCAAGGTTCAATTCAACATAAATGCTTTATTACGAAAAATAAATCAAATTTTATACTCATATGGTCAACAACGGCAGAATAAATATACTTTCTTACTTGATATAAATTACAATGAATTTCAGTTACAAATTAATATGAATTGTTCATAAAAACACTTAAAAAATTTTAGCATTTTTTTGGCATTTTAAAATCAATTTAGCATTTTTTCTAGCATTATTTTGGATGGGATTTAGCCGCAACATTTTTTGAGACCTGGTCACACTGTACACAAGGCAATGAAACCAGCGTTGCCAATTTAGCGCGTTTGGCGCTAGATTTAGCGTCTTTTAACAACACAAAAGTCGCATTTTTTACTCTTAGCGCTTTTTTGGAAAAAGGCGCTGAATCAGCGCGTTTTACCTATTTTGTTTTTGAAGAAATGAAAAATCTTTTTAATAACATAAAATTACTCTAGTGGAGCAATATAAATAAACAGAATAATTTTGGACAGTAGTTACATAAATATTTAAAAAACTAAAATAAGAAATATTCACCAATAGAAGATAAATTTGTGTTCTCTTTAAATTTTCATTCTCTTGGAAGGGAAAATTGATTTCGAGAAGTGAATTGATTATAAAATTATATAAAAAATTCAAAATGTTGATTCATAAAAGTTTTTTTTTTTTGATAATTTCACTGCGAAGGAAACAATTCCTTGATTACTTATTTTTTCACAAAGTTTTGCTTCTTGGTAGTTTTGGAAATGAAGGGTTTAAATGCAAATTTATTATGGGAAATTTTGCAAAAATCGCTTTGACTAGTTATTGAGATCTTGAGGTGGTAGAAAGAGTCATTGAATAAGAAAATCGAACATACATATTATATGTATTAACCTTAATTAATGGCATGCTTTGTATTTGGACATAGAGTCATGAAATTTTAACAGTGGATGTGTTTTTGGTTATGTAGATCCACTAAGGAGGGATTTTTGGAAATGGTTTTCTTACTTATCTTACATAATATTAGTGATACAAAAAATGCACCTGTATCTACTCTTAATATGAGCAGATGGGTGCCTGGTACTTTTTTGAAGTTCGTACTTTTAAGTGGTAAAAATGAGTAACAAAGGTGATTTTGGTACCTTTTTTGGTACTTCATAACTTTTTAACTAATAAACATAATCAAAATTTTTTACGGACTTACTCTGTTATATTTACGAAAACAAAACAGTTTCTATTTCATTGGTAAGAAAAATATAATTTTATTCAAACTCATTGAGGCAATTTTTATAAAATTTAAAAAAATATTTAAAAAATATATAAATAAACTCACACAAAATAAACTATTGGTATATTATTTTGAAATTCGAGAACTTGGGCCTATATAGGACCAAATTCGGGTAAATTGTTTGGTACTTTTCGAAAGCACAATTTTTCTGGAACAAATGAATGCAGTCGTTCGAGTTTTATATGTGATATCCATACACAGGAGCGGATCCACGGGGGGAAAAAGGGTAAATTTAAACTTTTTCGTCCTTCAAATAGTACTATAATATTGAACATGCAGAATTCTGACTGAATAAGAATCCGCACAAGAATCAAACATTTTAAAGTTTCTACAGTGGGGATCTGAAACAAATGACACACGGTTCTTATAAAAGGGAGATGTTTGGCACTTAGTACTTAACTATAAAAGTAATAAAAATTTTATACTTAATTTTCATTGAGTAGCGAGGCACCCAGGCTACACTAGTACTATATATTTAGTGACCTTATATTTACATTTAATTTTAGAGCTTTTTAGCGCGTTTTGAGTAAATGGACAGCGAGTTTTGGTATAAAATAGTTGACAACGCTGAATGAAACACACAGCCATCCAAACATATGAAACGAAATACTCAATGAATAAGCAGTGTTGTTGTTGTTGCTTATATCAAAGCATAAAAAAAATTGTCTTTTTTATGAAATTTTCAGAGGTTGTCTCGGATTTTTGCTCATATCTCCGGTATTTATGTCCGATTTTGCTGATTTTAAATAGTGATCTTCCCGAAAGCTTGTCTAACAGAATTATTGAAGATTCAGATCTCGCCGATATCTGGGGTCCTCTAAAAACTGATTTCAACAAACAGACAGACAGACGGACATGGCTTAATCGACTCCGCTATCTATAAGGATCCAGAATATATATACTTTATAGGGTCGGAAAATTATATTATAGAAATTACAAACGGAATGACAAACTTATATATACCCTTCTCACGAAGGTGAAGGGTATAAAAATTGAAATAAAATTACAAACTCCATTTTCTTTTATATTTTTAAAGCGCCTTAAGATATAGCTTTATTTGGTAATGAGTAATGTGCGTTTAAGAGATTTTAGTAGGAGGACCTTGTATGGAGCTATGACCAATTATGGTCCGATCGTAAAAAATTCCACAGTAACATTAATGCATATAAAGACAAAATGTTGGCTGAATTCTGTAACTATATCATTATTTGGTAATGAATATCAATTGTATGCAATTGATTTTCTGGAGGTGACCTTGTATGGGAGCTATGACCAAATATGGACCGATCGTGAACAAATTTTATAGTGTGATTTATATATATAAGAGCAATATTTGTGCTAAATGTATCGATATCAATATTTAGTAATGAGTTATGTGCGTTTAAGTAATTTTCGGAAGGGAACCCTGTATGGGAGCTATGACCAATTATGGACCGATCGGAAAAAAATTTCTGTATATAAGAGCAATACTTGGACCAAATTTTATATGGATATATTAATTTAGTAATGAGTTGTATGGGAGCTATGACCAATTAAGGACCGATCGGAGAACATTTCTGTATATAAGAACAATACTTGCACCAAATTTTATATGGATATCTTAATTAAGTAAGGAGTTATGTACGTTTAAGTGATTTTCGGTAGAAGACCTTGTATGGGAGCTATGATCAATTATGGACCGATCGGAAAAAAATTTCACAGTAACATTTCTGTATATAACAGCAATACTTGTATTAAATTTTATATGGATATCTTAATTTGGTAATGAGTTATGTGCGTTTAAGTGATTTTCAGCAGGGAGCTATGACCAATTATGTATGTATGGGAGCTATGACCAATTATGGACCGATCGGAAAAAAAAATCACAGTAACATTTCTGTATATAAGAACAATACTTGTACCAAATTTTTAAAAGTGTTTTTTGTAGTGTTTAAAAAATCGGTCTCGGAAATAATAATCGCAATTTACTTGATCAAAATTAAGCAACAATTGGTAATAATATAATTTTTACTAAATTATTGGCAAAAATTGCCTTTTTCCCGAAATCCTTCAAATCCACATCGCAGGTACGGTAAAACTATGAGAGGTATTAAGCTCATTCTTTCTGTGTTTAATTCTTATATATATCCTTTATAATATCCAGTATAGAAAACTTTAATTTTTGATAATCCATTTAACAAAATTTTTTAAAGTTTGAAAATGGAGTTTTGGAGATGCTGTTAAAATAATGGCCCTTTTTTGACCACAGACTAAACCGAGTAAGCGTTATCCAATTTGAACAAAAATTCGTACTAGCACATTTATGAACCTTATAAAGATAAACATAAAATTTTTTTGTAAAATTTTTCAAAACTAACAAAAATTTTCTTATATTTACTTTTATATGTCTTCAGAATCACAAAATTCTCGGGTGAAATTTTAATAACTCAAAACTTTTTTAACCAATTTTGAGTTTTTCCATCTTTTTGGAAAGACAATTTTGTAGACATTACGATTTTGCTATAAAATGGTGCAATAATTAATACTTAAAGCCTTATTTTGTGAAAAAAAACTCCAAAAAATGCCATTTTTCCCATATAAACGCATTTACAAACTTTGGCGGCGATGCGCGGGCTCTTACCCTGAAAATAATTGAATAATATTTTACAGTCTTCCATTTGACGTTAAAATACAACATAATTTCACTATTAGAAGTTGATCCGAGCGAAAAGCCTATTTTCGACCCACCCTAATGGATATCTTAATTAAGTAATGAGTTATGTGCGTTTAAGTGATTTTCGGGAGGGACCTTGTATGGGATCTATATCCTGAAAATTTTTTCTCTGAATGAATTCTATTCTCATAAGATTTTAACTTGTAACATTTTGTGAAGATATCAACATTCTGAAGGAAGTTATTAACAATAAATAAATACAAATTTTCCGGGAATATGTACTTTTGTATGGGAGGTATATGAAATTGTGGACCGAATCCGCCAATTTTCAGCAGAAGTCAAGTCCTTGTGCAGAAAAGAATGTATGATGATTTTCATGCAATTATATTACATAGTTTTCGTGAAAATTACATCGCAATGTGTAAAAAATGCTTGTTTTTTTCGGAGTTGTTTTAAATTTTGATTCATAACTTTTCCCGATGTGAACCGATTTTGCTCATTTTCAATACCAAACGTCCTAGCAACAGTAAATATTTTGGGTGAATTTCGTTAATTTTCGTTGCTTCGTGTTAACGTGAGAATGTTTTATACAGACAGACGGACGGACATAGCTAGATCGACTCAGAATTTCATAAGGTCCAAGAATATATATACTTTGTTGGGTCTCAGATGAATATTTCTTGGTGTTACACACGGAATGACAAAGTTATATATACCCTCTATCAGCTTTGATGCTGGTGGAGGGTACAGCAAAATAACTCGCTACAATTCATTTTATTTTGTAAACATTTTTGAAAAGGTCAGCTTATGATTTTTATTTTTAAAAGCAAAACAATAAATCGCAAATGTAAACTATTAGGACACACATACTTTCTTTAGAAATCATCAGTGTGACCATTTTAGCATTTTTGCAGCTAGATTTAGCAATTTTATACCCTACATAACTATAGTGGGAGGGGTATTATGCGTTTGTGCTGATGTTTGTAACGCATTAAAATATTAGTACTATACATAAAGTATACCGATCGACTCAGAATCACTTTCTCAGTCGATTTAACGATGTCCGTCCGACCGTCCGTGTGTCCATGTAAACGTTGTTATCAAAGTACAGGTCGCAATTTTCAAGATAATTCGATGAATTTTGGAATACACGTTTGCTTTGGCCCAAGGACAAAGCTTATTGAAAATGGTTAAAATCGGTCCATTATTTCACCTAGCCCCAATACAATTGAACCCCCCGAAAAGAGGTTTTGATCTCATAATTATGTATAATATAAATGTATCTCGATGAAAGTTCGCACAACTAAGTTTTATACAAGCCTTGATGACCTTGCCGAATTTCGAAATGATCGGACTTCATTTGACCCTAGCCCTCATACAAAACCCCCTTCAGAAAGTGACTTGAATATACGCAATTCATTTATTAACACTGTTATTGCAATGAAATTTAGCACAGACAAATATTATATAAATACAAATCTATACAGCCCATTTTATCGGGATCGGTCCACATTTGGTCCTATCCCCCATATAAAGCCTCTTTTAGAAAATCAGTTTTTCGTCAATAAATTGCTTAAATAAATCGCAATCAAGGTAATATTCAAGATAAATGCTTTATTATGAAAAATAAATCACATTTAATATTCATAACTGGTGTAGGGTATCATATGGTCGGCCACGCCCGACTATACTTTCTTACTTGTTTATTTTGATTTAGCTGTAGAATTTTAATTTAGCTTTTGACATTTTATTTAGAATTTTTATAAAATGTTTTTAGCATTTTTATCTTTTTTTACAATTTTATTATATTAAGAAAAAAGAAAAATGTTGGCAAAAAAAATGTATATTGAAAATAGGTTTAACCGGAAAAATCAGAATTAAATGTTTACCCAAACACAATCAAGAAGAAATATTAGAAATGTAGTAATTTACATTGTGATTCAAAATAAAGCAAAAAGATTCATGAAGATAAATAACTTAAAAATTACACTAATACAAGTGAATACTTTAAAATGTTGTACATATTCTAAAATATGCTTTTTTTAATATATGGAAATAACGCTATTTTACAAACTAATACCTTTTGTTTACTAATGGAATGAAACATATAATTTTTGAAAAAGCTATGTAACACATTTTATTTTTTCCTATATGAAATAAATAGGTTTTAATTTTTATCATCCTTCAGGAGTTCTTGTTAATTCTTTTTATTTTTACCAAATTTTTAGTAATTTTGTTGTCACGTTTTATTTTTAATTAAAAAAATACATAATACATTTCGAAAATATTATTGACAATTTATTCCAGAATTACAAACTTACGGATTTGAATATATACCTCAATTCATTTCATACATTCTCATTCACATTCTCATTCACAGAGATTTTCAATGGAATTTTCAATATTTTTGTGATATGAAAACCATTTTTAAAGTGTTTTGAGGAAGACAAATAAATACCCTCCACCAGCAAACTACTTTTTATTGAAACCCATCTAACTATCTAATTTTAAGATAACTTGCCAAAATTTTTGTCGAACTAATTTTGATTAGGTCCAGAAAATGTATATTAATACGCCAGTTCGAAAACATTTTAACAGAATGATGTATCTATACACAGAATATGGGAGTTGTGACCAATTATGGACTGATCATGAAACAATTTCATATAATGATTTATATGCAGAAAAAGATCAAGTCTAATTTTACTCCAATCGCTTAGGTGACTTTAGGAAGTGGACTTTATATAGGAGCTATGAGCAATTAAGGGCCTATCCGGAAAAATTTCGCAGAGTGATTCATATGTGCACAAATCATATTTTATCAAGATATCTTTATTTGATAATTAAATATGTGCGTTTAAGGGATTTTTTTAAGTGGACCTATTACCAAATATAGACCGATCCAGAAAAAATTTGGTACAATGTTTTATATGCCTATCCGCAAAAAATTTCGTAGAGTGATTTATGTAAAGACAAAACATATTTGTGTCGAATTTTCTCAAATTAACTTTATTTGACAATGAAATATGTGAGTTTAAGTGACTCTCAGAAGTGGACCTTATATAGAAGCTATGGCCAATAATGGACCGATCCGAGAAAAAAGTGGTAGAATGATTCATATGTAGACAAAACTTATTCAAGTCGAATTTTACCCCTATAGCTTTAGAATTCAATGAAATATATGCGTGTAAGTGATTTTCGGAAGTGGACCTTATATGGAAACTATGATCAATTATGGGCCTATTCGGGAAACATTTCGCAGAGTGATTCATATTTGGACAAAACATGTTTGTGTCGAATTTTATCAAGATAGCTTTATTTGATAATGAAATATGTGCTTTTAAGTGATTTTCGTAAGTGGACCTTATATGGGAGTTATGACCAATAATGGACCGACCCGTAAAAAATTTATAAAATGATTTGTACGTACACAAAACATATTCAAATCGAATATTATTCCAATAGTTTTAGAATTCAATGAAATATATGCGTTTAAGTGATTTTCGGAAGTGGACCTTATATGGGAGCTATGACCAATTATAGGCCTCTCCGGAAAAAATTTCGTAGAGTTATTCATGTTCAGGCAAAATATATTTGTGTCGAATTTTGTCAAGATAGCTTTACTTGACATTGAAATATGTGCTTTTAAGTGATTTTCGGAAGAGGGCCTTATATGGGAGCTATGACCAATAAGGGACCGTTCCGTAAAAAAAAATTGTGAAATGATTTGAGTGCACACAAAACATATTTCTGTCTAATTTTATCCCGATAGCTTTAGAATTCAATGAAATATATGCGTTTAAGTGATTTTCGGAAGTGGACCTTATATGGGAGCTATGACCAATTATGGGCCTATCCGGAAAAAATTTCGTAGAGTGATTTATATTTCGACTAGATATATTTGTATCGAATTTCATCAAAATAGCTTTAGTTGGCAATGAAATATGAGCTTTTAAATGATTTTCGGAAGTGGGCTTTATATGGGAGCTATGACCAATAATGGACCGATCCGTAAAAAATTCGGTAGAATGATTTGTATGTATACAAAACATATCCAGCTCGAATTTTATCACAATAGCTTTATTCATCAATGAAATATGTGCGTTTATGTGATTCTCGGAAGTGGACCTTATATGGGAGCTATGACCAATTGTGGATCGACTGAGATCTACGTTGACATTACGATTTCTGTTCATATTATATTTACATGTACAAAATTTCGTGTTGATACCGATATATTTGAGGGAGTTATTAACGATAAACTAATTTCCGGGAATATATACCTTTGTATGGGGGCTATGGGAAATATTGGATCGATTGTAAAGATTTTGAACATAGTTGATCACTGCCCTGAAAAAATAATGTGTGACAAAATTCATCGAAATATCTTTGGTAGTTTCTGAGAAAACTGTAAAAGAATTATGAAAAAAACGTAATTTTTTTCGAGGTAGTCTGAAATTTGTACTCATAACTTTTTACGTTGTGAACCGATTTTGCTGATTTTCAATACCAAACTGCTTAGGATAATAATAAAAATATTTTGGGTGAATTTGGTTTATTTCCTTTGCTTAGTTTTAACGTAAGCGTGTTTTACACAGACAGACAGACAGACGGACATAGCTAAATCGACTCAGAATTTGATAAGGACTCAGAATATATATACTTTGTTGGGTCTTAGATGAATATTTCTTGGTGTTACACACGGAACGACAAACTTATATATACCCTCTATCACCACTGATGGTGGTGGAGGGTATAAAAACTAAGATTCGAAAGATTAAACTTTTCCTTCCAAAGACCAATATAGGTTGTATATCATGAGCAACTAGTGTAAGTAATAGATTTTTAATGTAATTTTTGCATTCTGAAATATTTTAATGTTAGATACATTACATAATTGCTAAATTTACAAATATTTGATCAATTAAAAAAGTATTAATATAAAAGTAGCTGGTGGAGGGTATTTAAGATTCGGCTAAGCCGAATATAGCACTTTAACTTTTTTTGACTTCATATATTCGCAATTTTTGTTCTTTGTGATAAGAGCAACAATATTACCTTAGTGAGTAAATCAAAATTCCGAACGGTTTGCAAGATATGAGCCTGAGAAAATGATCACTTTTTTCTATAACTAAAAAAATTTTTTGGTCTTTTATCATATAGTGGTGTCCGCATATGGTTGTTTTTTTTTCGTGTTGCACTGTGTTACTTTATATAGATATAAATATACCACTAACAAAATCTCACTGAGACCTAAAGAATATCACTCGCGGAACAATACGGTTATTCTGTTTTAAAAATATTTACATTAAATTTTAGAATACTGGTGATGTGTACTTTTTTAAAATAAATGACACACACAGACTAATTAAAAAGTATAACCATTTGTAATAGATATTTTTACTGGAAAAACCAGTTAATAGTTACAAATGTTTAAATCGTAATCTACGAGAAAAATATGCAAATATGAAATTACGAAGATTAATTTTATAGATACATACATGCTTAATTTTTCAACTATTAGACTTCATCATTACAAACGTTTACTAGAGTTATTAAAATTAAAGCTTAACATTAACACGGTGTGACAAAATTAATAAAAAAAGTAGAGTAGTTAACAATACCATATTTAAAATTTTGAGTATACCCTGAAAATTGGGAGTTATCACTAAAAACTAATTTTTAATTGTTGTGGGTTTTAAAATAATTGCATTTCAAATTTCTATAATCAGTTTATATCTTTTTAAACGGTCGAAAATGGACTTAAAGTTCAAAAAATGGGTAAAAACTCAAAAAAAAAAAATTAATTCGGTTCCTAATAACTCACTTATTTTTATGCTGAATACCAAAGTTGTTTGTTTCAAAAAAAATCGAATAAACGAAATTTGAGTAAAAATTTTTAACATAGCAAATAAACTACTGATTTTCGGAGTATATTAAAAATTCTAAGTATGGTATGGTGATCTACTCAACGATATATACAACCCACTTGGTCACTTGTTGAGTAATTTTTTACTGTCACACAGTGTAATTATTTAGTTATTCGGTTCAATTATTTTTTAGCAGATGTGTGTAGAACAATAGCAACTTTTATGATTTTTATATGTTCTACATATAAAATAATGAGGGGTGTATTAAAGAATTTTGCTTATAAAACAAATTGCGCTATACAAAAAATTGGATCCTCGGGAAATAACTTTAAGATTAATAATAAACTAGTTTTATATTACGAATACATATGTATGTGAAATTTAAAAATTTTCATGTAAAAAAATTTCATGGAAAATATATGAAATCACTGATATTTATTACAGTCTCATTTTGAGCTAATTTTATATTTTTGATATAACAATTTCATTTATTTTTTTTCTGGAATTTAGAGCTATTTAATTTTTTTTATTTTGGGTGGCCCCAAAATTTAAGTGGCTGATGTTCCTACTGAAAATTCTAAGATACCATCTCTTAAAATTTTTGTATTGACGTTAATATTTGGTGAGCTGGATCAAATAATAAAATTATGATTTTTTCATATTTCTGGGAAATAAACCATATGCTAACTTAGTATCCTATGAAAGGTCTTTGAAAGACGATTACATAACACAATACGACTCCAAAATTATTACAAATCTTGTAATTTTTCGGAACATTTTTAGATTTTTAAATGTTTTACATTTCAAATTTAGATTAATTAATAATCACAGAAACCGTTTTTTCTGTTTTACGAAATACGATATGTTTTGTATTTTATTTAAATATTTTAAACCATAATATTGTGCTAACTATATTCATCGAGCGTATATGAACTTAATATGACCATGTATAAGTGCAATTTCATTAGCTTTACATTGATATATAACCCTTTATAGTTTCATTCTATTATAAATCAAATTTTTAAGTTTAACTAAGATATTAACACAATTTACCCTAAACATTGTTATGCTTACTATATTCATAACAGCTTGTTTGTTGTTGTTTACATTATTTTTTGCAGTGTTTGGTACATAGGCCTCGATAAATTCAAATAAAATTCAATCTAGATTGAACGAATTATATTAAATTCCTCTGTGCTTAAATATATAAAATTTTAAAATTTTACGAAAATTAGAAAATTTCGATTACTTTTGCTGTTAAACAAAAATTTCTTACCGTTCTTATGATATCAAAATTTCATACCATTCCTTTGATAGAAACATGAACAAAAATCATAAAAACCTCAAAAAGGACCTTTTTATCCTTTGCTCACGAAATATTGACGCCAGGGAAAAAATTTTGAGAAACGGAAGCTAAGAATTAACTTAACTTTAATATTAGTTTCCTCCATTCCAACGGGGACACCTTAATGATCATGTGCCTGATTATGTTTATGATTTCTAGAGTTGCTCATTTATGAATTTTGTTCAAATCCATTATTAATCTTTTATAAGGTAGTAACCACATTCGGATACCAATCTTCAAATTTTAATTCTTGTAATAAATCGAACCTACTGAAAATCACTTAAACGAACATAACTCAATTCTAAATTCAAATATACATACAAAATTTGGTGCAAGTATTGCTCTTATATACAGAGATGTTACCATGAAATTTTTTTTGATCGGTCCATAATTAGTCATAGCTCCCGTACAAGGTCCCTTCCAGAAAATCACTTAAACGCACATAACTCATTACCAAATACTGATATCCATAAATTTAGCACAAATATTCTTCTTATATACATAAATGACACTATAACATTTTTTCACGATCGGTCCATATATGAGCATAGCTCCCATACAAGGTCCCCTCCAGAAAATCACTTAAATGCACAATATTCATTACCAAATAATGATATACATAGATACAGAATTTAGCCAAAATTTTGTCTTTATGTACATTAATGTTACTGTGGAATTTTTTACGTTCGGACCATAATTGGTCAAGCTCCCATACGAGGTCCTCTTACGAAAATCTCTTAAAAGCACATTACTCATTAGAAAATAATGCGATTGATGCAAAATTTGGCACAAATATTATATTTCAAGATTTTCTCACGATCAGTTCATAATATGGGTGCGATCGGTCCCATACAAATATAGCATTTATGTACAGAAATGTTACTTAAAGAATTTTTTACGATCGGTCTATAATTGGTCATATCTCCCATACTAGGTCCTGCCCCGAAAATCACTTTAACCGTATTTAACTAGTTGCATTATCAATTTGTGTAGAACAATATGATAATTCACACACATGCATACATGCAAATTATTAAATATCGCTAAAGCATATCTTAACCGCGCTATAAAAATATAAAAGAAAATGGCGTTTGTAATGTTCAATAAATCTTGCAATTGTAACAGATTTAAGCTGTTTAAATCTTGAGATTTTTCTATTTAAGACATGAGAAAACTTACATATTTCTTCAAATATTTGATCAATTAAAAAAATATTAATATAAAAGTAGCTGGTGGAGGGTATTTAAGATTCGGCTCAGCCGAATATAGCACTCTAACTTGTTTAAAATTTATTTACTTTAAAAAACGTTGTATAAAAATTTTAAAAATCTGTTAAAACAAAAAAAAAAGAAAAACTGCTAAAAAGTTAACCAAGTCCTAAGTTTTATATTATTATTTTTGTTTTCTGAGTTGATTGCTAGGTTACAAAACAAAGGTGCATCTTAAAATCAGTACTCATTTTCAAATATTTTACAAGCACTACTGAAGGATATTGCTTAGGGATGCCAATCCCGATCCCGAAAATCCCAGGATTTTTCGGGATTAGTAAATTTGCTTCAAAAAAAGTTTTTATTTTCTGTTTTAAGCCATACTTTTCATAAATTTGCAAATTACGATTTAATTTTATTTCTGATTTATGCAAAACAAAATTCAGCTCAGCTAGTTTTATACATATTTTAACGTTTTATTTTTTTAAAGTGGAATGATTCCATGCACATATAAATTGATTTATTTATTTCGTTTTTAACACGTCGAAATGTTGGTAATAGACCCAAAAAGTATACACATTCTGTGTCGGTAAGTTAGAACACGAGTTAAAAGACACATTCTATTAGAGCTGCAAATTTGAAGAAAAATTGAGACAAGAAGACCTAATAGGAACTCCTCCGAAAAAATTTGTATCAATACATTACAATATTTTGATGGTGGGTAATTAATTTTGGCACAGTCGAATACAAACGTTATTTTTTAATACAAGAAGATTTTGCATTTCAACAAATCTGAGTAATACCGGTAAAGGTAAATTAGCTTGTTCTGAATGTACATAAAATTTTAATAAATACTAGCTATGTTCCAAAACTAACATATATGTACATATTTATTCTTCAAACATATATTTATTTTTCAAAGAAAAATTTCTGAATTGGGATCTGTTAGTTCGCATGGAACAGTATGAGGTTTTAAAAAGTACTTACGTCCAATTCGGAACTTTATATTTATTTTTATATAGGAATTATGGAGTTAAAAAGTTTCAGAAATTATGAAATTCTGAAAGTTTTTATTTAAAAAGTATAACTAATTAGATTGTTTTAATTTAAATCAGGGACGTAACGGTTATAAGAAATATGACGTAAAGGTCTCATTTAACAATTAATAGTAACGGATTTAAAATAAGTGTTATAATTAACCACATACATGGGCACACTGCAGTAAATTTTAATGCATTACACATTTCAGTAATCAGTAAATTTTTACTGATTACTGAAAAAAATTTCAGTATTCAGTATATCTTTTTACTGAAAAAAATTACAGTTTTCAGTAAAATTTGACTGAATATTGAAAAAATTTCAGTAAACAGTAAAAAATACTGGTAATGCAAATCTTACTAAATACTAAAATTTTTTTCAGTAATCAGTAAAATTTTCAACCAAAATGCATTATTAGTAAAAAAATATTATATTTAACTAAAATTTTCATACAACTATTATCATATTGATCTCTTTTGCTCTCTTTTCTATTAATAATCTAATATTATAAAATATAATAAATGCTTCCAACAACTTTTTATTGGCTGACAAAATAATATAAAATTTAGGCTATTATATAAATTTGTACATAGCTAAGTTCTTGTCTTCTGAAAAGATTTATAATCCCAAAAAGTAAAATTTATTGCACTATAGCTACTTGTGATGATAAATATGTATTATATTCAAAAATATGTTGAAAATAGAATTTTCAGTAAATTATTAGATTGTACGGAATACTGTAAACACATTTTCAGTAATCAGTAAAATACTGCATTTTTTTTTTTGCAGTATCCAGTAAATTTATTGCAATTTTTTGCAGTAATCAGTAACATTTACTGAATACTGAAAATATTTTCAGTAACCTGTAAAAACTTACTGAATACTGAATTTTTTTTTCATTAATCAGTAAAACTTTACTGAATACTGAAAATTTTTTCAGTAAACAGTAAAAACTTATTTTTATATATTTCATTTTGGTCGTCGTAAATATCAGAGAGAAATATATTTTTTGGTTACGAATAACAATTATCGAAACCAAAAAATTTTTATTGGTTATATTTTTTTCAAATATCTTTGGCAAAGTAAATGAACCGGCCAGTTTTGCAACAAATGTCTATTCATTTTATAAATAAAATATAATTTAAATTAATTTGCCTTTTAATTTCGTTAATATTTATATGGACCAAAAAATAAATTAAATAAATTTTGGTTATCTATTACCAAAAAAATATTGGTTGCTAAATAACAGTTATTCATAACCAAAAAATATATTTCTCATGTTAATTGGTTACGGAGACCTAAATAATATAAATCTTATAATAATGGTTAAAAAGTCCCTAAATAAAATAAGGGGATTTTTTGCGTAACCTTTTCTTTCGAAAGAAAAAAATAACAATTATTTTCGGTCCCTGATTTAAAGACATCTTCCGTCTGCTAAATTTCAATAAACTTAAACACTTTCTTTACAAACATGATGATTTGAAGATTTTCATATATAAAATAATTAAATTCATGTAATCCCGAAATATCCCGGGATCCCCGGATTGTAATTTTCAAAATCCCGAATCCCGGGATTTGTAAAAGCCAGTCCCGATTGGCCTCCCTAATAGTGCTGAATTAAAGCCTCTTTATCTCAAAATTTTGACGTATAGAAGAATATAAAAATTGGTAATGAACCATCGGACAAAGCCTCTGTTCTGGCTTTTACAACATTTCAAATTCACATGAAATCAAGATTTACACTTGGATTCAAATTTGGTTTTACAACAAGTTTAACAAATGTCAAAGAAAATTTTGTCAATACACATAATTGTAATTATATCCCGCGTAAAAATAAACAAAAATTCTTAAAAATAATTTAAAAAAATTCTGGAGCTTTTATTCTATTGCATCGATTTAAAATGCAATTTTTTAATCATTTTAAATTTTTAAAAAAATATTATATTTAAAGAAACTAATATCTAAAGTGTTAGCTTTTGACATTTTATTTTACTCTAAAGCGATTTTTCGTGATGAAAAAGTAGATTCGTTTAGCTTTCACTTAACTATTTGTATGTGAAAAGATTTCGAATTTTGTTGTTCGGAAGTGAAAAAGAGAACACCAAGAAAACGTGAAAGCGATTGTTTTCACATTTGGTCTTGCAAATTCGGAAGCCAGAACACACACATATGTCTGTATGTGATGAAAAAGCGCGGAAATATATAGGTTGAACGTTATTCCGGTATAATTTCATTAGTTTTGATTATATAACATTCGGTATTGATAAATGTCTATGAAATTTGTATGAAAAAAATACACAGGGCAAACAATTTCCATACTATTCTTAAGGATTGAATTTCAATTAATAAAGGTAAGACAATCATTACACGATTAGCAATCCTTCCCATGGGCTTTTAAAATTTTTGTTGGCCTGTGTTATTAAAAAATCTGTATAAATAAAACTTATTATACAGCATATTTCGTACGTACCTCGAGAATTCTGACTAAAATCTGAATAGTGAGGAAACGTAGTGTATCCGGAAAATTCGATAAAATCACTCTAAAATATAAGTTAAAACAAGTAAGAGTGTAATATTCGGCTGTGCCGAATCTCATATACCCACCATCAAACCGTATGCCGTAAAAGGAATGCTCCCATATAAACATCAGGGTGATGTTTGGAATATAGCTTAAGACAATTATGGACCGAGCTCTTTTGAACTAACAAAATATTAATTTTTAATATTTTGTACTGTACTTGTAATTATCAGAGTTTTCTTCATCAAATTTTCTAAAGAGGATCTCATATGTGGTGTATGGTCAATTGTTGACCTATCCTCATAACTTTTTGTAGACTGATTTTGGTTCATATAAAACTTGTTTACATTCGCTGTTCTCGCATTTTTATGCCGGCACTTAGCGTTCATGTAATTTTATAAAGTGGCTTATATCGGGGGGTAGGGTGAATTACCGACACATTCCGCATGAAATTCGGAGCGAATTTCATAACTCATATTTTTAAGCCAGTAATGATCGTTTAAGAAATTTTCTAAAGGGGACCTTGTATGGGCGGTAGGGTAAATTATGGAGCGATCCTCCCTAAATTTAGTGGAGAGATTTTGGCACGCATTAAACTTATGTGCGTCAATTTTCGTCACTACATTAATATTTTTAAGCCAGTAATGAGCAGTATAGTTATTTGCAGAGGGGGCCTTATATGGGGGAAGGGTCATTTATGGGCCGATCCAAAAAAAAATTGGTACCGAGATTTTGGCTCGTAAGAAACTTACGTGTGTAGCATTTCATCGCTTTACTCTTATTTTTAAGACAGTAATGAGCGTTAAAGCTATTTCCTGAAGTGGACCCAATAGGGGGAGAAGGGCCAATTATGGACCTATCCATATTAAAGTTATTAAAAAGATTTTGGCTCGCGAGGAACTTAATTGTGTAAAATTTTATTGCTATATTCGTATTTTTTAGCCAATAATGAGCGTTAAAGTCATTTTCAGAAGGGACCTTATATGGGGGGTAGGGTCATTTATGGGCCGATCTTAAAAAAAAATTCGTAGAGCGATTTCGGTTCGTAAGAAACTTATTTATACCGAATTTCATCGCTATACTCGCATTTTTGGACCAGTAATGAGTGTTAAAGTAATTTTCTAAAGGGGACCTTATATGAGGGGTAGGGTCAATTATGGACCGATCCGCAAAAAATTTGGTAAAAAGATTTTGGCTCACATGAAACTTATTTATGTCGAATTTCATCGCTATACTTGCATTTTGTGGCCAGTAATGAGTGTTAAAGTCATTTTCAGAAGGGGACCTTATATGGGGGGTAGGGTCATTTATGGGCCGATCCTGAAAAAATTTGGTAGAAAGATTTTGGCTCATATGGAACTTATTTATGTCGAATTTCATCGCTATACTTGTACTTCTGAAGCAGTTATGCCCGTTGAAGCTGTTTTTTGGAGGTCCACTTGTATGGGGGCTATCCGAAAAAGTGGACCGATATTGCCCATTTTCAATACCAAACAAACCTTAACAATAGAGAATATTTATGCAAAATTTCAACTGCCTAGCTCCTCTCGTGTGGTCCCTATCGTGATTTCAACAGACAGACGGACGGACGGACAGACGGACGGACATGGCTAGATCGTCTTAGAATTTAATAAGGACCCGGAATATATATACTTTTATGGATCTATGAGCAATATTTCGATGTGTTACAAACAGAATGACAAAATCAATATACCCCCCATCTTTTTTGATGGTGGGTATAAAAAGAGAATAAAAGTCGTATGATTTACACTTTTTTTGTTTACACGATTTAGGCTTTCCAGATTTGAAATCAACGAAAAACGTACATCGTAGTTAAAAAAACAGTACAATTGAATAAAAGAAGTACAATTGTTTATTTAAAAAAAATTAAATTAAATTGTTCTAAAAACGCTATATTGACATTGGTTGCTATGATTTTTCACAAAAAAACCTTATATAAAACTTATTTATGACCACAAAATTAATCCTATTACAAATAATTTTTTTAATATTAGTGTGCTATTAATTTATATATTTTCTTTAAAAAGTGTAAAATTCGCTAAATTTAAGTTTCGTTTGGTTTGTTTACATTTTCAAATATTAACCATTTGTTGTGAACATACGTTTGATATCTTTTTATGGAGAAAAAATGTCCAGTAAAATATAAAAATTCTCTATCTCTAACTGTTACAAAAACGTTACAATTTTTACTCTGTTATTCAAATTTGTCATTCTTCAAACATCCTCGGATAAATCATTTTCGAAAAATTAGCCACCCTGCTACGAAAAATAAGAATGGCAGTATAGTTTTTTAAAAATCGTTCCACAGCGGGACTGGATAATGCTACACGACGGAGCATTATGCATTACATTTTAACATTCAAACATGTCCTTCACATTTGCAGTCTTTTTTTATGCCGAAAATTCATTAAAAACTTTCATTACAGTAATATCTTCATCAAAATTTAACAACTTTAAAGCATTTTGAATAAACGCACTATTTTATGCATGACAAATGCATCGAAACCTCTTATAGTTGAATATGCCTTTCTGAGCTTAGTAAATCCACTTTCAAACTATGTATCTCTGAAGTCCTTAAATAGCGATTCTATAGAATATTTGTATATGGTCATGATTACATCTATAAAATTATGGTTAAATTCAAAAAAGAAGTACAAAAAGAAGTACAAATACTAAAAAGAAGTACATTTGCGTACTTCTTTAGGGGTTATGCAGTTAAAAGTACATTTACTAAAAAGAAGTACGCGTACTGCTGAAAACAGTACGTCTGGCAAGCCTATTCAGAATGTACATCTATTGGGGACACAATTGTTATTTTCCACTAAAGTCTATCCAGCTGGTTGTACCCTATTTGAATGTTTTTGGTCGTCACTTTACTTTTTCTCGAGTTAACGAGAGAGGGGACACTTGAAAAAATTTAAGAATTGAAGGTGAAGAGAAGAAGAATAAACATGATCAGTTATGTCTGAGTGCAAAGACAATGAACAGTTATATTATTTCATCACTTTTTAAGTTGTTTGATTTTTATGTTAGTTGACTTTAATAAGCTGTTTAAGACAGTTCTCGCTAAAAAATTTTTTGTGTGAATTTTAAAATAAAAAAATGTTTTTTAATTTGATTAAAAAATAGTAAAATTTAAATTTAAATAAGAGATATTTACAATTTGGAAGAGTGAATTCATTTAAGACGAGTTACAACAAAAAACTTTAGCAGAGATTACATTTTGGGCATGTCACGCAAATTATTGCAAGTTCGCCAATTTTTTTTCTAAATGTTCACATAAATGTCGAAGTTTTTCATGTAAAATTTTCTAGTTCTTATATTTTTTTAAGATATAAGAATTTTTTATTTATTTCATATGGGAGGTTCCAATTTGCTAGTCCGCCAATATATTACCCAAATGTTCACATTGACGTCAAAGGATTTTTGCTCTAATATTTGCAAGTCCCCCTGATAAAAGTCCGCCCTTTTTCCCCAAATTTTTCAGATGAATATTAAAGTTCTTCGTGCAAAATTTTAAGAAGCTAGCTCTATTATTCATATGGGAGGAGGAACTACCCTCCCCCCCATTGGTATTCATTGGTATTCATTACACAAAATGTTTACATGGATGCTAAAGTTCTTTGTGCAAAATTTGAAGGTTCTAACTCTAATAGTTTCCCAGATAAGCGAATTTTTGTATTTAATTCATATTGGAGGTGCCACTCCCCCTACTGCTAGTACGCCCCCTTTCTCAGATATATTAATTTAAGATTTTCTTGATATGGAAGGTGCCACGCCCACTATCGCCATTCCGCCCATTTTATCCAAAAATATTGTTATGGATGTCAAAGTTGTCCGTACAAAATTTTCGGACTCCAACTCTTGCAGTTTCTGAGATATGCAACTTTAAATACTTATTTTGCATGTGAGCGTGGCATGTCGCCCACTTGAAATTTTGAAGTAAAAAGTAGCCTATAGTCTAAACAAACAAACATACAAACGCACATTCATTTGTATATATATATATATATATATATATATATATATATATATTCTATTCTTTCAGAGTCATTTATATGTATTAATGAATTCCATAGTTTAAAAGTCCGATTTTACTGACGATACAAATGAACAGCAATATTAAAAATATTTATTTCAATATTTATTTAATCCTACCGCAATACCTGTCCATTGGACAAGATACTTGGGGACACTTGACTTTCCCCTAGGATACGTCAATAGTAAAGTGTCTACTAAAAGAGCTAGTAATGTGACTGACTTCCAAGAATCCATTTGGAGATTACCATCCATAGACTACTTGACAGACTCATTGTTGACTGTGTATACAATTGATTTTCTGGAGGTGACCTTGTATGGGAGCTATGACCAAATATGGACCGATCGTGAACAAATTTTATGGTGTGACTTATGTATATGAGTGCAATATTTGTGCTAAATCTATCCATGTCAATATAAAGTAATGAGTTATGTGCGTTTAAGTAATTTTCGGAAGGAAACCTTCTATGAAAGCTATGACCAATTATGAACCGATCAGAAAAAAATTTCACAGTAAAATTTCTGTATATAAGAGCAATACTTGCACCAAATTTTATATGGATATATTAATTAAGTTTAAGTGATTTTCGGGAGAGGACCTTGTATTGGAGCAATGACCAATTATGGACCGATCGGAAAAAATTTCACAGTAACATTTCTGTATATAACAGCAACACTTGTACCAAATTTTATATAGATATCTTAATTAAGTAATGAGTTATGTGCGTTTAAGTGATTTTCGGGAGGGGACCTTGTATGGGAGCTATGACCAATTATAGACCGATCCTGAAATTTCTCTGAATGAATTCTATTCTCATAAGATTTTAACTTGTAAAATTATGTGAAGGTACCAAGATTCTGACGGAAGTTATTAACAATAAACTCATTTTCCGGGAATATGTACTTTTGTATGGGAGGTATATGAAATTGTGGACCGATTCCGCCAATTTTCAGCAGAAGTCAAGCCCTTATGCAGAAACAAATGTGTGATGATTTTCATGCAATTATATTACATAGTTTTCGTGAAAATTACATCGGAATGTGTAAAAAATGCTTATTTTTTCGGAATTGTTTTAAATTTTGATTCATTACTTTTCCCGATGTGAACCGATTTTGCTCATTTCCAATTCAAAACTGACTAGGACAACAGTAAATATTTTGGATGAATTTCGTTAATTTTTGTTGCTTCGTATTAACGTGAGAATGTTTTATACAGACAGACAGACGGACGGACATAGCTAGATCGACTTAAAACATAAGGTCCAAGAATATATATACTTTGTTGGGTCTCAGATGAATATTTCTTGGTGTTACCCACGGAATGACGATGTTATATATACCCTCTATCACCACTGATGGTGGTGGAGGGTATAAAAAGCTGTTACGAACAAAATCAACTGTTGTGGAATTTCACGAAATAAATTTTCCCTTCGAAGGGAATGAAAATTTAAAAAGAAACAAAAATCAATTCTTTTGGCGAAAGAGGTGAATTTTGTTTATTTTTAAAGTTTTAAAATAACTCATCACACTAAAAGATCTTCGAACTACTCATAATATTGAAAGTTTAGAAAAAGGAACTTTAATAAATTTGTACAACAGAGTACTGTCTAAAATTATTCTGTTTTATCTTTATTGTTAAACTAGAATAATTTTATGTTATTAAAAAGATTTTTCATTTCTAGAAAAAAAAGCGCTAATTTAGCGCCAAAAAAGCGCTAAGAGGAAAAAATGCGACTTTTGGATTGTTAAAAGGCGCTAAATCTATCGCCAAAAGCGCTAAATTGGCAACGCTGTAGGTTTCATAGTTTTGTGTATTTTGTTTTTTTTTTGTGTTTTGTTTGATATGTTATTGCTAAAGTAACGGTAGAGATGAAAAATATAAAATAAATTGAAATGTTATAAAATTAAACTTATTTTAAACACACTATGGTGAAAGGTATTATTTAAGATTCGGCTAAGGCTAATATAGAACTCTTAATTGTTGATAAACAAATTTCTTTTTAGGAAATTAAAGTATTTTTGTAAAATGATTTGTAATATGTAATATTTTTTATATGCCTTGAATGAATACATGCGCGGATCCAAACCGAATGAGGAAAAAATAAATTGAGTAAAAAATTCACAATTCCCTCTTTAATGATGTTTTGCAAAACCATTTTTGAAAAACATATATTTTTACTGATTACAGAAAAATATTTAAAAAAAACTCACATATTTCTTAAATTTGACAAAAGTACCAAAAGAACACATAATTACCAGTTTTCCGTTTAAATTCCCTTTTCTCCGTTTTTCAATTTTTGAGATTATAGAACTCATAGTCTAAAATATTTTGGCTTTAGAAAAGAAAAAATCAGTCTTAAAGCACCGATGTACTCAAGTCGGCCTTTTTTGCCCCCATCTGGACTAATATTCACAACGTTACTTTACTAATACATATTATAGACACTTAATCGAATATAGCCAAGTATAAGCTATAATATTTTGTCTTTAGAATAGAAAAAATCTGTCTTAAAGCATTAAAGTATTCATTTTGCGCATTTTTGCCTCTTTGCCCTATTTTTTGTTCAATTTTCGCAACGGTACTTTACTAACGCATATTTCTGACACTCTAAAAAGCTGCATCGAAATATTTTTGCTTAAATATAGACAATAATCAGTATTTTCACTCAAAAAAAACCTTTTTGTCCCCTTCTAGTTCACTCTTTGAGAAATAATATAGCTAATAACACTCCCCAAGTATAGATCTTACTATGTTCCAAATTTTCATAAAATCGGTCCAGCCGTTTTGGCGTTATTGAGGAACAAACAAACATCTATATATATAAAAATTAAAGTGTGTTTGTATGTATGTATGATTGTTTGTTTGTGCTTTATAGACTGCTTTTCCTGAAATTTTCACAGTTTCCTCCTGTATGTCTGGAAGGAACTATAGGCTACTTTTTATGTTGAAATTTCATGTGGGCGACGTGCCACGCCCATATTAAGAAAATATTAAATTAGTATATCTGAGATAATATAATAGTTAGAGTCTTCAAATTTTGTCGGAGCAACTTTAGTATCAATATAATTATTTAAGACAAAAAGTGGGCGGATTAGCATTAGAGGGCGTGGCACCTTCCATATAAATTAAATACAAAAATTCGTTTATCTTGGAAACTATTATAGTTAGAATATTAAAAATTTGCACGAGTAACTTTAACATCCATGTAAACATTTTAGGAAATAAATTGGCGGACTACCCATGAGGGGCGCAGTACATCCCATATTAATAAAATACAAAAATTGGTTTATCTGGGAAACTAATAGAACTAAATTCTTCAAATTTTGTACTAAGAACTTAAATATTCATCTGAACATTTCGGTGAAAAAAGAGCGCACTTTCGTAATGGGGGGCTTGGAGCCCCCATATAAATTAAATAGGAAAATTATTATATCTAAGAAACTATAAGAGCTAGAATCTTCAAATTTTAATTGAAGAACTTTGACATTCATGTGAACATTCAGAGAATAACGGGCGGACTTTAGGGATGCCAATCGGGACTGGTTTTTAGAAATCCCGGGATTTTTAAATAAATCCCGGAATCCCGATATCGGGATCCCGGGATTTTCGGGATTTCTAAATCCCGAAAAATATAAAAAAAATTAAAAACATCTTAATAATTTACCGACAAAAATAAAACGTTTTATTTCATATTGCAATATGAATACTCTTAGTAGGTGTTTACCTTCCAATAAGCATTTTGTGAAAAGAAAAACAAATTAATTCAAAGTACATACTTAGAATAAAAATCTTTCCATCCCAGGCACTGAATAGTAGAATAACAACCTAAAATAATACCCATGATATCCAAATTTACAATGGTTTCCAAATAATATTTAAATAGTATGTGTAATGGGGATCCATACGAGGCTACATAGAGCACCTGTACTGCACCTATATCTCCTCCACCTTATATTCCGTGTTCACTAACCAAGGGAATTATCTTCTCGCCATCTTATTGACAGGTTGACTTCCATTATAGATATTCGATAGTATCAATGCCTATTTATTGCCCTTTTTATACCCTTAGTAGGGATGGTATATTGGGTTTCTCCGGAGTAGTGCTTTTGTTTTATACTGTCCTAAAATACGCTGATGAAATTTGAAATGATCGGGCTTTTGATCCGAGCCCCCATACAAAACACAGCTTTAAAAAAGAATTAGTGTCCACAATTCGCTTAAAAAGAGAACTGTCGCAATGAAATTCAGCATAAAACATTTTATGTAACCGTAAATTCGTCCTCCAAATTTCATGAGGATCGACTCATATGATGGCGTCCTTCCCCCAAGCATATATCAGAAAAATAGTTTTTTAACAATAAAGTGCTAGAATATATCGGAGGCGAGGTATACATTTATTATGAAAACTAAATTACATTTTACTCTCATAACTGGTGTATGGGGTTATATGGTCGGCCTCGCCCGCCTATAATTTCGTACTTGTTATTTTTATATATCCGATAGTATCTATGCCTATTTAGTATAGCAATGAAATTTGATATTAGTAAATCCCTGACGAGCCAAAACCTCTCTACCAAATTTTATGTGGGTCGGTTCATAATTGACCCTACCCCCATATAAGGTCCCGTTAAAAAAATGACTTTAACGCTTATTACTGGCTTAAAAATAGCGATGAAATTCGATACACATATGTTTCATGCGAGTCAAAATCTCTCTACCAAGTTTTATGTGGTTCGGTCCATAATTACCCTACCCCTACATAAGGTCCCATCCAGATAAATACTTTAACGCTCATTACTGGCTTACAGGTACGAGTGTAGAGATGAAATTTGAGATAAGTAAGTTTCTTACTCGCCAAAAGCTAAGAAACTTTTATAGGAACGTAAATCTTCCTACCGGAAAGTGTATGAACCAAAATTGGTCTAAAAAAATTATGAAAAGTTTTATAAAAACGTACAATGATTCACCCTACCTCTCATATAAGGTCCTATCAGTAAATTTGATGAGTAATATCACCCTGATGTTTATAGAAAAGCATTCCTTTTACGGCATACGGTTTGATGGTGGGTATATTAGATTCGGCATAGCCGAATATAGCACTCTTACTTTTTTTTTTAAATTCTCTTATTTAGTACTTTATAATGTATAAAATAGCGGAAAAATACTTAAAAATTCGGGATTTTAAAATCCCGAAATTTCCCGGGATTTAATTTTTTAAAATCCCGGTTTTCGGTACTTTCAAATCCCGAAAATCCCGGGATTTTCGGGAATCGGGAATTCCCGTTTGGCATCCCTAGCGGACTTTCAATGGGGGGCTTGGCACCTCACATATGAATTAAATACAAAATTTCGCTTATCTGGGAAACTAATAGAACAATATTCTTCAAATATTGCAAGAAGAACTTTATTATACATATGAACATTTTGGAAAAAAAAGGGCGGACTTTCATCTGGGGGCTGTGAGTTCCCATATGAATTAAATAGAAAAATTTGTATATCTGAGAAACTATTAGAGTTAGAATCTTCAAATTCTACATGAAGATCTTTGACATTAATGTGAACATTTAGAGAATAACGGGCGGACTTTCAATGGGGTCTTGGCACCCCCTATATGAATTAAATACAAAATTTCGTATATCTGGGAAAATATTAGATTTTTTTTTTACTTTGTCATCGATTACATTAAAATCTTAATTAACGTTCGGAAAAAATGCATCTCTGGAAAACATTACAGTTAGAATCTTCAAAATTGTTAAGAAGATTTTTTATTTATATTGCTTTTAGGGTAGCAAAGCACACTGGGTATAGCTAGTTATATATAAAATTCAAACAGACAATCTAATTGTAATACAATATATTACTCAAGTAAAACCATATACTATATACAGACATAGCTATATCTAGCTATGTCTGTCCGTCCGTCTGTCTGTTGAAAGCACGATAGAGTCCAAACAGAACGAGATAGTGGGTATATGAGATTCGGCACAGCCGAATATAATACTCTCACTTGTTGGCTTTTGGTTTGGTTGTGCGTTAACTGTTGTTCTTGTTATGTTCCTTTTTGCCTGCAAACAAAATCTTATTATACCCTACACTCATAGTTGCCAGATGATTTGGGTGTAAAACCGTCAAATTTCGAGGAAAAAGTCGTCGACTGATTTTTCGAAATCGTCATTAAATCGTCAAAGCTATTTTCCATCTGGGTAGATCTTCCTCCACCCAGAGCAGAATTACGAATATATTTGTTTATTATCTGTTTAATTTTGCCAATATGATTTAAAATACATTACATTGAGTTCTTGCAAACTAACTTGGTATGATCTCTAGTAAATGTATGTATATTAGATGTTTCAATCCTCCTTTAAATCAATTATATTATTTCTTCTCCTAAGTGCTGGGCCTTAAAAAGTTTTGCGTTCGACCTTACACAAAACATATTTGTGTCGAATTTTATCAAGATACCTTTATTTGATAATGAAATATGTACGTTTAAGTGATTTTTTTTTGAACTGGACCCTATATAGGAGCTATTACAATATGGACCATTTGGTAGAATGATTTATATGCTCACAAAACATATTCAAGTCGTACTTCATCCCGATAGCCTTATTATTCAAAGAAATATGTGCGTTTAAGTGATTTTCGTAAGTGGACCTTCTATGGGAGCCTATCCGGAAAAAAATTTCGTAGAGTGATTCATACAAAGACAAAACATATTTGTGTCGAATTTTATCAAGATAGCTTTATTTGACAACGAAATATGTGCGTTTAAGTGGTTTTCGGAAGTGGACTTTATATGGAAGCTATGACCAATTATGGGCCTATAATTTCGTAGAGTGATTCATATTTAAACTAAACATATTTGTGTCGAATTTTATCAAGATAGCTTTGTTTGACAATGAAATATGAGCTTTTAAATGATTTTCGGAAGTGGGCCTTATACGGGAGCTATGACCAATTGTGGACCGACTGAAATCTACGTTGATAGTATGATTTCTGCTCATATTATATTTGCATGTACAAAATTTTGTGTTGATACCGATATATTTGAGGGAGTTATTAACGATAAACTAATTTCCGGGAATATATACCTTTGTATAGGGGCTATGGGAAATATTGGATCGATTGTAAAGATTTTGAACATAATTGATCACTGCCCTGAAAAAATAATGTGTGACAAATTCATCGAAATATCTTTGGTAGTTTCTGAGAAAATTTCAAAAGAATTATGAAAAAACCGTAATTTTTTTCAAGGTAGTCTGAAATTTTTACTCATAACTTTTTACATTGTGAACCGATTTTGCTGATTTTCAATACCAAACTGCTTATGATAATAATAAATATTTTAGGTGAATTTGGTTGATTTCCTTAGTTTTAACGTGTTTTACACAGACAGACGGAAATAGCTAAATCGACTCAGAATTTTATGAGGACCCAGAATATATATACTTTGTTTGGTCTTAGATGAGTATTTCTTGGTGTTACACACGGTGCATAAATACCGGAGATATGAGCAAAAATCTGAGAAAACCTCTGAAAATTTCGTAAAAAATTTTGATTTTTTATTAATGCTCAGGCAGAAACTAGAACTAGGCAACTGTAAACGAGGCAGCTTGTACAGACTGTCGGTACGAATTCGGCAAAAAATTTTAGTGGGTTGTTATTGGCTAGAAACATGAAATTTAATATGTAGTGCCCGGATTAGGTGCATAAAAGGGGTTTTTTTTGGAACTTTTTCGCTTTGCAAAAGGTACTTTTTGAATTTTCTATAATATCAAACCTAGAAACATGATATTAAGTATGTAGAGCCTCGATTACTTTTTGGTACTTTTTCGTTTTACAAAATGTACTTTTTGAATTTATTATAATATTGAACTTACCCACTAAATAATTTTTGCCGAATTCGTATCCGAATTCCGTTAGAATTCGTTACGAAAATCGTATGAAAGGTTGCTCGGAATTCGGAACTCTATGTCCGAGGAAATTCCGAAAAAATGTGCAGAGTCTGATCAAATATAAGAAAGTCTGATAGATGTCGGATAAATGTCTGATAAAATGTCCGACAGTTCGTACAAAAGTCTAATCAAGTATTAGAAAATGGCCTGACTATTGTGATCAAAGTCTGATGAAAACTATTTTTATAAATATATATGTATATATATATCATTTATTATGGTATATATATATATATATATATATATATATATATATATATATATATATATATATATATATATATATAAAAATTAAAAAATTAAACCATAAAAAATAATGTAATTTTTTGCTAATTTTTGTGTATTAGCAAAGTTTAAAGAAATTTAAACAATAATCATCACAGATGTTATGTCAATTATATATTAAAAACAAAATATTTATGTTCAATTTTCAAACCGTGAGCGTATGAGTAATTTTCTGAAGAGGACCTTTATATGCGTCAATTATGAACCGATACTCATAAAATTTTGTACATAGATTTAATTTTGTATAGAACTTATTTATGTCAAATTTCATCGCAATACTCGTATTTTAAATAAGGAAAACTCGTATTTTAATAACCAAAACTCTTTCCTGAAGGGAACCTTATATAGGGGCTAGTTATAGATCATTCCTCATTAAATTCGGAATGAAGAATTATGTTCCTAAGTATAAACTTTTCTATGTCGATTTTCATCGCTGTACTAGTAATTTTCTGAATTTTCCTCATCAAATTTTCTAAAGAGGATCTTATAATAGGGTTAATGTCAATTATTGACCTATCCTCATAACTTTTTGTAGACCGATTTTGATTCATATAAAACTTATTTACATTGAATATCACCTCTGTACTCGCATTTTTATGC
Organism: Lucilia sericata; assembly: GCF_015586225.1. NCBI lineage: Eukaryota > Metazoa > Arthropoda > Insecta > Diptera > Calliphoridae > Lucilia > Lucilia sericata. The sequence goes on from NW_023994495.1 coordinate 80,171, forward strand.
CAGTGATTAGAGTTGGTGTAATTTTCTAAAAGGGGCTTATATGGGGAATTACCGACATATTCCGCATGAAATGCGGTAGCGAATTTCATAACCGTATTTCATAACTCGTATTTTTAAGCCAGTAGTGATCGTTTAAGTAATTTTGTGAAGGGGACCTTATATGGGGGTAGGGTCAATTGTGGACCGATCCACATACAATTTGGTAGAGAGATTTTGACTCGCGAGGAACTTACATACTTGTGTCATATTTTATAGCTATACTCGTATTTTTAACCAGTAATGAGCGTTAAAGTAATTTTCTGAAGGGGGCCTTGTAGGGTGGTAGGGTAAATTATCCTCCCTAAATTTGGTAGAGAGAAATTTTGGCTCGCATAAAGCTAATGTGTGTCAAATTTCGTCACTATATTCAAATTTTTAAGCCAGTACTGAGCCTTATAGTCATTTTCAGAGGGAGCTCTTATTTAGGGTAGGGTCATTTATGGGCCGACCCAAAAAAAAAATTGGTACAGAGGTTTTGGCTCGTAAGAAACTTAGTGTATCGCATTTCATCGCTTTACTCGTATTTTTAAGCCAGTAATGAGCGTTAAATCCATTTCGTGAAGGGGGTCACATGGTGAGTGGGGTCTATTATGGACCTATCCACGTAAAAGTTGGTAAAGAGATTTTGGCTCAAGAAGATCTTAATTGTGTAAAATTTTATTGCTATATACGTATTTTTTAGCCAGTAATGAGCCTTAAAGTCATTTATGGACCGATCCTTACTAAATTTGGTAGGTGAATTTTGGTTAGCATAAAACTTATTTTTGCCGAATTTTGTCACTATATTCATATTTTTGAGCCAGTAATGAGCGTTAAAATCATTTTCAGAAGGGGGCCTTATATGGGGGATAGGGTCATTTATGGGCCGACCTTAAAAAATTGGAAGAGAGGTTTTGATTCGTAAGAAACTTACTTATACCGAATTTTATCGCTATAATCGAATTTTTAGGCCAGTAATGAGTGTTAAAGTCATTTTCTGAAGGGGACCTTATACGGGGGGTAGGGTAAATTTTGGACCGATCCTCAAAAAATTTGGTAGAAAGATTTTGGATCATACGAAACTTATTTATATCGAATTTCATCGCTATACTCGTATTTATAAAGCAGTTATGCCCATTAAAGCTGTTTTTTGAAGGTTCACTTGTATGGGGGTAGGGTCAATTTTGGACCGATCCTCAAAAAATTTGGTAGAAAGATTTTGACCCTAGAAACGTGAAATTAGGTATGTAGGGCCTGGATTAGGTGGGAACCTATAAAAGGGGACCTTTTGGTACTTTTTCCTTCTTCAAAAAGTATTTTTTTCTATAATTTTGAACCAAGAAACATGAAATTTTGTATTTATGGTGAGAACATGTAAAGTGGGACTTCTTTGTGCTTTAAAGTTAATACAAATCTGGAGGGTACGATTTTTATGCACATACGCAACACCCTGATTGATCAAAAATCTATAAAAGGGGACTTTCTGATACTTTTTCATTTTAGAACTGGAATTTTTTGATTTTTTGTAATAATATTTTGTACTGGCTATTCTATTTAACACATCATGGTGAAGGGTATATAAGATTCGGCATAGCCGAATATAGGACTCTTACTTGCTATTATCTTCAAATTGTGACCTGTCGTTTGATTACAAGGTTTATATAGACGGAAAATTATTCCTATATAAAAAATTCAGAATTTTGTCAGTTTATATTCGTATTATATTTACATTTCAGTTTTTTATTCTAATTAACTTCTAGTCTTGAATCCCCAAGCAGTTACAAAATCAATCACAGAATAAGAAATAGTGCGGGAAATGAAAACCAATTAAAAGTAGCGTGTTTTGAGATTGGAATCGTGTTGATACATCAATATTTCTTTAACCATTTATTTTAAATGCGTTTGAGTAATTTAAAAAAAGAACCACACATTATTAAATATACATTTATAGTAAGTATACAAATTTATTAGCACATTTTCGTGCTTGCTCCACTGTATAGTTTACTACTTTATCATCATTGCCATTGTGATGTTATCTAAAGTATTGTTGTTTTTGCCTAATGTTTTTAAGTAAAATATATTGGTAATTTAGAACATTTATTCTTTTACCTTTTTCTTTTTGTTTTAGTTATTATCATTTAATTTAACCGGTAGATGTATTTAATATATGTACATATTTTTCACATTAGAATTCACGAAACGCACATTTCTAAAATATCAATAAACACCAAAACACAAAACATATGTATGTATATATCTTAAAATGTAAGACTGAAATCTGACAGTTGAATGGAAACAAACAAAGAAAGCTTTTGTGTGAACATTTGACGTTAATTGAAAAGCTTTTTGTATAACCAAAAGCATTTGCTAATACGTGCACATATTTAAGCTTAGCTAAAACTCAAACCGGTAAAACAAACTTAGCTAGGTTACAAACAAGGCGTATCTATTATAAATACGGTGACCAGACGTTCTGTATTATACAGAACAGTACTGTCTTTAAGAGCCCTGTTCTGTATAAATAATTCTTTGCTAAAAAACGTGAAAATATTCTGTATTTTATTTAGTGTTCTGTATTTGTATACCTATTAAGAAAACAAACTTTTTTCACTTTTAGCAAACTTTTTTCAGAGTTGCAAAAAAGGTACTTTTTCTGCATGCACGTGTTAAACTACATAAAAAATGTAAACATTACAAATACCAATGCTGCATTTATAAAATTTGTTAGTTGTTGGAATAAATTGTGCAACAAAATGGACAATAGTGATCAATAGAGAATCGATTAAGGAATCGATCCCTGTATTGATTTTTTTGCGGGGTGCTTTCTATCGGATGCTGTGACGTAACAAACTTTGACAAATTCACAAATCTAACGAAAATGAGGAAAAACTTTTTATAGAAAAAAATTCCGTGTGCACCAAAACAGCCAATAGTGGTCGATAGAGAAGCGATTAAGGAATCGATCCCAATATTGATTTTTCTAAGGGGTACTTTCAATCGGACGTTGTGATGCAACAAACTTCACAAAAAGAGAAAAAAGTTTTTATACAAAAAAATTTTAAAATATTCCGTGTGCACTACAACAGCCAATAGTGATCAATAGAGAATCGAATGTCGAATTGATTACTGTATTGATTTTCCGGGGTACTTTCTATGAGATGCTATAACGTAACAAACTTTGACCAAATCACAAAGTAAAGGAAAAAGCTTTTGTACTATAAAATTTGAAAATACTCTGTGTGCACCAAAACAGCCAATAGTAATCGATCACTATATTGATGTTTTTCTGGGGTACTTTCTATAAGATGCTGTGATGTAACAAACTTTGACAAATTCTCAAATCTAACGAAATTTTATATGTATATGCAAAGTTTTTAAAGTTTGTTACTTCTCAGCATCCGTTAGCAAGTACCCAGAAATGAAAACAAAATGGGAATCGATTCCTTTATCGATCAGTATTGACCATTTTTGTGCACACAGAATATTTAAATTTTTCTTCATATAAAAGCTATTTCCTTAAATTTGGGATTTTTATAAAATTTACTGAGTTATAGCAAATACACAGAAAAAAAATTAATTTTGTGATCGATTCGATTATCGATTCTTCATCGATCACTATTGGCTGATTTGGTGCACACAAAATATTTAAAATTTTTTCAGTATAAAAACTTTTTTCTTTACTTTGTGAATTTGTCAAGGTTTGTTACGTCATAGCATCTCATAGCAAGTATCCCGAAAAAAAAAAAACAAAATAGGAATCGATTCCTTAATCGATTCCCTATCGTTCACTATGGGCTGTTTTGGTGCACACCGACTATTTAATTTTTTTTTTTTTTTTTTTTTTTTTTTGTATAAATACTTTTTCACTTTTTGTCAGATTTGTGAAGTTGCCGAAGTTTGTTGCGCCACAGCATCCGATAGAAAGCACCCCGAAAAAAATCAATATAGGGATCGATTGCTTAATCGATTCCCTATCGATCACTATTGGCCGCTTTGGTGCACACGGAATATTTAAAAATTTTTTAGTATAAAAACTTTTTCTTCTTTTTCGTTAGATTTGTAAAGTTGTCAAGTTTGTTTCGTCTTAGCGTCCAATAGAAAGTACTCCGGAAAAAAATTAATATAGGGATCGATTCCTTAATCAATTCTCTGATCACTTTGAACTGTTTTGGTGCAAACTCTGAGATATTTAACAAAAAGTTTTTTGTTTGTTTGCTGCTTCATAACATATAATAGCAAGTACCCAGAAATGAAAAAAATACTGGAATCCATTCATTTTCCGATTTCCTATCGATCGGTATAGTTTATTTTGGTGCACAGTCAATATATTTCACTTTATATCAATAATTCAATATTTTAGAAATAAATCAATTACTTTGTTATTGTTTGTTTTCTCTTTGTTTACGTTTTTTACGTATTTTTTGCTTTGTTTACATTTTTTATGTACTTTTCCACGTGTATACACAAAAAAGAACCTTTTTATGCAACTCTGAAAAAAGTTTGCAAAAAATCCCCGTCTGCATTACTTAGAAGTACTCTAGTACTGACTTTCTTATAATCTGATATAGAAGTGCTTTATTTTCGGCTTAGTCATTTTGTTTGCACATTTTATTTAATTGCATGTTAACAATTGTATTTTACAAAAAAGAAAACAAAATTAGATTTGTATGTAAAAACCATTATTTGACGCGGAATAAAATAGCTAAGCAATGGTGCAGTGAGTAGAACATTTGACTAACAAACCGAAGTCCCTGGTTCGTATTCTAGCTGGCTCTTTTTATTATTAAAAAAAAACAACTTACTCAACAACTGCTTTGTAAGAGAAATTCCAAGCACTTCTTTAACTCCCTATTTGTAAGTGAGCGTAGAAGTACTTGCTTCCAATGTTAAAATAATGACTCAAAATGCTAATGAAGAAGTAGTGAAAAGAGGTTTTATTAGCTTTTTAACTCATTACTTTTCAATGTCAGTTTTTCCTGGGTTCAAAGCTCATAGCGACTATATATCTCAGAAAGCAGCAAACGTAAGAGTTGCTATCGAAAGAATGATGCCAAACCTAGGAGGTCCAAGGCAATCCAAGAGAAAAATTATAAACTCTGTAGTTACCTCGTTGATCCTGTACGCAGCCCAGGTCTAAAGCCTTTAAAGTAAGATCAACAGCTAAATCAGTCTATAGACTATGTGCCCTGCGTGCATGTTGTTCCTATCGTACATCAGTAGATGCGGCGTATGTCGTATCGGGAATGATTCCCATAGACATTCTAGCTGACGAAGCAAATCGAATCTACGAGTGGAAGAGAAGGGGAAACCAAAATCTCAGCTATGCGAAAAAGCTGGAAAGTCACAAAGGAAGATGGACCTTCAAACGCATACCTAATATAAAAGTATGGATAAACAGTTCTCACACAGTTCCTATCTGGACGCGAAGGCTACAGGAGTTACCTTCATAAATTTGAACTCGACCCACTGCCCAAACATAGAGAAAACCCGGAGCATGTAATGTTTTATTGTCCAAGGTTTAACGACAACAATTGAATATTCATAATATGTTGAACATTCTAGAAAGAAAGATGGATAGATAGATAGATAGATAGATAGATAGATAGATAGATAGATAGATAGATAGATAGATAGATAGATAGATAGATAGATAGATAGATAGATAGATAGATAGATAGATAGATAGATAGATAGATAGATAGATAGATAGATAGATAGATAGATAGATAGATAGATAGATAGATAGATAGATAGATAGATAGTAGATAGATAGATAGATAGATAGATAGATAGATAGATAGATAGATAGATAGATAGATAGATAGATAGATAGATGATAGATAGATAGATAGATAGATAGATAGATAGATAGATAGATAGATAGATAGATAGATAGATAGATAGATAGATAGATAGATAGATAGATAGATAGATAGATAGATAGCTCGCTCGCTCGCTCGCTCGCTCGCTCGCTCGCTCGCTCGCTCGCTCTCGCTCGCTCGCTCGCTCTCGCTCGCCTCGCTCGCTCTCGCTCGCTCGCTCGCTCGCTCGCTCGCTCGCTCTCGCTCGCTCGCTCGCTCGCTCGCTCGCTCGCTCGCTCTCTCGCTCGCTCGCTCGCTCTCTCGCTCGCTCGCTCGCTCGCTCGCTCTCGCTCGCTCGCTCGCTCGCTCGCTCGCTCGCTCGCTCGCTCGCTCGCTGCTCGCTCGCTCGCTCGCTCGCTCGCTCGCTCGCTCGCTCGCTCGCTCGCTCGCTCCGCTCGCTCGCTCGCTCGCTCGCTCGCTCGCTCGCTCGCTCGCTCCTCGCTCGCTCGCTCGCTCGCTCGCTCGCTCGCCTCCTCGCTCGCTCGCTCGCTCGTCGCTGCTCGCTCGCTCGCTCGCTCGCTCGCTCGCTCGCTCGCTCGCTCGCTCGCTCGCTCGCTCGCTCGCTCGCTCCGCTCGCTCGCTCGCTCGCTCGCTCGCTCCTCGCTCGCTCGCTCGCTCGCTCGCTCGCTCGCTCGCTCGCTCGCTCGCTCGCTCGCTCGCTCTCTCTCGCTCGCTCGCTCGCTCGCTCGCTCGCTCGCTCGCTCGCTCGCTCGCTCGCTCGCTCTCTCGCTCGCTCGCGCTCGCTCGCTCGCTCGCTCGCTCGCTCGCTCGCTCGCTCGCTCGCTCGCTCGCTCGCTCCTCGCTCGCTCGCTCGCTCGCTCGCTCGCTCGCTCGCTCGCTCGCTCGCTCGCTCGCTCGCTCTCTCGCTCGCTCGCTCGCTCTCTCCCTCGCTGTCTCTCGGTCCCTTCCCCCTTTGCTCTGCTGCTCCTGTTGTCGCCCCTCTTTTTTTTGTCTGGCTTTCTTTTTTCCCGCCCACTCTCTCTTTGGAGACTGAAATTTATTTTGTTCATTATTATCTGAAAATACACTGTAATAAGCTAATAGAGGGTCAAGAGAAATTAATTTTATTGCGAAAATGGCGGTTCTGTAGCTAAAAGAAGTCCAATCGAATAACGGGAACCAGTTAGAATAAAATAAGTCCCATCTGAAAAAAATATATACTCTTCTCACTAAAGTGGTATAGGGTATAAAAATATAACGAATTGCCACCAACTTATTATGACTTCACCTTATAATTACGGTGACAATATTTTTTTCAGCAATATACAGAACAGGAGAAAATAAAATACGCTAACACCATTTTCTAAATCAGGTTATTTTAAGCGTCAAAATTTCAATTGTCAATATAGTTTTAAATGTTATTATATTGATTGTTCACAGAAAAAAGTTTCAGCATAAATATTATGAACTGCTTTCATTGACAAAAGTTAATAATATTTCTAAATGGTATGAATTTTTTAATTTTTTTTAAACAATCTAGAAGCCTTGACTTAAAATATTTATTTTTTTTTTATTTTTCTATTTGAATGTTTGAAATTTACTTGGAAAATTTTTCTTCATGATTTTTTGCTTAGCCTTTTTGAAGAATGAATGTGAACTATGTTTGCAGAAGATTTCCTGTTTTAGATTTTGTTTTTCAATATTTAAATTCCTATTTTTTATTATATAAAATTCGATAATATAGGATTACTATTCTGTTACTATGTAAATCGAATAGTAAATAATGAACTTTTATGAAATTATTTCATGAATATCATTTAGCGTCATGCACAAGTTCATACATTTTTGAAATTTTAATACTCTGAATGAAAATGGTTTGGGAAAAAAGTCATGTTCGATTCATACAATTTATTACAAAATTCATTCCAGTTATGACCTACAAGAAGAAAACAAACAGGGGGATTTTTTGCAAACTTTTTTCAGAGTTGCATAAAAAGGTTCTTTTTTGTGTATACACGTGGAAAAGTACATAAAAAATTTTTTGTTAAATATCTCAGAGTTTGCTGCTTCATAACATATAATAGCAAGTACCCAGAAATGAAAAAAATACTGGAATCCATTCATTTTCCGATTTCCTATCGATCGGTATAGTTTATTTTGGTGCACAGTCAATATATTTCATTTTATATCAATAATTCAATATTTTAGAAATAAATCAATTACTTTGTTATTGTTTGTTTTCTCTTTGTTTACGTTTTTTACGTATTTTTTGCTTTGTTTACATTTTTTATGTACTTTTCCACGTGTATACACAAAAAAGAACCTTTTATGCAACTCTGAAAAAAGTTTGCAAAAAATCCCCCTGTTTGTTTTCTTCTTGTAGGTCATAACTGAAATGAATTTTGTAATAAATTGTATGAATCGAACATGACTTTTTCCCAAACCATTTTCATTCAGAGTATTAAAATTTCAAAAATGTATGAACTTGTGCATGACGCTAAATGATATTCATGAAATAATTTCATAAAAGTTCATTATTTACTATTCGATTTACATAGTAACAGAATAGTAATCCTATATTATCGAATTTTATATAATAAAAAATAGGAATTTAAATATTGAAAAACAAAATCTAAAACAGGAAATCTTCTGCAAACATAGTTCACATTCATTCTTCAAAAAGGTTAAGTAAAAAATCATGAAGAAAAATTTTCCAAGTAAATTTCAAACATTCAAATAGAAAAATAAAAAAAATAAATATTTTAAGTCAAGGCTTCTAGATTGTTTAAAAAAAAATTAAAAAATTCATACCATTTAGAAATATTATTAACTTTTGTCAATGAAAGCAGTTCATAATATTTATGCTGAAACTTTTTTCTGTGAACAATCAATATAATAACATTTAAAACTATATTGACAATTGAAATTTTGACGCTTAAAATAACCTGATTTAGAAAATGGTGTTTAGCGTATTTTATTTTCTCCTATTCTGTATATTGCTGAAAAAAATATTGTCACCGTAATTATAAGGTGAAGTCATAATAAGTTGGTGGCAATTCGTTATATTTTTATACCCTATACCACTTTAGTGAGAAGAGTATATATTTTTTTCAGATGGGACTTATTTTGTTCTAACTGGTTCCCGTTATTCGATTGGACTTCTTTTAGCTACAGAACCGCCATTTTCGCAATAAAATTAATTTCTCTTTGACCCTCTATTAGCTTATACAGTGTTTTTCAGATAATAATGAACAAAATAAATTTCAGTCTCCAAAGATAGTATTTTTCTTGAAATAAAATAAATCCAGACAAAAAAAAGATTTTCTACAACAGGACTCATCATAGCAAATTTGTAAGGGACCTATCTATCATCTATTTATCTATCTATCTATCTATCTATCTATCTATCTATCTATCTATCTATCTATCTATCTATCTATCTATCTATCTATCTATCTATCTATCTATCTATCTATCTATCTATCTATCTATCTATCTATCTATCTATCTATCTATCTATCTATCTATCTATCTATCTATCTATCTATCTATCTATCTATCTATCTATCTATCTATCTATCTATCTATCTATCTATCTATCTATCTATCTATCTATCTATCTATCTATCTATCTATCTATCTCTCTATCTATCTATCTATCTATCTATCTATCTATCTATCTATCTATCTATCTATCTATCTATCTATCTATCTATCATATCTATCTATCTATCTATCTATCTATCTATCTATCTATCTATCTATCTATCTATCTATCTATCTATCTATCTATCTATCTATCTATCTATCTCTATCTATCTATCTATCTATCTATCTATCTATCTATCTATCTATCTATCTATCTATCTATCTATCTATCTATCTATCTATCTATCTATCTATCTATCTATCTATCTATCTATCTATCTATCTATCTATCTATCTATCTATCTATCTATCTATCTCTATCTATCTATCTATCTATCTATCTATCTATCTATCTATCTATCTATCTATCTATCTATCTATCTATCTACTATCTATCTATCTATCTATCTATCTATCTATCTATCTATCTATCTATCTATCTATCTATCTATCTATCTATCTATCTATCTATCATCTATCTATCTATCTATCTATCTATCTATCTATCTATCTATCTATCTATCTATCCATCTTTCTTTCTAGAATGTTCAACATATTATGAATATTCAATTGTTGTCGTTAAACCTTGGACAATAAAACATTACATGCTCCGGGTTTTTCTCTATGTTTGGGCAGTGGGTCGAGTTCAAATTTATGCAGGTAACTCCTGTAGCCTTCGTGTCCAGATAGGAACTGTGTGAGAACTGTTTATCCATACTTTTATATTAGGTATGCGTTTGAAGGTCCATCTTCCTTTGTGACTTTCCAGCTTTTTCGCATAGCTGAGATTTTGGTTTCCCCTTCTCTTCCACTCGTAGATTCGATTTGCTTCGTCAGCTAGAATGTCTATGGGAATCATTCCCGATACGACATACGCCGCATCTACTGATGTACGATAGGAACAACATGCACGCAGGGCACATAGTCTATAGACTGATTTAGCTGTTGATATTACTTTAAAGGCTTTAGACCTGGGCTGCGTACAGGATCAACGAGGTAACTACAGAGTTTATAATTTTTCTCTTGGATTGCCTTGGACCTCCTAGGTTTGGCATCATTCTTTCGATAGCAACTCTTACGTTTGCTGCTTTCTGAGATATATAGTCGCTATGAGCTTTGAACCCAGGAAAAACTGACATTGAAAAGTAATGAGTTAAAAAGCTAATAAAACCTCTTTTCACTACTTCTTCATTAGCATTTTGAGTCATTATTTTAACATTGGAAGCAAGTACTTCTACGCTCACTTACAAGTAGGGAGTTAAAGAAGTGCTTGCAATTTCTCTTACAAAGCAGTTGTTGAGTAAGTTGTTTTTTTTTTTAATAATAAAAAGAGCCAGCTAGAATACGAACCAGGGACTTCGGTTTGTTAGTCAAATGTTCTACTCACTGCACCATTGCTTAGCTATTTTATTCCGCGTCAAATAATGGTTTTTACATACAAATATAATTTTGTTTTCTTTTTTGTAAAATACAATTGTTAACATGCAATTAAATAAAATGTGCAAACAAAATGACTAAGCCGAAAATAAAGCACTTCTATATCAGATTATAAGAAAGTCAGTACTAGAGTACTTCTAAGTAATGCAGACGGTAAGTAGTAGTCATTGAAAAGTAAGTGGTTATGGAAGTTTTTGCTGGGGATGTTTAGTTTTGCATCGATCATCATACCTAAGTATTATATATGCGATTTAGACACCACTTACTGTAATGTTCGCTTCGTCTGGGATTGTTGTACATAATGTTCCACAACAGAGGTCCTAACACGGAGCCCTGGGGACCCCTGCAGTGACCTTATGCATCTTAACACCCTCTTCTGTGTCATAGCACAGTCTTCCATTAGAGAAGTAGCTACTAATAATCGGAGTCAAATAATTTGGTACTTCAAGTCTGCGAAGAGTTTGTAATATTAAACCCAAGTTAGCAGAATTAAATGCGTTTTTTACATCTAGTGTAATAATCGCACAGTATTTCTTGTTTGCCCCTTTGCCCTCTATTGTCTTTTGTGCTTTTTCCGTGATCATATGGATTGCATCTATGGTTGATCTTGCCTTACGAAAGCCATATTTGTAGTTTCAACGATTGGTAACAAGCGACTGTATATTATTTTCTCCAGTAGTTTCCCTATTGTGTCCAGTAGACATATTGGTCTGTACGACGGCGGGTCACCGATAGGTTAATTTGGTTTTGGGATTAATACCAGTGTCTGTCTGGGAAAATACCTTCTCTCAAGCATTGGTTAAACAGGTCGGCAAAATTTAGGCACATTCCTGATTGCGAGCTTAAACACTGCGTTTGTTATGCCCAGGAGCCTTTCTATCTCCAATTTTGCTTGATAAATGGATCACTTCATCCTCCGTTACTGGTGATACGTTTCCTGCATATTCTGTTCTATACGATAAGTTAACCAAACTTTGATGTTCCGGAAACAGTGTCCTATACAATCTTGTCCAGTAGATGTGGACAAGTAGGCTGTGGGTTTTTCTTCCTTTGAGTTTCGACGTGACCACCCTATAGGCTTTGCCCCATGGATCGGAGTCAGCTTCCAAACATATCTGTTTTAAGCTGATTCTTTTGCTACGTGCAATGGCATTTTCGAATTCTCGTCTTTTTTGATATTCTAGACTGCGTACTTCAAAGTCCAATCTTCCTCTCGCGCGTTGGGTTTTTCTACAAGCTCTTAAGCATTATTTCCTTAGGTTGCTAATTTCGTCATTCCACCAATAGTTTGGATTCCGGTTTTTTGACAATCTGCGGCTTGGCATTGCGATATCACATGCTCTCTTCAGTTTGTCGATTATATACCTCGCTTTGTACTCTGCTGTACCTTCCATTTCAGTAGTTTGTTAAATCTCCTGGGTAAAAATGTCCTTGTTAAGCTTTTTTGAGGCCCAACCAGTATACCTGTTATTACACCTATTTGGCGTAAGTTGCGATCTGCTATTGCTATTTACAGAGAATATAATAGAGTGGTGGTCGCTGTGAGTGTATTGATCGCTGACGCTCCATTCTACATCTCTATTTCTTACGCTCCATTCTATGCTTATTTCTCACGAGTATAGCTGCGCGGTGGCTAATATCTTCATACCAGTTTAGAAACAATGGCTTACCATATGGTTCACTAACTAACACTATATCTATATCGTCTTCTGCTGCTTTTTGGATCATAAGATCCTGTGGTTCTCTACCGCGACCAAGGTTTACTTGAAGAAACTTCTTCGTAATATTTTGGGGATTCTTTTCTATTGTTTATACAGAACATACTGCCTATGTAATGTTCTATATTCTTTAGACCTGCTTCTTGGCATAATATGCATCTAAGTTCTTCTCTACAATCTTTGAGTTTGTGGTCCGGTTTGCAGCATTTTCTACACACATTTGTTCATCGGCACCATTGCAAGAGTTAGCCATGTGACCTTGATCTAGGCATCTAAAGCATTGTATGGCTTTTGCCTTAAATTTTACTCTGCACAGCACCCATCCAATTCTAATTTTGGAGTTCCTTAGAAGAACTGCGGCTGTATTCTCCGGGATTTGTACCAGAGCTTGTTTAGTTTTCCCGAAGGATTCTCTAACATTGAGAACTTTAGCATCTACGAGATCCAAGTCTATCGCTATTTTTATTGCACTTACAATATCTTCTTCTTCTGTTGATTCGTCCATATCTCTTATATCGACTATACAGTTCTTATTAGCAGTTTTAATTATGACATCGTTTCCAAGCGTGTTTCCGATGGCACGTGTCACACAAACCACACGGCTACCACAAACCAGGGTCCACGGGGTCGTTAATCCCGTTATCCTCTTCTTAAGATACCCTTGCGGGTACCTACCTATCTATCTATCTATCTATCTATCTATCTATCTATCTATCTATCTATCTATCTATCTATCTATCTATCTATCTATCTATCTATCTATCTATCTATCTATCTATCTATCTATCTATCTATCTATCTATCTATCTATCTATCTATCTATCTATCTATCTATCTATCTATCTATCTATCTATCTATCTATATCTATATCTATATCTATATCTATATCTATATCTATATCTATATCTATATCTATATCTATATCTATATCTATATCTATATCTATATCTATATCTATATCTATATCTATATCTATATCTATATCTATATCTATATCTATATCTATATCTATATCTATATCTATATCTATATCTATATCTATATCTATATCTATATCTATATCTATATCTATACCTATATCTATATTTATATCTATATCCGGAGGAATCCAATCCAAAGAGCGAGGAGGTGACCACCAATTCGCTGGAAGACAGTTTAATGGATGACCATGATTGAGGTTATCCAAATAAACCTCCATCGGAGCGAGACAGCTACCAACGCTCTGATGGCTAAAATTAACACAGGTAAAATAAATATAGCTTTAATTCAGAAACCTTGGACGATTCGCAACAAGGTTTCTGGATTAAATCACGTAAATTTCCAACTTTTCTACGCTGATACAGGATCTCGCCCGAGAACATGTATCTTATGTCACAAGAACTTATGTTTTCTCCTCTCAACAGGATTATCAACATCGGATGCAACGGTGCTGAAGCAAGGTCGTGGCAACATATTCCTTGCATCTGTTTACCTGCCTTTCGATTCTCCGACACTATCACCAACGTCGGATCTGATGAAACTGGTTGAAGAGGCACAAAGAAAAAATAAGAAAATTGTAATAGGTTGTGATGCCAACTCGCACCATGTAGCTTGGGATAGTACAAACACCAATCGCAGGGGACAAGCCCTTATGGATTTCCTTAATACTAAAGACTTGATCACATCGAACTTAGGTAATAAAGCTACCTTCGTCAATAGAATCAGAGAAGAAGTATTAGATATAACTATATGTTCAGAAGAGCTTATAAACGAAATTCAGGATTGGAGAGTTTCGGACGAGCACTCCTTTTCTGATCATCGGTACATAAGATTCAAAATACTAAGGCCACCACCAAAGCCGATAAAGTTTCGGAATAAGTCTAAAACTAATTGGACAATGTTCGGGACCTAAAGAACCGTCTAGGTCATTTCAATGTCGAAATAAAGAGGATATAGATGCCAAAGTAGAAACATTCACAAGTGCCCTGGTTGAATCGTTCGAGGACACCTGCCCTCTGCGAAAGCGGAGATCTGCCCAGGAAAAACCCTGGGTAACTGGGGAGATCCGGAACCTTGGGAAGACTCTTCGCAAACTATTTAACCGGGCATGGCGTAAAAAGACCGCAGTATACTGGGATGAGTATCGTAATAAACTTGGTGAATATAAGAAAATCGTTCGAAAAGCCAAACGAGACTCGTGAAAACTTTTCTGTGAACAGGTAGATAGCGTAAATGACGTATCGAAGATAAAAAAAATCCTATCCAAAACTCATGTCCAACCGGAATCTATGATCGATAACACGGGCAGGAGGCTTGAGGATATGGAGGAGACAATGAAACTCCTAATGGATTCTCATTTCCCACCCGGTATATCGAATAACATAGATGAACCGATATTGGAGGAAGGGGCGGGTAACACGGATATAGTTATTACAACTGAAATGGTTAAAGGAGCAATCAAGAGCTTTGCTCCCTATAAAGCTGCAGGGCCGGATGGAATTTTCTGGTTTCCGTACATCTGTCACAGATATTCACTGCATGCTTAAAATTGGCATATACCCCAGTTAAATGGCAGGATGCAAGGGTAAAATTTATACCCAAACCAGGGAAACCTAGCTATGCGACACCTAAGTCCTATCGACCGATAAGTCTTACGTCCTTCCTACTTAAAACCTTGGAACGGATAGTCGATAGCATGGTTAAAAGCAGCGTACCATACAAAGACCTTAAATATAAGCAGCATGCTTATGTAAAGGGACGATCGGTGGAAACCGCTTTAAACGAAGTTGTCCACTACATAGGTGAATCTTTAGATAGAAAACTGTATACTGGCGGTATGCATTGACATCGAAGGCGCTTTCAATAACGTGCACACTGATACCCTTATAAAATCCCTAGACCAGTTTTTATGATGACCGGGGGCTCCGTAACTGGATCAAGTACATGCTAAGGAACAGATGGATAAGCTGCGAGATGTACGATATAACTATCAGGAAAAAGGTATTTCGCGGTATACCACAGGGTGGCATTTTGTCACCTTTACTCTGGGTTACCACGATTAATAGCCTCCTAAGGACCCTAACCGAGAAAGGACTTAGACCTGTCTGCTATGCAGACGATGTCGTAATACTTTTAAAGGGAAAGGATCCAAATTACTTGTGTAGAAGAGCTGAGGAGGCTCTGAATACGGCCTTGAGCTGGGCTCAACCGAGAGGCCTCAATGTTAACCCGGCGAAGACGGAAATCTGTCTTTTCACAAGAAAGACAAAAATTTCTACATATACTGAACCTTGCTTCCTGGGCAAGAAGATACCGGTGGCAGACAAAGTTAAGTACTTAGGTGTAATACTTGACCGGAAATTAAAATGGAGACACCACATAGAGGATAGGATCAACAAGGCACATCGGTGCTGGGCGATATGTAGGAGAACCATAGGCATGAAATGGGGTCTTAGTCCTACTATGACAAATTGGCTTTATAAAAGTGTAATTAGACCAATTCTAGCTTATGCTTCAATAATCTGGTGGACTGCTTTGGACAAAAAGTGTAATATCAAACTACTACAGGGAGTTCAGCGTACATGCTGCTTGGGTATAAGTGGTGCCATGTGTACTACTTCAACCAAGGCTCTGGAAACGTTGCTAGATATTCCACCCATTGAAACATATATAAGATATGAGGCGGCGCTTACAGCCGAGCTGCTCTTTACTTTAGGCGACCTGGCCAAAAACGGTTATAGGACACGTCATCAACGTATACTGGACACATTGGAAGGTTATACACATTCACCTGACGTGCCTGATCGCATACCAGACACAGAATATGTCGGAAACTTTGAAACGCTAATCCCAGATAGAATGTCTGGGTCAAGCGGAACATTGGAGCAAATACCAGTAGGAAGCCGTTGCTACACGGATGGATCTATATTAGGGGACAAAGTGGGCCTGGGGTTCTATATTGAAGACCCAGAAACAGAAATATACCACCGTTTACCTAATCATAACACAAGCTTCCAGGCAGAAGTACGAGCAATAACGGAATGTGTAAATTGGATTAGAATAAATATGGCGCCCACAGGGCTTAATATATTTACCGACAGCCAGAAGGCAATTAGGGCGATATCAGGTGATAGAATTAAATCTAAGACCGTATTGGATTGTAAGAAATCTTTAACTGAATACTCTCCCAGAGGTAAGGTTCACATTATATGGGTACCAGGCCACTCTGGAGTAGTCGGCAACGAAAGGGCGAATGTAATAGCTTTAAATGGAAGGGAGCTCGATGTAGTTAACCTGACAAACGCAAAACCATTCGACGCAACAAAAGCTGAATTAAAAATATGGATGAACGGTGGGTAGAAGCACAAAGATACTATGGGGTGACCCTGATGAGAGCAAGACGAGAAATTTCCTCAAAATGAGCAAGTCTGAGGTTAGTATGATGGTACGTATTCTGAGTGGACACACAGGATTACGTGCACATCTATACAAAATTGGACGTGCGGATTCAGACGAAAGTAGAGCATGTGGAGAGGACAGTGAAACTATGGAGCACTTTCTTTGCCATTGTCAGGCATTCGTCGAAGTTAGATCCAAGTATCTTGGAAGTGATGTTATTCCGGAAATAACATTCTTAACCAACACCGGTTGGAAGATTCTTAGGAATTACGTCCAGGAAACTGAGTTTCTGAACATGGAAAAATAATACATTCAGTGAACAATTTTTTTTTTCTTGAATTGGAGCGCACAACAGGCCCGATAGTGGCCTAGGTGTATTTCTTCGGATTTGATGTAGTATACATCCTCCTATCAACCTAACCTAACCATATCTATATCTATGTCTATATCTATATCTACGTGTGTTTATTTATGCCGGGAAGGAAAAATAGGCTACTTTTTATTTTGAAATTTCAAGTGGAACGCCTACTTATTAAATAACTATTAAAAGCCGTATATCTTTGAAACTGATACAAATTTTGCACTTTGACATCCATAAGAATATTTTTCGAGAAAATGGATATATAGTGGCACCTTCCATATTAAGAAAATATTAAATCAATATATCTCAGAAATTATAGCAGTTAAAGTCCTCAAACTTTTCGGATCCAGTTTCAATATGATTACTTATGATAAAAAGTGAAAATTCGTTTATCTTGGAAACTATTAGAGTTAAAAGCTTCAAATTTTGCACGAAGAACTTTATATCCATGTAAATATTTTGGGTAATAAATTGGACTACCAATCGGGGGAGCGGCACCTCCCATATGAATTAAATACAAAAAAATCTTTTATCTAATAAACTAATATTCGACGAAATTTTCACTAAAGTTAGTACTATTGGATAGTAGGTCAGACACAAATTTTCAAGAACTGCCGGACTTAGAGGGGTCAAAGTTGAACATTTTTGTCATACAGGATTTTATTGAAATGAGTGTAACTTTTCACCTATTGATCCTAGCAAAAATTTTCCGAAGTAGTTCAGATAGCTATTTCTTCATTCTTTCCAAAAAAAATTTAATTTTTTTTTAATTTTTGGTGCAAACTTCATCCAAATCGGAAGACATCGATTTTTTAATGTTGGGTCACTTGACATGAAATTCCCCACATATACAACAAGTAAGAAAGTATAGTCGGGCGTGGCCGACCATATGATACCCTACACCAGTTATGAATATTAAATGTGATTTATTTT
Source organism: Lucilia sericata (assembly GCF_015586225.1). Classification (NCBI taxonomy): domain Eukaryota; kingdom Metazoa; phylum Arthropoda; class Insecta; order Diptera; family Calliphoridae; genus Lucilia; species Lucilia sericata. Next base: position 98,465 of record NW_023994495.1, read on the forward strand.
TCATAATAAAGTATTTATCTTCAATACAACCTTGTTTCCGATACATTTAAGCAATTTATGGACGAAAAACTAAATTTCTGAAAAATGGTTTATATGGGGGCTTGGGCCATATATGGACCGATCTCGATAAAATTTTGTGTATAGATTTATATAATATTTATTTGTGCTGGATTTCATCGCGATATTAGTGTTTATATGTGAATTTTGGACATTCAAGTCATTTTCTGAAGGGGACTTTGTATGGGAGCTAAGGTCAAATGAGGCCCGATTTTTATGAAATTTGGCAAGGTCAAGGCTGATATAAAACTTATTTGTGCTGCTTTCCATCTAGATATAGGTATATTTAACATAAATATGAGCTCAAAGGCCCTTTTCGGGGTGTTCTGTTGTATGGGGGCTAGGTGAAATAATGGACCGATTTTAACCATGTTCAATAGGCTTCGTCCAAACAAAGTACGTGTACCAAAATTCAGCCAGCCAGACGAACATAGCTTAAATTCAGAAAATGATTCCAAGCCTATAGAACGAATATTTTTATGTATTGCAAACAATATACCCTCCCCACTAAAGTGGTGTAGGGTATAATAACCTGATGCTCCTAATTTAATTCCAACAACATCTAAATATACTTATGATTAATTTTTAAACAACTTATGCGATGCCGGCCTTTATCAACTAAATAATGTATACAATGAGTTTGGAAAATTATTAGATTTGTTATTTGTAAATGATCCTTACAATGGTTTAATTTCTCGCTCTGATCCGGTTACATTACCAGAAGATAAATTTCATCCGACTTTCGAATTTATTTTCTCAAATTCTCCTATACAGAAGTCCTCAGCATTAGTTAACAATGTAAAAGTTTATAATTTTAAAAGAACAAATTACATTTGATAAAACAATTAAAATCCAATACTAAATGGGATGATTTATTGTGTATCCCTTACTTAAACAATGCTACTTTGGATGGCATGGCAGACACTTTTTATAATAAAATTTATTCTTTCATGAATGTATGTACCCCTAAACTAACATCTTATAAATTGGAATTCCAAATATTTGACTAAACTCAAGAATTGCTTGCTGATTATGGAAAATACTCAACTACTCGTGCCGAATACAATACTCTGAATAACTTCTTATGTCACATATATTTAAATAAAACAAGTAAGAGAGTATAGTCGGGCGATATGATACCCTACACCAGTTATAAATATTAAATGTGATTTATTTTTCATAATAAAGCATTTATCTTCAATATTACCTTGTTTCGATACATTTAAGCAATTTATGGATGAAAAGCTATTTTTGCTAGGAGCAAATATGGACCAAACCCGATAAAGTTTTGTGAATGTATTTATATTTATATAATATTTATTTGTGCTGATCTTCATCGCGGTATTTGAGTTTATAAGTTAATTTTGGGCATATAAGTAATTTTCTGAAGGGGACTTTGTATGGGAGCTAGGGTCAAATGAGGCCCAATCTTTATGAAATTTGGCGAGGTCATCAAGACTTTATAAAACTTAGTTGTGCCGCTTTTTATCGATATACAGGTATATTTAACATAATTATGAGCTCAGAAGCTCTTTTCTGGGGGTTCTGTTGTATGGGGGCTAGGTGAAATAATGGACCGATTTTAACCATTTTCAATAGGCTTCGTCCTTGGGCCAAAAAGCGTGTGTGCCAAATTTCATCCAATTATCTTGAAAATTGCGACTTGTACCTTGCGCATAAGTTTTACATGGACAGCCAGACGGACGGACGGACATAGCTTAATCGACTCAGAAAACGATTCTAAGCCGATTGGTATACTTAAGGTGGGTACAGAACGAATATTTTTATATGTTACAAACATCAGCACAAACCCCACTAAAGTGGTGTAGCTATAATGAATGTGTCTTTATTTGTTTGTGGGTTTGTTTGAAGTCTATAGATTCCTAAACGGCTTAAGCGATTTTAATGAAATTCTCACTGACATACTGGAAGGAACTATATATCTTCAAAATACGAATTAAAAGTTGCATATATCAGAAACTGCAACAGCTAGAGTCCAATTCTGTATGGATAACTATGATATCCATATGAACATATGGGGAAAAAATGGGCGACCTAGCTATAATAGGCGCACCTCCCATACAAAAAAATCTTAAATTAGTATATCTAAGAAAATATATTAGTTGGAGTCCACAAATTTTTTTGAAGCTACTTTAGTTTCAACATGAATATTTATGACAAAAAATGGGCAGACTAGAAATAGGGGGCGAGGCACCTCCCGTATGAATTAAATTAAAGGATCTCTTTCTGGGAAACAATTATAGCTAGAAACTTTAAACTTCGGAGAACTTTAACATACATATGATCATATGGGAGGAAAACGAGTGGACTTTCATTAGGGGTATTGGAACCTCTAATATGAATTAATTACAAAAAATCGTATATATGCGAAAATATTAGAGCTAAAATCCTCAAATTTTGCACAATTCCAACATCCATGTAAACATTTGGGAATCTTCTCATCGAGCACTATAAAAAATGTCGTCGTAGCAGTAAATTATCTCTTATAGTTTAGGAGATATTCGCATTTGAAAATTAAAATTTTAAAATTTTTACCGTCCTTACTTTAGTTTTTTGATAATAGCGGGTCCAAATATTCCCGATTTTTTTATTCGCTTAACAACAAGTCTATATATCAAGCAGTGAAAGAATTATGTAAAAATCATGACTGAGTCCAAAGTTATAGGCATTTTAATTTAAAAAATTAAAAAAAGGCGATTTTTTGCCATTTTTTTGGGAAAAAAGTATCTTTTTCTTTTAAGTTATCTAAAAAGTTTCTAAGAAGATGTATATAGAATTTATACTTTTTGAAAAGCTGACTTTACATAAAATACGATAAATGAAACAAAACCTAAAAATTTTTGATACCGAGGGGACCAGGTCCATCCAAAAAATCCTATTTTTTATGGAAAATTCAATTTTGAGCAAAAATTCTCAAATCGCATAGTCGATATCAAATTATAGTGACCTGTTTTATATGACCCAATATGTTCTTAATCATTTTGTAACGGGTTTCGATAACCCCGCCCCTGGTATGGATATAATAGGCAAAAAACCAAAAAATCCCATTTTTGGGATTTTTTAAAACTTTTTTGGGAATTCCGGGATTTCTAATAAGAAAATTCGAAATTTTTATTTAATTTTGGATTTTGAGTAAAAAAATTTACCTAACTGTAAAATTTCATCAAAAAATATTCATAAATAAAATTTTTATTGCAATTTGAAAAATTTGTATCTTCGCAAAAACTGAATAAAAAACATTTTTTAATTTTTTTTAAAAAAGTATTCCGCGAATTTTTTAATTTTCAAAAATTATATACAGTTTTGAAAAATAGACAAAATTACCTTTCCATTGATATATAACATGCCTACCTAATGTTTTTTAAGTGACAAATTAATTAGGGAAAACTCAACATCTTTTAGAGAATTTACCTAGTACTATTATTTTCATCCATACATTTGTTAGGCATGTTTTACTACCTAAATTTTTATGAATTTTTACAGCCACTTTTTACGATTAATCTTTTATTCTTTATCCCTAAAAAAAATTAACAAGTATTTATTTTATATAAAAATAGTCTTTATTTATTTTTTTTTTTATAAATTAATATAATTTTGTAAAATAATCGGTATCACAGTAGTCCATATCTAAAAGATAAAGTAAATCTTTAAATTCATGAATATTTTCAAATGCTAACGTTTTGTAGCAAATCCAACGTTTCCTTATAGTAGATAAAACAGGATCAGAAGATAGAATCAGATTATTAAAAATATCTTCATTTTGAGACTGCCTAGAACACTTCCTTGAGCTAAACTGATGAATATGCTTAAAGTCTCTATTCCTCGATTCTTGGGGTTCTTCTGTAAGCTCTCCTAAAGGCAGAATATTATGTTCTATGATGACCTTTCCATGACATAATATCTTGTGAACTGTAGGTGTCATTTCTTTCCAGGGATATAATTCCAAAAGTAATTTAGAAACTTTTGTAGAATACTCTCCAAATTTTGTTGCGTTCACTTTATGCTTGCTATTTATCGCCATTAGAATAATATTGACCTTTTGCAGTAAATCCATACTAATTCCGGTTATTTCGGAAGTAGTTTCAAAATGTTTAAAAAAACGTCTAGCGGTATTACCATCGTTTGTGCTTCCATATCCTGTGAGTGGTTTATCAATATTTAATCCCATCCGCTTTTTAAATTCCTCTTGAATTCTTCGTTTCTCACTGGCTCTCATTTCCATTAACTCCTTATTGTTATTTGCACTTTTGTTTGCATTTTCCGGTATGCTTCTGTACTTTAAATCATATGCTAAATGTAGAAAATGTTCCAGAAATCGTATGCGAGCATGTAGGGGGGATATTCCAAATTGTAATGTTTCCTCATTTATTGATCTTTGCTTGGAAATATTCGAAAATTCTGATTTTTTATCACCACATATGTAGCAGTACCAAGTAGATGATGTTCCTGTAATGGCATTTCCAACTTTCCCATCAATCATTGTAAGTTTTAAATCATAGGACATGTTAAACGAATAATTTTCTATTTCGATTGTTATAGGTTCCAAGTTTTTAATTTCTGCTTCAATACGATTTATCAAATCTTGCGTTGTTGTTTTGGATTCCTTTATATACTCAAAGCTTATTGGCCTACAAAAAGCTTTGGATCCTGGAGTCGAATTCTTCCAAATATCATCGAAACTGGTTGATGGAGAATCGCTGTCAGCATACTTTCGAATTCTTAATGGAACTAGCGATGCCATAAATACACTTTTATACTCGGAAGATGATTCACTTGTGTTGATTTGTTTATATTCCGAGAGTGCTGATAATCCATCACATCCCCACTTACAAATGAGTTGAAGATCACAAGAATTTATTTTTTTTAGTTGGTCTGAAGAAAAGTCAGAAGCAATCCTTAAAGCAGTATTTTCGAGTAGAGCGCCGAGTCCAATAACAGCCTTCCGATCAGTTATTTCAATAGGAGGTGGTATAATGCTTTTCTTCTTTTCATTTATTTTGTCATATGATGGTAAAACATCCACTCCTTTTTCAGATAGCGCCTTTCTTAACGTTATGTAGTTATCACGACTTAATCCCAGCTGCAACATAAGCGCAATAGCTTCTTCCTCAGTGAACGTTGTATCAGATGATGGTGTGGGTATACTCTTTACAATTCTTTTCAGTCGTCTTGGTGATGCGGTTGGAAGAATATTTGCAATTTTTATGGCATCCAAAGGCTGTTTTTCTTTTCTTAACATTGCTTTAAAAGTGTCCGAAACTTCTTCGTTAGATAAGGTTTCTAGTGAAGTTGATAACCTTTTCCTCTTAGATTTTGAGCTCAAATCCTCATACTGCTTACAGGGAGCACCAACAGTTGATACGCAAATAGCAACTTCTACACATTCATCCAGCCAATCAGAAAATTTCGATCGAAATTTAGCAATGGAATACCGAACACTCTTCAGTTTTATATCAACTGATTTTATAAAATTTTCAATTTTACATATATCAGTTTTATCCACTTTATTTTTATGTGCAGTTTCAATATATTTCAATAAGAAGTTCACTTTATCTTGAAAAGGAGCTGAAGAGTGTTCAAATAAAATGGAGCACAAATCATTTTTTTTTAGTACGATCGCCATGGTTAGAAAATTACAAATAATTACAAACAGATATAAACCTGTCTTATATATTAATTACAGGTACTTAAATTAAATTATTTTTTAAAGGGTTATGATATTCTACCTAATATGTCTAACGTATCCTTATGTAATGAATTTTTCCTCAATAGGTCACTTTAATAAGCTACCTATTAAAGTGACCTATAGGGGTAAAAATCATTACAGTTTAAAAAATAATACCTGAAATTTTTTTAATATATGTAACAAATTTAAGAGTTAACGTTATGGATGAAAATAATAGTGCTAGGTAAATTTTCTAAAAGATGTTGAGTTTTCCCTAATTAATTTGTCACTTAAAAAACATTAGGTAGGCATGTTATATATCAATGGAAAGGTAATTTTGTCTATTTTTCAAAACTGTATATAATTTTTGAAAATTAAAAAATTCGCGGAATACTTTTTTAAAAAAAATTAAAAAATGTTTTTTATTCAGTTTTTGCGAAGATACAAATTTTTCAAATTGCAATAAAAATTTTATTTATGAATATTTTTTGATGAAATTTTACAGTTAGGTAAATTTTTTTACTCAAAATCCAAAATTAAATAAAAATTTCGAATTTTCTTATTAGAAATCCCGGAATTCCCAAAAAAGTTTTAAAAAATCCCAAAAATGGGATTTTTTGGTTTTTTGCCTATTATATCCATACCAGGGGCGGGGTTATCGAAACCCGTTACAAAATGATTAAGAACATATTGGGTCATATAAAACAGGTCACTATAATTTGATATCGACTATGCGATTTGAGAATTTTTGCTCAAAATTGAATTTTCTATAAAAAAATAGGGTTTTTTGGATGGACCTGGTCCCCTCGGTATCAAAAATTTTTAGGTTTTGTTTCATTTATCGTATTTTATGTAAAGTCAGCTTTTCAAAAAGTATAAATTCTATATACATCTTCTTAGAAACTTTTTAGATAACTTAAAAAGAAAAAGATACTTTTTTCCCAAAAAAATGGCAAAAAATCGCCTTTTTTTAATTTTTTAAATTAAAATACCTATAACTTTGGACTCAGTCATGATTTTTACATAATTCTTTCACTGCTTGATATATAGACTTGTTGTTAAGCGAATAAAAAAAAAATGGCGAAAATCGGGAATATTTGGACCCGCTATTATCAAAAAACTAAAGTAAGGACGGTAAAAATTTTAAAATTTTAATTTTCAAATGCGAATATCTCCTAAACTATAAGAGATAATTTACTGCTACGACGACATTTTTTATAGTGCTCGATGAGAAGATTCTATATACGAAATTTGTTTTAAATCGGAACTCAAATGAAGAAATAAGATCGTTTTAAAAATTTAACATAGCCGAGGTGTCCTAATTTGAGGACCCGCCGCCGAGCCCCTGGTTGGCCTATAAGGTCCAAATTCAAAACCTAAACTCGACAACACCTCCTTTTTGTGCATACCAAATTTCATTAAAATCGGATTAACCGTTTAGTAGTTACCGAATTATTTCCCTCTTTTTTTTTTCCTATACCACTGTGGAGCGTGATATCTCCCATATGAATTAAATACAAAAATTCGCATGTCTGGGAAATTATTTGAGTTAGAATCCTCAAAGAACTTTGACATATGTATTTGAGAAACTATTAGATTATTAAAATTTTTTTATAGGTTATTTTAAAATCCAAATTAAAGTTTTGAAAAAATTGGCGAACTAGCAATAGTTGGCGAGGCATCTCCCATATGAAGTAAATAAAAAACAAGTTAGAGTGCTATATTCGGCTATGCCGAATCTTAAATACCCTCCACCAGCAAGCTACTTTTTATTAAAACTCATTTAAATATCAAATTTTTCAGATAACTTGACAAAATTTTTGTTTCTGTGTTGAGGGTACTAACATTAATGCATATGTCAAACTAATTTTAATAAGGTCGAGAAAAATGTATATTAATTCCGCACAGTGGTATAGGAAAAAAAAAGAGGGAAATAATTCGGTAACTTCTAAACGCTTAATCCGATTTTAATGAAATTTGGTATGCACAAAGAGGAGGTGTTGTCGAGTTTAGGTTTTGAATTTGGACCTTATAGGCCAACCAGGGGCCGGCGGGGGGTCCTCAAATTAGGACACCTCGGCTATGTTAAATTTTTAAAACGATCCTATTTCTTCATTTGAGTTCCGATTTAAAAAAAATTTCGTATATAGAATCTCCTCATCGAGCACTATAAAAGATATTTTTTCCCAAAAAATTACAAAAAATCGCCTTTTTTTAATTTTTAAATTAAAATGCCTATAACTTTGGACTCAGTCATGATTTTTACATAATTCTTTCACTGCTTGATATATAAACTTGTTGTTAAGCGAATTATCAAAAAACTAAAGTAAGGACGGTACAAATTTTAAAATTTTAATTTTCAAATGCGAATATCTCCTATACTATAAGAGATAATTTACTGCTACGACGACATTTTTTATAGTGCTCGATGAGGAGATTCTATATACGAAATTTTTTTTAAATCGGAACTCAAATGAAGAAATAGGATCGTTTTAAAAATTTAACATAACCGAGGTGTCCTAATTTGAGGACCCCCCGCCGGGCCCCTGGTTGGCCTATAAGGTCCAAATTCAAAACCTAAACTCGACAACACCTCCTCTTTGTGCATACCAAATTTCATCAAAATCGGATTAACCGTTTAGAAGTTACCGAATTATTTCCCTCTTTTTTTTTCCTATACCACTGTGTTCCGTAGAATGATTTATATATACAAAATACACATTTATGTCGAATTTTATCTCGATAACTTTGATTGTCAATGTGCATTTGAGTAATTTTCGGAAATGGTCCTTATATGGGAATTGTGACCAATTATAGACCGATAAGGAAAAAATTTCGTATAATGGTTTATATGCCAAAAAAAAATTCAATTCGAATTTTACTATAATAGATTTACTTATTAATGAAATATGTGCGTTTTGATGATTTTCGGAAGTGCTTTATATGTATACGAGCTATGACCTTAGTTAGTTAGTTAGTTTGAAAGGAGGATGTATATACATCAAATCCGAAGAAATACACCTAGGCCTCTATCGGGCCTGTTGTGCGCTCCTTAACCAGTGCCTCAGGTGGGAATCGAACCCACCACCTCCGGTCTACCAGACTAGAACACTAACCACTAACCTACCGGAGGCTATGACCTTACACAAAACATATTTTTGTCGAATTTTGTCAAGATATCTTTATTTGATAATGAAATATATGCGCTTAAGTGATTTTTTTGAAGTGGACCTTATATAGGAGCTATTACCATATATGGACCAATCCGGAAAATTTTGGAAGAGTGATTCATATAAAGACAAAACATATTTGTGCCGAATTTTATCTAGATAACTTCATTTAACAATTAAATATGTGCGTTTAAGTGATTTTCGGAAGTGGGACTTATATGGGAGCTATACCCAATAATGGACCAATCCGGGAAAAAAGTGGTAGAATGATTTATATGCACACAAAATATATTCAAGTCGAATTTTATCCTTATAGTTTTAGAATTTAATGAAATATATGCGTTTAAGTGATTTTCGGAAGTGGACTTTATATGGGAGTTATGACCAATTATGAGCGTATCCGGAAAAAAATTCGTAGAGTGACTCATATAAAGACGAAACATATTTGTGTCGAATTTTTCAAGATTGCTTTATTTGACAATGTGCTTTTAAGTGATTTTCGGAAGTGGGCTTTATATGGGAGCTATGACCAATATTGGACCGATCCGTAAAAAAATTTGTGGAATTATTTGAATTTACACAAAACATATTTTTTCGAATTTTATCACGATAGCTTTAGTTGACAATGAAATATGTGTTTTAAACTGATTTTTGGAAGTGGGCCTTATATGGGAGCTATGACGAATAATGGACCTATCCGTAAAAAAAATTGTAGAATGATTTGTATGTATATAACACATACTTGTGTCGAATTGTATTCCGATAGCTTTATTATTCAATGAAATATATGCATTTAAGTGATTTTCGGAAGTGGGCCTTATATGGGAACTATGACCAATAATGGACCGATCCGTAAAAAAATTTTTAGAATTATTCATATTTAGACAAAACATATTTGTGTCGAATTTTATCCCTAATGAAATATATTAGTTTAAGTGATTTTCGGAAGTGGACTTTATATGGGAGTTATGACCAATCATGGGCCTATCCGGAAAAAATTTCGTAGAGTGATTCATATTTAGACTAAACATATTTGTATCGAATTTTTCAAGATAGCTTTATTTGACAATGAAATATGAGCTTTTAAATGATCTTCGGAAGTGGGCCTTATATGGGAGCTATAACCAATAATGGACCGATCCGTAAAAAATTTGGTAGATTGATTTGTATGTACACAAAAAATTTTAACTCGAATTTTATCACAATAGCTTTATTCATCAATGAAATATGTACGTTTAGGTGATTTTCGGATGTGGACCTTATATGGGAGCTATGGCCAATTGTGGACCGACTGAGATCTACGTTGACTGTATAATTTCTGTTCATATTATATTTGCATGTATAAAATTTTGTGTTGATACCGATATATTTGAGGGAGTTATTAACGATAAACTAATTTCCGGGAATATATACCTTTGTATGGGGGCTATGGGAAATATTCGATCGATTGTAAAGATCTTGAACATAATTGATCACAGGCATAAAAAAATAATGTGTGACAAAATTCATCGAAATATCTTTGGTAGTTTCTGAGAAAACTTCAAAAGAATGTTGAAAAAAACGTAATTTTTTTTCGAGGTAGTCTGAAATGTTAACTTATAACTTTTTACGTTGTGAACCGATTTTGCTGATTTTCAATACCAAACTGCGTAATAATAAATATTTTGGATGAATTTGGTTGATTTCCTTTGCTTAGTTTTAATGTGAGCGTGTTTTACACAGACAGACGGACATAGCTAAATCGACTCAGAATTTCATAAGGACCCAGAATATATATACTTTGTTGGGTCTTAGATGAATATTTCTTGGTGTTACACACGGAACGACAAACTTATATATACCCTCTATCACCACTGATGGTGGTGGAGGGTATAAAAACAATAAATTTTTAAAAATCGTTTTTTATGATTAAAGGTTTTTAATTTATATTGTTTTTAGGGTAGCAAAGCACACTGTGTATAGCTAGTATCATATATTTTATTAGATCTGCGCTTTATGAATGAGCTTCATTAATGCTCCTACATACATATAATGAAACCCTTTTAATAATGTTTTTTTTAATGTAATAAAACGCATGTTTTTTATATTCTTTAACAATTTTGTTTTTTATTTTAATATAAAATACCAAAACCAATTTTAAAAAATGTAAAAAAATAAATTAAAAAAAAAGTTAAATAAAGATAATATGTAATAAAAAAATTATTTTCTTATAAAGACCAAAAGTAAAATATTTATATTATACGTACCATATAGGGTTGCCAGCCTGGCTGGACTTGGCTGGATTGTCCAGCTTTTTTGATGCTTGTCCAGTTTCAAGCTAAAATTTAATTTGTCCAGCTAAATAGAATTTTTTTAGTACACTGCAATAATTTTTATGTTATCTTTGTCAAATCATATTAGCCAACACTGATTGTACATTTGTTATACAACTAAGTTATGATTTCCCTCTTCTATCATCATGTCTCAACACTTGAACAGCTGATGTCGCAATAAATATTAGGTCTGTTCGCGTACTCGATAATTTGTAACAATTTGCAACAATTGCTATTGGATTCCGTTCGCGTACTTTTGAAAACTTGCAACTAGAGAGTAAGAGAGCGATAAAAATTACAGTTCGTTGATAGAGAATTTATGATTTTACTAGATATTTTTTCCCCAGTAAAAAATATCCAACTTATATTCACAACATATGTTTGATTTATGAATATGTAAACAAACCAAGAAATCGAAAATTTGGTAAATTTTAATTTTTTTTAAAGAAATATACAAATTAATTACACACGAATATTAAAAAATTATTTGTAATTAGATTTATTTTAATTTTATTTATCATAAATTAGTTTTTAAAAAAGTTTATTTGTTGTGAAAAATCATAATAAATATTGTCAATCTAGCGTTTTTAAAACAATTTAGTTTGTCTTTCTCTTAGCGATTCTGTGTAAATTTTTATTTTAATAACATGTTTGTATCATAAAGTTTTAAAACAATAATATATTTTTAATGATACTGCATGTTTTGTTAACTTTAAATATATATTTATTTATAGGAAAAATCAAAGTTTCAATTATTTATTTTTTAGTGTTTTGTTAGCGATTGAGATTTTGTTTACAAACAAAAACTTGCACATTTTTTTTTTAAATTGGCTTTCGCGTACTTTTTTGAATATTTTTTTGATTGAGAGTAAATTAAAAATTACTCTCTATCATAAAGTTACTGGATATTTCTTACAGTAAAGTACGCGAAAAGACATATTTTTAAAATTTAAAACTTCAAAAATGGAGCTTTGTCACATCTTTTGCTCTTAATCGCTAAGTTAACGAAGTGATCGGGGAAAACTAAAGATATATTCTTACTATATGGACTATAACAAAACGGAATTGGTATATGAGAACCTCTGCATTTTTTGGTGTATCACTGTGAAATTATTTACACAAAACCAAAATTAACATTTTCTCAGTATTTTTTATGTCCAGCTTTTTTTGTTTTGTCCAGCTTTTTAAAACCCAATGTCCAGCTTTTTGCGAATCGGAATCTGGCAACCCTAGTAACATAGCATCCCGCTTCTGTGATTTCTTCCTCCATATTACTCAGCTCTGTCTCATTATACCCTCCACCACCATCAGTGGTGATAGAGGGAATATATAAGTTTGTCATTTGGTGTATAACACCGTGAAATATTCATCTGAGACTCAACAAAGTAGATATTCTGGGTCCTTATCAAATTCCGAGTCTAGCTATGTTTGTCTGTTTATCAGCTGTCTGCCTAAAAAACGAACATATTTCACTGATAAATAAAGCTATCGAGATCAAATTCGACATGAATACGTTTTGTGTATGTATAAATGACTTTACGAAATATTTTCCGAATCGGTCCATAATTGGTCATAGCTCCCATATAAAGACCACTTCCGAAAATCACTTAAACGCTCATATTGAATAAATTTTGTATATATATAAATCATTCAGCGAAATTTTTTTGAATCAGTCCACAACTGGTCATAGATGTCATATAAAGTCCACTTTTGAAAATCACTTAAACGCGCATATTTTATTGATAAATAAAGGTATCGAGATAAAATTCGGCACCGAATATGTCCGAATTAAAAAATAGCTCCCATATAAGTTCCACTTTCGAAAATCACTTAAACGAGCATATTTCATTGATAAATAAAGCTATCGCTATTGAACTCAGCACGAATATGTTTTGTGTATCTCTCACGATTTTTTTTTTTCGGATAGGCCCGTAATAGGTCATATCTCCCATATAAGATCAACTTCCGAAAATCACTTAAACGCACATATTTTATTAACTAATGAAGCTATCGGGGTAAAAATCGACGTGAATATGTTTTGTATGTATATATATATATACCCTTCGCGAAGGGTAGTCATCTTGACGCGATACGAAGGCTTAAGTGTGATGATGCATGCAGGCCGTACTGGACAGGGACACCCAGACCAGAGGGGCTCATGGCGAGTACTCTCTGGTCTGGGTGTCTGTCGGAAAAGAACACGTGACCCATGTATCCGGTCGAGGCCAACAATCTCCGGACACCCTGTTCCCGCGGCGGCGATTTCAGGTTGCGGTGAATGGAATACTACTGAGATCCGGGCTAGTTTGGCGGCGACACCAGGCCAGACTAATCCGCCAGACTAATACCGGCAGGAAAGGAGGAGGGGAAACCCAAATCTAATGAATGCCCAAAGAAAGCACCCCCTAAAAAGGGTTGCACTAAAAAAGATAGTGAAGCACCTCTGAGCTTCACCCCAAGTACTTCAAAAGCTGCCAAGGCCCTTACCGATGAAAAGTCGGCCAATTCCCCTGTTTCGGGTGCTGCTAAGGCAGTCAACCCCGTGCCAGTCGTGAGCGATGGTACTGCGAACCAGATTTCGGGTACCGTAACTACACCTTCCCCCGCCAGTAAAGGAACTGCGAACTCGATTTCGGGATCCCAAGCTGTGCCTCCAGCCCAATCGCACGATAGCAAACCCACAAGGCACGTGGGTTGGGCATGACATGGTCATGCTTCTATCCTGGGGAATACGACTTGCATCCCCGAGAATATCGATTACTGCTCTCCCACGCTCCTTCCGGACAAAAGATTCACAGTTAATAAGGCGGTCTATTTTAGGCTAGACAACAACTGTAGCGTCTTACAGGCTGAAATCTCAGCTATAAAAAGATCGGTTAACTGGATGAAGTACTATAGAATAGGCAATGGAAATATTCGAATTTGTACTGACAGTAAACCTGCTATAAAATCTTTATCTGGTTCGCGAATGCCGGGTGTCTCTCGACGAGATGGCGAACCATTCCTGCCTGGAACTACTCTGGGTACCGGGTCACTCTAATATTCCCAGAAATAGAAAAGCGGACGAACTAGGACTGGTTCCCGCTTTCACATAAGGGATACTGACACTTTAGTTGGTGTCCCGCTTTTATGCTGTAAATACTTTATTCAGCATGAACTTTATGGGCCTGCTCAGACCAGATGGTCATCACTGACCCACTGCTCAATATCAAGAACGACCTGACCTCTTTACGATGAGCGAAGGACTCTCTGTTTGATGGGGCTTTCCAGGATGAGACTACGCATACTGGTAGCCATCCCAACAGGGCACTGTATTATAGGTGCGCATGCAAGAAGACTAAATCTTCCATACAACGACTATTGCAGGAGTTGTCAAAGTGAGGATGAAGAGGAAACCGTAGAACACTTCCTCTGCCTCTGTCCTGCCCTGGCAAATATCAGGACTGAGTTTCTAGGCAGTCCAACATTGCATGAACTTGCGGCTCTATCTAATATAGATGTTAAAAGGATAGAGTCGTTCGTGCCTCTGGCTGGTTTAATACCATATCAATCACGGACATGTAATGTCCCATAAGTTTTGGTTTTTCTCTTCGCAGGATCACATCGGGGCCACTATGACCCAAGTGAGTCGGTGAAATGGCCGACTGCCTCAACAACTTAACCTATATATAAATCATTGTACGAAATTTTCCCCAGATCGGTCCATAATTGGTCACAACTCCCATATAAGAATCATTTCCTAAAATAAATTAAATGCACAATTTCATTGACAATAAAAGTTATCGGGATAAAATTCAACTTGAATATATTTTGTGTATATATTAATCAGTATACGGAATTTTTCCGTGTCGGTCCATAAGTAGTCAGTGTTGCCACTTTAGTTATTATTAACCAAAATTGGTTATTTTTATTTTGCATGTGTACATGTGAATTATTTTTTCGCTTTGGTTATTTTTTGCAAACAATTGAACTAAATGCTGTCTGCTTTTATTCTCTTTTTAAAATGTAAAAAATAAAAAACTTCTTTCATCTCTAGTAATAAACCAACTACGTATAATGATCTTGTCATTTCGTTTGTAAATATTAGTCATATACCCACAAAAGTCCGTCCGTCTTTCTGTCTATTGATAACACGATAGAGTCGAAACGAGACAAGATAGAGAGCTGAAATAATTTGCCAGTTTGTTTAATATTGAAAATGGGAAATTTCGGTCAAAGATATCACCTAGTGCCCGTATTAGGCCCTATTCAGAAAATTACTATATTGCTAGTAACTGGTTTAAAAAAGCATGTATAGCGATAAAAATCAACATAAACAAGTTTTATTGGAGCCGAAATGTTTCTGTCAAAGTTTATGAGGATCGACATAAAATTACCCATATCCCCCATATAAAGACCTCTCAGAAAATTACATAAAAGCTCATAATTTGCTACAAAACTGCAATATAGCAATAAAATTTAACATAATCAAGTTTTAAAGGAACTAAGATCTCTCTGTCGAACTGACATAACTGACTCTAGGTCTCATATAGCTCCCCTTCAGAAAATGACTTTTTCGCTCATAACTGTCTTCATAATATCAGTATAGCGACGAAATTCAACATAAACAAGTATTGTAGGAACAAAAATCTCAATAATGATCGGTACATTCGGAATGGGATACAAGTCCCATTTCAGGAAATGAATTTATTACTTTAAAGTTCATATCCAAATTGCAATTCGAAGTTTGCATTTTCACAGAAGCGATTTTTGATATCTTAAGAAAAAAAAATAGACAACGCTTTTGAAATTATTTTTTTTTTTTTTTTGCTCAAAAGAAAGAAAGAAAAGTTACACAAATTTTTTTGGAAACAATGAAGAAATAGCTTTCTGAACTCCTTTAAATAATTTTTGCAAGGACCAACAGGTGAAAAGTTCCACTCATTTGAATAAAACCCTGTATGACTGAAATGCCAAACATTAACCCCCTTTAACTCCTGTCTGGCCAACTATCCACTAGTACTAACATTGGTGCAAATTTCAAAAGACATCGATTTTAAAAATTGTGTCACTTGTTACCCATGTATAAAAGCAGAATATTGTTTATTCAGTCTTCGCGGACCCCCTAGGATTTTGCTACGGACCACTAGGGGTCCGCGGACCCCCATTTGGGAAACGTTGGTTGGCGTAATAAGGTATTAGTTAGTGATTCTAATCCTAGTCGATATTAGAAGTTTTTTTAAAAAAATTTAGTTTTTTACATTTTTGTTAAACCATTCTAAAGCACAATAAAATAACCTATTAATGGATCATTGAAAAAACCGGGTAAAACTTTGCTGGGTAAATTTTAATAATGGGAAATTATCCCCAGATTTTTTTTTAAAAATTAGCTTTTCCACAAAATGTGTAAATTTATTTTCGAACCTTAAAAAATTTTAAAACTTTTAGCAGATCAGACTTTTGGAAACCTATTCAGGATTTTCATACATAAATTGTGTTTTCTTTTCATAATATACATACATCTCGATCCAATTGACATTGTTGATGGAACAATTTGTGTCAATTTTCTTTTCCAAATTGTTTTAAAAGTTCCATGTAATTTTTGCTTCTGTGATGTTTAGTTTTGAGAATAAATTCGCTAGAATTGCAAAAAAATCTAAATTTTTAAAGCAAAAATCGGGAAATCGCCACTTAAATATTTTTAGGGTAAAATATCAAGACAACTCTTCAGTGATTTTATATAATTTGTGTTAATTTAAACAAAACGCATTGTTACAAGAATAAAATGTAATTAGTGGAATTTAGAGTTTACTTTTAATCGACAAAATGCAAATAGTCAATGGCTAAAAAAAAAATTTAAATTTTTCCACATATATGCATTCCATAATTTCGAATCCCAGTAAACAATTTTTTCAGACATGTCTGATGTCAGAAATTTTCTGAAATAATTCTTATACTTTATCAGAATTTTTAACGAATTTCTAAATTTCCTTTGCCCATTTTACAGATTAATCGCAAACTGTTTGTTAGACTTTTCTGCACATTTTCTGAAGTCTTACCATCAGTGGTGATAGAGGGTATATATAACTTTGTCATTCCGTGTGTAACACCAAGAAATATTCATCCGAGACCCAACAAAGTATATATATTCTGGGTCCTTATGAAATTCTGAGTCGATTTAGCTATGTCTGTCTGTCCGTCTGTCTGTCTGTCTGTGTAAAACACGCTCACGTTAAAACGAAGCAATATAATTTAACCAAATTCACCCAAAACATTCATTATTATCCGGTACAGTTTGGTATTGAAAATGAGCAAAATCTGTTCACATTGGGAAAAGTTACGAATCAAAATTTAAAACAACATCGAAAAAATAAGCATTTTTTACACATTCTGATGTAATTTTCTCGAAAACTATGCAAAATAATTTCATGAAAGTCATCATACATTCGTTTCTACACAAGATATTTATTTCTGTTGAAAATTGCCAGCATCGGTCCATAATTTAATATACCTCCCATACAAAAGTGCATATTCCCGGAAAATAAGTTTTTTGTTAATAACTTCCGTCAGAATGTTGATATCTTCACAAAATTTTACAAATTAAAATCTTATGTTAATAGAATTCATTGAGAGAAAAAATTTTCCGGATCGGTCCATAATTGGACATAGCTCCCATACAAGGTCCCCTCCCGAAAATCACTTAAACGCGCATAACTCATTACTAAATTAAGATATCCATATAAAATTTGGAATAAGTATTGCTCATATGCACAGAAATATTACTGTGAAAGTTTTTTCCGATCGGTCCATAATTGGTCATAGCTCCCATACAAGGACCCTTCCCGAAAATCACTTAAACGTGCATAACTCATTACTAAATTAAGATATCCATATAGAATTTGATACATGTCTTGCTCTCACATATATAAATATTACTATGAATTTTTTTTTCCGATCGGTCCATAATTGGTCATAGCTCCCATATAAGGTCCCCTCCCGAAAATCACTTAAACGCACATAACTCATTACTAAATTAAGATATCCATATAAAATTTGGTACAAGTATTGCTCATATGCACAGAAATATTACTGTGACAGTTTTTTCCGATCGGTCCATAATTGGCCATAGCTCCCATGCAAGGACACTTCCCGAAAATCACTTAAACGCACATAACTCATTACTAAATCAAAATATCAATATAAAATTTGGTACAAGTATTGCTCACATATACAGAAATGTTACTATGAAATTTTTTTCCGATCGGTCCATAATTGGTCATAGCTCCCATACGAGGTTCCCTCCCGAAAATCACTTAAACACACATAACTCATTACTAAATTAAAATATCCATATAAAGTTTGGTACAAGTATTGCTCATATGCACAGAAATATTACTGTGAATTTTTTTTCCGATCGGTCCATAATTTGTCACAGCTCCCATACAAGGTCCCTTCCCGAAAATCACTTAAACACACATAACTCATTACCAAATTAAAATATCCATATAAAATTTGGTACATGTTTTGCTCTCAGATATATAAATATTAATTAATAAGTATTACTCATATACACAGAAATATTTTTAATTAAGATATCCATATGAAATTTGGAATAAGTATTACTCATATACACAGAAATATTACTATGAAATTTTTTTCCGATCGGTCCATAATTGGTCATATCTCCCACACAAGGTCCCCTCCCGAAAATCACTTAAACGCACATAACTCATTACTAAATCAAAATATCAATATAAAATTTGGTACAAGTATTGCTCACATATACAGAAATATTACTATGAAAGTTTTTTCCGATCGGTCCATAATTGGTCATAGCTCCCCTACGAGGTTCCCTCCCGAAAATCACTTAAACACACATAACTCATTACTAAATTAAAATATCCATATAAAGTTTGGTACAAGTATTGCTCATATGCACAGAAATATTACTGTGAATTTTTTTTCCGATCGGTCCATAATTTGTCACAGCTCCCATACAAGGTCCCTTCCCGAAAATCACTTAAACACACATAACTCATTACCAAATTAAAATATCCATATAAAATTTGGTACATGTTTTGCTCTCAGATATATAAATATTACTATGAAATTTTTTTCCGATCGGTCCATAATTGGTCATAGCTCCGTACAAGGTCCAATCCCGAAAATCACTTGAACACACATAACTCATTACTAAATTAAAATATCCATATAAAGTTTGGTACAAGTATTGCTCTCACATATTGAAATATTACTATGGAATTTTTTTCCGATCGGTCCATAATAAGGTCCCCTCCCGAAAATCAGTTAAACGCACATAACTCATTACTAAATCAAGATATCCATATAAAATTTGGTACAAGTATTGCTCATATGCACAGAAATATTACTGTGACAGTTTTTTCCGATCGGTCCATAATTGGTCATAGCTCCCATACAAGGTCACCTCCCGAAAATCACTTAAACGCACATAACTCATTACAAAATATTGACATATAAACATTTAGCACAAATATTGCTCTTATATACATAAATTACACTATAAAATTGTTTTGCAATCGGTCCATATTTGGTCATAGCTCTCATACTAGGTTCCCTCCAGAAAATCACTTAAATGCACAATATTTATTATCAAATAATGATATAGATACAGTATTTTGAAATTTTGTCTTTATATACATAATTGGTCATAGCTCACATACAAGGTCCTTTTACGAAAATCTCTTAAACTCACATTACTCATTACCAAATAAAGCTATTGACACAAAATTTGGCACAAATATTAGTTTTGTATACAAAAATTATATTTTAAGATTTTTTCACGATCGGTTCATAATATGGTTGCGATCGACCGATCGGTTCCCTTCCGAAAATCACTTAAACACACATTACTTATTACTAAATTACGATATAGATACAAAATTTAACTGAAATATAGTTTTTATATACAGAAATGTTACTTAAAGATTTTTTTACGGTCGGTCCATAATTGGTCATATAAAAGAAAATGGGGTTTGTAATGTTCTTGGAATTGTAACAGATTTAAGCTGTTTAACTCTTGGGGTTTTTCTATTTAAGACATGAGAAAACGTATTTCAATAAATAATTGATCAATTAAAACAGTATTAATATAAAAGTAGCTGGTGGAGGGTATTTAAGATTCGGCTCAGCCGAATATAGCACTCTAACTTGTTTATTCCTATATTAATTTTAATACATAAAGGAGAATAGTCTGTACATTTTCTGAAGTAAAATATAAAATGGCTTAAGAATTATATCAGATAAATCTGCACATAATCTGAAGAGAATTGTTTTTGAAACTTCGTCAGACAATTAAGCTAATAATATAAATTTCCTCTAGATAGTTAACAGAATAGTCTGCACATTTTCTGATATTTTTTGCTTGGTCAGTTTGTTCCCATTTTTACTACTTTTGTAAGAAAACTTTGCGACAACTCTGGACATTATCTGAAGTAAATTTAGTTTTTTTTTTTATTATTTATTTTATTATTTTTATTTTTTTTATTATAAAAATCATGCACAAACTCAGTTGGTCTTTGGAAATCAAGTAAACAACATCTGCATATGTGATGATTAATGTTTAAATTTCTTTAAACTTTGTTAATACACAAAAATTAGCAAAAAACAAGAAAGAAAGTATAGTCGGGCGTGACCGAACATATGATACGCTACACCAGTTATGAATATTAAATGTGATCTATTTTTCAAAATAAAGCATTTATGTGGAATATTACCTTGATTCCGATTTATTTAAGCAATTTATTGACGAAAAACTAATTTTCTGAAAGAGGCTTTATATGGGGGATAGGAGCAAATGTGAACCGATTCCGATAAAATCGGCTGGATAGATTTATATTTATATAAAAATTGTCCGTGATAAATTTCATTGCAATAACAGTGTTAATAAGTGAATTTCGGATATTCAAGTCATTTTCCGAAGGGGGGCTTTGTATGGGGGCTAAGGTCAAATGAAGTCCGATCATTTAGAAATTCCGCAAGATCATTAAGGCTTGTATAAAACTTAGTTGTGCGAACTTTTATCGAGATACATTTATATTATACAAAATTATGAGCTCAAAAGCCCTTTTCGGGGGGTTCAGTTGTATGGGGGCTAGGTGAAATAATGGGCCGATTTTAACCATTTTCAATAGGCTTCGTCTTTGGGTCAAAAGAAACATGTGAGTATTTTACAAACATCACCACAAACGCATAATACCCTTCCCACTATAGTGGTGTAGGGTATAAAAATACATAATTTTTTATGGTTTAATTTTATAATTTTAAATAGATGTATATGTATAATGAACTCTATTTTCGTATTGTTGCGGTTGGGTTACATGAACACATTAGGGGTTTTGTGGATGATAAATTGTAGCCAAAGGTTTTGCAGTATTGTTCTAAAGGATGTCTTTTGGTTATCGAGTGTTGTTGCCAGTTTTGTTATTGTCTGTGGCAGATTCTAGATTTGTCTGAAAGAATTTGATTTGTTTTGCGTATGGTTGTTACTTGTGTGGTTGTATGTTTTTTTTTTGTGTTGCTTGTTCTTGATGTGTTGTTTGCGTTTTAAGGTTGCCTGTGCTTTTGTTGTTTTAATTGCTTGTTTGTTTTTGGTATATATGATGTGGTTTTCCTTATTTTTTGTATTTGAAATTATTTGGATTTTCTCTACAACAGACGTCGGCGCTAGTATTGTTCTGACAACGAAAATTTTCGGCAAATTACATGTACACAACACGATCGCAGACGAACTTCTAAACAAGAGCATCAAAAATACAAATATTTTATTTAGTTGCTTGACAGCATTCAACAAAGCAGGGTGATGTCGCTTTGTTAAAGAAATTGCAAACACAACTTAAAAAAACAAAAACAACTTGCAAAAACAAGAGCATAATTTTCAAAAACAACATACACCCTAAATAATTTTCTAGAATGCATAACAATGAAAGTTAATAAGATCATTCTTATTTAATACTTTTTTGTATATTTTAATTTGAAATGTTGTTTCTATCTGATGAAATTATTATTCTTATGTACATTGACTACATTTTGTTAATAAATATTAGCATTTTACAGTAATGCAATTTAATCTTCAAAATTAAAAATGACCAAATATTTTTTTCAGTGCAATTTCATTGAAAAAATGCCAACAGTGTGAGTGTAGTGGTGATTTTTTTATCTGCCTCTCTATACGCCGGTATATGCTCTACAAGTTTTTCATTTTTTATGTTATTTGTTTAGTTTGGATTTTTTTGTTAATCAATTGAAATTGTAATTTGTGCTTCCATGTGCTTCGTCTCTGGTGTAATAAAAAAATGAAGTGTCGATGTTTATGTTTGTGTGTGTATGTAAATTTGTTTGTATTTGGTACTAAAAATATATGTAAGTGGCAACTCCAGGCACTAATATCGACAGTGTTGTATTTTCATTGAGGAAAATTTGCTAAAGGAAAATTAAATTAAAATCGTATTAAAATTATGAATGAAAATAAATACTAGCTAAATTTGATGAACTCCTGTTAATATATAGGGCAGGATGTATCTTATAGATACAATGGGAGTAAAGATATGATAATGAAAAAATTAGTTTAAGGGGCAATAGGAATCCATAAGTTATGCCAACAATGATAATACCTAGTATCAAGCGCGAAAATATAGATAAATAATAAGATACAGATATATATATTTTTTAATAATTTATCGGTAAGAAAATTGGCAATAGACTAATTTCCAATATATGGCGAAAATCCGCAAATAAAGTATATGAAAGCCAGTATTTAAGCTAAAGAGGTTAAGGGTTTATCTCATAAGCTTAAAGCACACACGAGCACACAAGTAATATGATCTGTCAAAATTTTGTGTAGAAGAGAACGGATGGGATCGTCTAAACGCAATATGTAATGAAACCATCACACGTTGAGAGAAAATACGGATGGAAAATTTGACAGTCGTATGGCTCTCTTCATTTTTTGAAATGATTCAAAAAACAAGCAAGTCGCATTAGATCAGGGATGTATTTTTATGTAAACACATACAAAAAAGTGAAACAGCAGTTCCATCTTACTTTGTTATTGTTTTATACCAATCGTGTAAACACAAAAAATATAAATCATACGACTTTTATTCCCTTTTTTGTCATGCGGATGGAATTTCATTTTACTTTTTCATTAGACTTGTCGTACGTAGAGTGTGACCGTGTGAAGGGCACTTAAGTAATATAACGATAGTGGTTGTGCATAGAAATAAGGAAATTGAAAGTAAAATCTATATAGAAGTGCTGATTTAATAAATTAATAAAATCTATATTTTATTGAAATATTTAATTACGTAAGTTAAAAAAAAGAAAGAAACGCGATTTTTTTATATAGCTGGCTATGGATACGGATAATCTGTGAAAGATACATACGCAAGTGATCCAGAAATAGCCAGGTAAAATTTTTGAATTTATGTCGATATTTGGGTGAATAAAAAACGATTAAGCATCCCAAAGTACAAAAAAATTCTATCTTTAATAATTGCCGTAAAGAAAAACGAGTTAAATTTTTATATAAATGCCGCCAACAATCATGAAGTTTTAAAAAACAAATACTAATTTAAACTTAACAAATCAAGATATTATAAAAAAATATAATCAGCACTTATGGATTTGCAAATCAAACCACATTGAAAAAGAAATTAAAATTATTTGCTTGAAAGGAGAGAGAGAAAATATTGATACTAGTATAATTATATGTATGATTAAGTTAGATTTAAGGTAATGTGAATGTGTCTGAAATTTGTAAGTCTATCGAGAGTGTGTTGTTATATGTATTAATTTGTTAATTCGTGTTTCCTTATAAGAAAAAAATCAGAAGTTAACCAAACACAATAAAAACCAATCGGCTATGCCGAATCTTAAATACCCTCCACCAGCAAATCTACTTTTTATTAAAACTCATTTAAATATCTAATTTTCAGATAACTTGGCAAAATTTTTGTTTCCGTATTGAGGGTACTAACATTTATGCATAAGTCAAACTAATTTTAATAAGGTCGAGAAAAATTTATATTAATTCCGTTGAATGATTTATATATACAAAATACACATTTATGTCGAATTTTATCCCGATAACTTTGATTGTCAATGTGCATTTGAGTAATTTTCGGAAATGGTCCTTATATGGGAATTGTGACCAATTATCGACCGACAAAAAAAATCAATTCGAATTTTACTATAATAGATTTCCTAATTAATGAAATATGTGCGTTTAGGCGATTTTCGGAAGTGCTTTATATGTATATGAGCTATGACCTTACAAAAAACATATTTTTGTCGAATTTTATCACGATAGCTTTAGTTGACAATGAAATATGTTTGCTTAAGTTATTTTTCCTTATATAGGAGCTATTACCATATATGGACCAATCCGGAAAATTTTGGAAGAGTGATTCATATAAAGACAAAACATATTTGTGCCGAATTTTATCTAGATAACTTTATTTAACAATTAAATATGTGCGTTTAAGTGATTTTCGGAAGTGGGACTTATATGGGAGCTATGACCAATAATGGACCAATCCGGGAAAAAAGTGGTAGAATGCTTTATATGCACACAAAATATATAGTCGAATTTTATCCTTATAGTTTTAGAATTTAATGAAATATATGCGTTTAAGTGATTTTCGGAAGTGGACTTTATATGGGAGTTATGACCAATTATGAGCCTATCCGGAAAAAAATTCGTAGAGTGACTCATATTTAGACTAAACATATTTGTGTCGAATTTTCAAGATAGCTTTATTTGACAATGAAATATGAGCTTTTAAATGATTTTCGGAAGTGGGCCTTATATGGGAGCTATGACCAATAATGGACCGATCCGTAAAAAATTTGGTAGATTGATTTGTATGTACACAAAACATATTTAACTCGAATTTTATCACAATAGCTTTATACATCAATGAAATATGTACGTTTAGGTGATTTTCGGAAGTGGACCTTATATGGGAGCTATGAGCAATTGTGGACCGACTGAGATCTACGTTGATTGTATGATTTCTATTCTTATTATATTTGCATGTACAAAATTTTGTGTTGATACCGATATATTTGAGGGAGTTATTAACGATAAACTAATTTCCGGGAATATATACCTTTGTATGGGGGCTATGGGAAATATTCGATCGATTGTAAAGATCTTGAACATAATTGATCACTGGCCTAAAAAAATAATGTGTGACAAAATTCATAGATATATCTTTGGTAGTTTCTGAGAAAACTTCAATAGAATGTTGAAAAAACGTAATTTTTTCGAGGCAGTCTGAAATTTTTACTTATAACTTTTTACGTTGTGAATCGATTTTGCTGATTTTCAATACCAAACTGCATAGGATAATAGTAAATATTTTCGATGAATTTGGTTGATTTCCTTTGCTTAGTTTTAATGTGAGCGTGTTTTACACAGACAGACGGACATAGCTAAATCGACTCAGAATTTCATAAGGACACAGAATATATATACTTTGCTGGGTCTTAGATGAATATTTCTTGGTGTTACACACGGAACGACAAACTTATATATACCCTCTATCACCACTGATGGTGGTATAAAAACAGGTATATATCAGAGATGAAATAACAAACTAATTAGGTTTCTCACATAGAGCTGAAGTTTAGTGAAAAGAAAAAATTAAATCATATCCTGTGTACTGGCGAGAAAAATACTACCTCAGGGAGCCCCTTTAGGCTAGGAATAAACATCTTATAATCAAAAGGTAGTGATTTTTCAAAATTAAAATAGCTTGAGCCCTAGGTGAAGATGCTAAAGTAAAGAGAATGTTTTCATAGTGAAACATAAAATAAAACCAGAGTTTAAATATTAGTAGATGCTTTTATATTTTTATTTTTGACTTTGCAATAAATATGCATTTACCTCATATTTAAAAATATGCATATTTAAAAAATGGTTCTGTTCAAAATATTTCTAGTATTTTTTCTAAAAATATTTACCCATACAAACTATTGCATATTACAGCTTACAGACAAATATAAAATGTTTTCACATACAATATATTACGCAGCAACTCGCTAACATATAGGCTTGCCTATAATATTAAAATATTTTCCTACACAAATTATTCGAAGTCAACAATATTGAAGCCATGCAAGCAGTAATATACGAACATGAAATGTACGCAAGCAGAGCATATATGTGCCGACGAAAACACGAAACAAAACGATAGTCGCGACTATCAGGTTACAATATTTTTACTATCAAACTTAAATATTATTTACTATAGGAAATTACTTATGGTCTAAAATTTAACATTTCATGTTGAACTTGAAAAATTATAAAATGTGAAAAATGTATGCAAGATATAACCAAATTTTATTTAGAAAATAATTGAAAACGTTTATATCTACATATGTATGTTTTATGTATATTATGGAAAAAATGTATGCATGAAATAACCAAATTTTAATTAAAAAATTTTTGAATTGAATTATTGAATGTTTAGTTTTTATGTGGAGTATTAAAATGTATGTATTTGTATTGATTGTAATATAATTAGAAAAAAATTATATAAATACTTAGAGGATCATATGAATGTAAAAATATATTCAAATATGTATATATGTATGTAAAAAATTGTTTTTACAGGCTATATTTAAACATATTGTTTGTAACAGGATGATATGAATATAAAGAAGAAACACTAACAATAAGTTTGTAAACAGGTTTCGATTCTGGTAATTTTCAGCAGGGATCAAGATCTTGTGCAGAAACGAATGTATGGTGATTTTCATAGAATTATCTTGCATAGTTTTCGAGAAAATTACATCAGAATGTGTAAAAAATGCTTATTTTTTTCCGAGGTTGTTTTAAATTTTGATTCATAACTTTTCCCGCTGTGAACCGATTTTGCCCATTTGCAATACCAAACAACTTAGGAAAATGAAGAACATTTTGGGTGAATTTGGTTAAGCTCTATTGCTTCGTTTTATCGTGAGCGTGTTTTACACAGACAGACGGACAGACGGACATAGCTAAATCGACTCAGAATTTGATAAGGACCCAGAATATATATACCTTGTATATATACCCTCTATCACCACTGATGGTGGTGGAGGGTATAAAAACACATTCGTCATAAAAATGACCTGTAACAGCACTTTTTTTTCCTACTTTTCACGCACATTCCATAACGGTGGATTACGATAGGTCATTTTTATACCCACCATCAAAAAAGATGGGGGGTATATTGATTTTGTCATTCCGTTTGTAACACATCGAAATATTGGTCATAGACCCACAAAAGTATATATATTCTGGGTCCTCATTAAATTCTAAGTCGATCTAGCCATGTCTGTCCGTCTGTCTGTCTGTCTGTCTGTTGAAAGCACGATAGAGTCTCAATGGAAAGAGCTAGAGGGTTGAAATTTCACATAAATATTTCTTACAGATAGGGTTTGTTTGGTATTGAAAATGGGCAATATCGGTCCACATTTTCTGATAGCCCCCATACAAGTGGCCCCTCGAAAAGCAGCTTTAACAGCCATAACTTGTTTAAAAATACGAATATAGCGATAAAATTCGACATAAGTAAGTTTCTTATGATCCAAAATCATTATGCAAAATTTTATGAGGATCGGTCCATAATTGACCCTACCCCCCATATAAGGTCCCCTTCAGAAAATGACTTTAACGCTCATTACTGGCTTAAAAATACTAGTATATAGATGAAATTCGACATAAGTAAGTTTCATACGAGTCAAAATCTATCTAAAAAATTTTATGAGGATCTGTCCATGATTGACCCTACCCCCCATATAAGGTCCCCTTTAGAAAATGACTGCAACACTCATTAATGGCTTAAAAATACGAATGTAGCGATGAAATTCGACACAAATAAATTAAATACGAACCAAATTCTGTCAACCAAATTATATTAGGATCGACCCATAATTGACCCTACCCCCTATATAAGGTCCCCTTCAGAAAATTACTTTAACGCTTATAACTGACCTAAAAAATACGAGTATATAGATGAAATTCGACATAAGTAAGTTTCATTCTAGTCAAACGAGGTTTGATGGTGGGTATATAAGATTCGACATAGCCGAATATAACACTCTTACTTGTTTGCTTTACCTTTGAATTGGTGGAGGGAAGAAGATATGTACGTGTGATGCAAAAATACATTCGTCATAAAAATGACCTGTAGTAGAACTTCTCTTTCCTACTTTATCATTTTACGCACATTCCTTAACGATGGTTTACGCAAGATCCTTTTTTTTGCTTTACTTGAATTTGTGGTGGAGAGAACAGGAAAGAAATATCATTATTATTTAGTCTCTCTCATGCAAATTCAAAAGGTTGGCAATGGCATATGCAAATTTATTAACACCTATATATTTTTTTCTTCGCGCCTGTTCATTCATTATTGTAAGATAATTGAGAGTGTGTAATAATAATTTATAGAAATGTGACATATGTATATGTACCTGCATATGAAAAACATACATGTATATGTATGTAATACACTCATACATTTTTGTTGTTTTAACCTTCCACAATGTAAAATTACAAAAACAACTTTTTATGTTTTTATGTCTCCTCTTAATTTTTTGCCATCCTGTTACAAATTTCTAAAATACCTATAATTTCCTTCATTATTGATCATTTCATAGACACTACTAATGCATTACTACCTGTTTACAAACTTATTGTTAGTGTTTCTTCTTTATATTCATATCATCCTGTTACAAACAATATGTTTAGCCTGTAAAAACAATTTTTTACATACATATATACATATTTGAATATATTTTTACATTCATATGATCCTCTAAGTATTTATATAATTTTTTTCTAATTATATTACAATCAATACAAATACATACATTTTAATACTCCACATAAAAATTAAACATAAATTTAATAAATACATACATTCAATAATTCAATTCAAAAATTTTTTAATTAAAATTTGGTTATTTCATGCATACATTTTTCCCATAATATACATAAAACATACATATGTAGATATAAACGTTTTCAATTATTTTCTAAATAAAATTTGGTTATATCTTGCATACATTTTTCACATTTTATAATTTTTCAAGTTCAACATGAAATGTTAAATTTTAGACCATAAGTCATTTCCTATAGTAAATAATATTTAAGTTTGATAGTAAAAATATTGTAACCTGATAGTCGCGACTATCGTTTTGTTTCGTGTTTTCGTCGGCACATATATGCTCTGCTTGCGTACATTTCATGTTCGTATATTACTGCTTGCATGGCTTCAATATTGTTGACTTCGAATAATTTGTGTAGGAAAATATTTTAATATTATAGGCAAGCCATATGAAATATATGTGGGTATTATAAATATGTTAGCGAGTTGCTGCGTAATATATTGTATGTGAAAACATTTTATATTTGTCTGTAAGCTGTAATATGCAATAGTTTGTATGGGTAAATATTTTTAGCAAAAATACTAGAAATATTTCGAATGGGAGCAATTAAATATATTATATTCATAAAATATATTTATATTTTAATATTACATACGTATGCATAGGAGAAAATATGCATTTTGGTTACTAATATATTAGTAATTTTAATCACTGAATAAAACATATGAATCGAGATATATTTCTATTAATATTTTTATTTTGTTTAGTTCAGGAATAAAAAAAAGAAATATATATATTAGTATATAAAAAAAAATTTAATAGTATTAAGTAATATTGTGTTTTGAATTGTGTGGAAAATACAATTATAAAAGTTAGTTTATTAAGATTAAAATAAAGAGAATGTTATGAATTTTGAAATGATGATGAAAGCTTAGTTATCTAGAAGGTTGGGAAATTGATGGAGAGGTAAGTGGAGTGGAGTTTGGGTCGCTGAGAAATTAAGTGGATGAAATCGCGTCTTGGTTGGGAGGGCAGTAAAAGAGAGTAACACCAGTCTCTGAGAAATGTTATGTGCGGTATTGTTTTTTAGTTTCAGTTCCTTTGTGTTTCTTTTATTTTATTTTCGTGTTAAGGTATGCTGTTGATGAGTAAGGGTTGGAACCTCCTGGGAAATATTTGAGCTATGCGGAATCCTCATCAACCGAAAGTAACCGTAACAGTTATAATATGTAAGTAGTATGGTTTAATTTTATTAATTTTAATTTTATTAATTTAATTTTTATCATCTATATATATAAAATACTAACGTTACTGACTGACTGATTCATCATCGCACAGCCTAAAAGGTTGAAGCTAAAAGATACAAAAACAGTTTAAAGCTTATCGTCGTTCACTTAAAAAATAAGCAGACAGGTGTCTTGTACTTTTTTCAAATTCGGTCCCTTTAAGGAATAAACGGGTAAAAACTGTATTTTGGTACTGTTTTTGCACCCCATGTGTCATTTAAACCAATGAACATTGAAACAATATTTTTGACTCCTTTATAACTTGATGAAAAAATAAAATATGAATTTAGTACTTTTTGGATATTCGGACGTTTAAGGGGGAAAATTGTACCTATTTTTGCTACTTTTTTCATAAAACATTGTTTCCTATGTATTGATTTGTACATGTGAATGAATACTTAATGATGGGCTCCCACTACGATATTGCAACTTTTTGTAATAAAATGTTTATTACTTCAATAGGAGAAAAAAGTACCAAAAGGGGGAAAACGGGAAATTTGATTTTATTAAAACTCACTGACCCAATTTTAATAAATTTGGAGAAAATGATAGATTTAGTAACACTAAATATACCAATGGAGTGTTACTTGGAACTCCGGCACAACTGATACTTTTTGTGTTTTTTTATAATATGATCTTAGAAACATGATCTTAAGCATATGGAGCCCGGAGTTAATGAGAACCAATAAAGAGGACTTTTTGGTACTTTTTCGATCTTTAAAGGGTAATTTTGGAATTTTCTATAATATTGAACCTAGAAACATCGAATTAAGCATGTAGAGCCCCGAGTAAGTGACAACTTATAAAAGAGGTCTTTTTGGTACTTTTTCGCTCTTCAAAATGTACTTTTTGAATTTCCTGTAATATTGAACCTAGAAACATCAAATTAAGCACGTAGAGACCGGAGTATATGAGAATCCATGAAAGGGGCCTTTTTTTACTCTTTCGTTCTTTAACTGGTACTTTTTGAGTTTTCTATAACATTGTACATAAAAACATGAAATTAAGCATGTAGAGACCGGAGAAAATGAGAACCCATAAAAGGGTACTTTTTCGGTACATTTTGGTATTTTTTGATACTTTTAACTGGTACTTTTGGAGTTTTTGTAATATTGAACCTAGAAACATGAAATTATAATATATAATAATAAATATATATGAGACTTT
The DNA here is from genome assembly GCF_015586225.1 of Lucilia sericata. Lineage (NCBI taxonomy): Eukaryota > Metazoa > Arthropoda > Insecta > Diptera > Calliphoridae > Lucilia > Lucilia sericata. The sequence goes on from NW_023994495.1 coordinate 130,041, forward strand.
TTTACTCATTCACTACATAACTAATAAACTTATTTACATAAAATTTGGCATTTAATAGGTCTATCCTCAGAAGTTAAAAAAAAAACTCTATATGATATTGATTGGATGCTATGTCCACTTTTTTAATAACAGCTATAACACCAAATTTCTAGGCTAAATATAAAAAAACATGAACCGGTTTTCAAGAAATTTGGCAACTGACAGTGTATTTTTAGAATCAACTTTTTGATCTGGATTTTATGCTTCATGAAATTTTGCATGACAACAGTTTTACGTGGAAGGTTAGGTTAGTTTGAGGAAAAGAATGTTTAATACATTAATGCTCAAAATAAATACTTCTTATAGTATATAAGTATTATTATTTAGATAGTTAAAATTTTAATCAAAAATTTATTTTTATTTGAAAACTCTAAAATGTTTGTAGGTCCTTAACTTACTTTACGATTAGGTAAAATAAAAATCTGTAATCAATTTTTATTTTTATTTCAAAATCTTTAATTTGCTCTATATCCTCAGAAAATAACAATTTTAAAACAGAATCGGATGTAGTTTCATCGAGAAAACTACACACTATATTAGATCTTGCATGAATGTCTACGATGCCTCTTTTGTATGCAGTAATGAACAAAAACCGCTCTTAAAATATGGTAAATAATATATTCACATTACATTCTTCACAAAAATTCCAATTTTAAATTTAAATATACAAATCCATCTAGAAAATAATTTATATCTCCCCTTAAAATTTTTATTTATATAACTCTTTAAAAATTTACTTTAAATAACTCTCAATTCGAGAAAAAATAAAGATCCGTTGTACCACCCTAGAACGATGAAATGCGGAAAAAAATTTATGCCATCCGATTCTCATATTTCCAACTTAAAGTTCCATATAGGTATTCATCGTGCACAAGATCGTCCAATAGAAGTTATATATCATTTTCTATATACGGCCACAGTAAAATTTTTTGTAAAAAAAGTTCGATGAAATCCGGAAAAAAATGTATGCCATCCGTTTTCTTCACTTCCATCTTAAAGTTCTATATAGGTTTTTATCGTGCACATGCCATCCGATTTCTACACTTCCATCTTAAAGTTCTATATAGGTTTTTATCGAGCACAAGATCGTCCGATAGCAGTTATATATCATTTTATATACTTCCATAGTAAAATTTTTTGTATAAATAAATGTTTGTTGTTGTAGTACACACCCTAGAACGATGAAATCCGTAAAAAATGTATGCCATCCGATTTCTACACTTCCAGCTTAAAGTTGTATATTGGTTTTTATCGTGCACAAGATCGTCCGATAGCAGTTATATATCAATTTTTATATACTTCCATAGTAACATTTTTTGTAAAAAAAGTTTGTTGTTGTAGTACACACCCTAGAACGATGAAATCCGGAAAAAAATGTATGCCATCCGATTTCTTCACTTCCATCTTAAAGTTCTATATAGGTTTTTATCGTGCACAAGACCGTCCGATAGCAGTTATATATCATTTTATATATACTTCCATAGTAACATTTATGGTAAAAAAAAAGTTTGTTGTTGTAGTACACACCCTAGAACGATGAAATCCGGAAAAAAATTATGCCATCCGATTTTTACACTTCCAACTTAGAGTTATATATACGTTTTTATCGTGCACAAGATCGTCCGATAGCAGTTATATAACAATTTATATATACGCCCATAGTAACATTTTTTGTAAAAATATTTGTGTTGTTGTAGTACACACCCTAGAACGATGAAATCTACAAAAAAATTTATGCCATCCGATTTCTACTTTTCCAACTTAAAGTTCTAGATAGGTTTTTATCGTGCACAAGATCGTCCGATAGTAGTTATATATCAATTTATATATACGGCCATAGTAACATTTTTTGAAAAAAAGGTTGTTGATGTAGTACACACTCTAGAACGATGAAATCTACAAAAAAAACTATGCCATCCGATTTCTACACTTCCAACTGAAAGTTCTATGTACGTTTTTATCGTGCACAAGATCGTCCGATATCAGTTATTTAACATTTTCTATATACTGCCATTGTAAAATTTGTTGAATGTATTTTATTAAAAGGCATTCTGTAACGATATAATCCCAAGTATATTTATATCTTATCAGATTTGTTCCTTTCCACATTTATATACATATTTTAATTGATCAAAAATAATTTGTTTAATGTAAATCATGAAAATCAATTTTTTTGAATATTTTCCACGTGCATAAACACATATTGAAAATGTAAATAATGAAAACGAGTTTTTGCGTCTTTTCCAAGTGCAGAAACTAGGGATGCCAAACGGGACTGGCTTCTATAAATCCCGGGATTCGGGATTTTCAAAATTGCAATCCCGGAATATTTCGGGATCCCGGGATTTTTCGGGATTTCGGGATTACATGAATTTAATTATTTTATATATGAAAATCTTTAAATCATCATATTTGTAAAGAAAATTGTTTAATTTTGTGGAAATTTAGCAGACAGAAGATATATTTAAATTAAAACAATCCAATTAATTCCAATTTTTAAATAAAAACATTCAGAATTGCATAATTTCTGAAACTTCTTAAATATATACTTACTTCCTAAATAAAAAATATCAAGTTCCGAAATTAGACATAAGCACTTTTTAAAACCTCATGCTGTTCCGTGTGAACTAATAATTATAACAGATACCAATTCAATTATTCGAACATCAATTTAAAACCTTTTCTTTGAAAAATATTTGAAATTTTACACAAAATGGGCATTTCCACCGAAAAGTCCACCGTGGCTCAAAATCTAAAAGTCATCAAAAATAAAATTTCAACTTCTATTATTATAGAAAAAGATTAAAATTTTATTAAATTAAAGACCCCAAAGCGTTTCTTAACCACTATGATGAGAAATCGGAATTAAAAGTTACAATAATATTTCAGGCATATTTTTGCAACTTTAGTAGCATTTGCTTTTAATAGTTTTTATTATTTTAAAGGCTAATATTTAAATGGACTTTTATCGGAAAATATTTGTTGGAATAATAGTTATCTTAAAACATACAAATATAAAAAGATAAAGACCTTTAAAAGGCAAATTTTCGGTTTTCTTTCATAGATTTTTAAATGTCACGTTCGTCACGTTGAAACAGGATTTATCCCGATAACTTTTTAGTTGGCATTCAGAAGTATTCAAAACTTTGAATCTAAATCAAATTTAGTATATAGAACGCAATTTAAAAGAAAAAAAATAATTCTAAGCGGGGTTATTTTTTACAGAATTTCAAAGTCTGTCAAGTCACGTCACATTACATAAATTTTCTCAAGTGCAACCTTCGAATTGTGAAATATTGTTATTTAAAAAAATGTGATATTTATGCAATTTATTCAATTAGGTGATAGTTATGATTTTTTAGTTGATAAGTGGAAGAAAAAGCACAGAAATTCAACAAATGATATTTTTAAGAAATGTATGGAAAAAAGTGATTTTCGGATATCGGCCTTTGTTGCGGCAGCAAACTAAATAACTAGTGTTACGGCAGTAACACTGGATAGAAAATAATAAAACGATACAAGGGAATAAAACGCTGTCTTTTTCTTTTCTTCATGTATTAATATAAAACGTGTGTATAATGGGTGTGGTTTTATTATCTAAAAATTAAACATTAATTACATTTAAATCGACATTTAAATGATTGTGAAACTTACTTAATTCTATCCCTTCATACTTCAAAATTCAAGTAAAAATAGAACATTTTCCTTCTTACGACAAGATAGAATGACATGCGCCTTTTTCGGCACATCTTTTAACAAAAAATGAGATCAACATATGATTGACATTTAACATAAACATTCATAAGTAAAATAATGACATATAAAAATAAAATCCAAAATAAAACCGTTAAAAATTCAAATTCTAATTTAAATCCGCAACATCCCGCCGCCCGTGAGTCGATCTGGGAGACTCACCACTAACGTCCAGGACAGCCAATTTAGATGCAGGTCTTCTTAACCTTCCCGCTGATGTCCTAACCACCGTCGAGCGAACCTGCCCATCCGCTGCCAAACAAACTTCCTCCACCACACCTTGTTTCCACTGCCCTCGAGCCTCGTTGTCATCACATATAATTACCACGTCCCTCACCTTGATTGGTTTCACTGGCTGGTGCCATTTTGTCCGACGCGTCAACTCCGGAAGGTACTCCAACACCCACCTCTTCCAAAACGTTTGCTTCAATTGCTGGAGTATATGCCACTGCTTTCGTAAACAAACCTTTTCAAGCACAGCTGGTGTCTGAACCATGTTTGGACAGCCAAGCAAAAAGTGATTGGGAGTTAGTGGCTCCTGATCTTCACTATCTATTGATAGGTGAGTTAGTGGACGTGAATTAATCAAATTTTCGGCTTCAATCAATAAAGCATTAAAGGTGTCAAATTGTGGTGATTTTTCCTTTAATGTAAAATATAATACTCTCTTCACGGACCGAACCATCCGTTCCCACGCGCCTCCTGCGGATGGATTTGCGGGAGTATTGAATAACCACTCAATGCCACGACGAGTACACTCGTCGGCTACCTTTTCGTCCTCAAATATAAAGTCTTCCTTACTCGCACCGATAAAATTCGTGCCCCTATCGCTCCGAAGGCGCACCGGCAAACCTCTTCGATTAATAAAATTTTTTATACATAGTATTACCGCATCCGTGGATAAATCTCGAGCCACCTCTAAATGTATTGCTCTTACGGTTAAGCATGTAAAGAGGGCAACCCACCTCTTTTCGCTTCTTCTGCCCACCGAGATAAAGAACGGGCCCATATAATCTACGCCAGTGTACGAGAATGGTCTTACATATGGAGAAAGACGATCAATTGGATGTTGGCCCATCAAAGGAGGTTTCGGAACAGCGCTCATATTCTTACACAATTGACAATTTGCTCTAACAGACCTTATTACCTGCCTAATGCTTGGTATCCAAAATTTAACGCGTATGGCGGCACATATTGATTCTTGATTCTGGTGTTTAAAATCCTCGTGGTACTGCTTCACAATAAGGTTTGTTAGAATGTGCCCTTTGGGTAAAATTATGGGCTCTTTAGTACACGTTGAAACACAAACCGCTTTATCTATTCGTCCAGATAATCTAATCAAACCATCATCACTCAGAAAAGGGTTAAGTTTATAAATTGAACTTGATTTCGACACAGGTTTATTCAATTGTAATTGTTCATATTCCGATCGAAAACTGTTACGTTGAGCCTCTTTGCATAATAATAATTCGGCTTCAACGATTTCCGCAACACTCAAATATTTTTGGAACTGATTTGTTTCACCATTAGCACGTATCTTGAAAACCTGTACTGCCCGCAAAATCCAAGCAGTAACTCTTAGCAATCTATTGTAACTCGAATACTTATCAAATGGAATAACCGGGAACTCTCCTATTGTCAATACAAATTTAGATCGCCGTTCAACTTCACATTCATAACCTGATACATCATCTGGTAATTTCGGCCATTGTTCTTCGTTGAGCCTTAAAAATTCAGGTCCCTCAACCCAGCATGACTTTTTCGATGAACTTTTTTTTTGGTCTCGTAGCTTCATCTGCCGGGTTAATTAAACCTGGAACCCATCTCCATTGTTCCCCTTGAGTGTATTCCAATATCTCTGAAATACGATGTGCTACAAACTGCTTGTAAATTCTGGAATCAGACAGTATCCATTTAATCACGGTCTTGGAGTCCGACCAAAAGGTAATACTTTTCGGCTCTATATCGTGGCCTGACACTATCATTCTGCTTAGCCTAACACCAAGAACTGCAGCTTGAAGTTCAAGCCGCGGAATTGAGAGTGGCTTTATTGGGGCGCATCTTGATTTTCCGGCTATAAAGGCTATTTCTGTCATGCTTGTACTACTTATTCGCCAATAAGCAACAGCAGCAAACGCCACCTCACTTGCATCTACAAAAACGTGCAAGCTAACGTTTGTAGTTGGGTCACAAAACAATGGATTATAACATCTAGGTATTCTGATATGTTGCACTGCACAGAGTTCATTATACCATTTCAACCAATTCCCATACACCTGCTCAGGAATTGGCGAACTCCAACCTAATTTATATCGCCACAATTCCTGCAGCAGCAACTTGCCTACTATTACGATATTCGCCAAAAACCCAAAAGGGTCAAAAATTGACATAACAATACTCAAGATCTCTTTTTTCGTAGGCTTTCGGTTACCGGTTAAAACTGCATTTGGCACCTTATTAAATTTCAGAACAAAACAGAAGGTATCATCTGCTGGTTGCCAAAACATTCCCAAAACTTTTTCGGACACAACAATTTCACTGCTACTTAAGTTTGGGGAATAAATATTCCTTATTTGTGATTCACCACTATTCATCACGTCCGAGAACTCCTTTGAGTTTGATACAAATCCTCGTAATTCAAAGTTTGCCTTTTGATGTATATTAACCACATCTTTACTTACAACAATGGCCTCCTCCACGCTGTCAAATGAGTCCACGTAATCATCAACATAATGGCACTCAATAATTGCTTTTGCTGCCCGGGGGTACGCATCCTCATAGTGCGCTGCATTTAAATTCTTTACATACTGGGCAGAACATGGAGAACTGGCCGATCCGAAAATCATCACCTGCATCACGTACACGTCCGGGGCTTTTGTAGGGTCAGCATTACGCCACAGGAATCGTTGGGCCAGCAAATCTTGATCTCGAATATTTACTCGGTGGAACATTTCCTTTATATCCGCGCAGACACCAATTCTTTTCTGACGAAACTTATACAGTATAGATATCAGAGATTTGGGTTGATATTTGGCAGGACCTTTCATTAGTCTTGAATTAAAAGATTCACCATTCACTGTTGCCGCGGCATCAAAGACGAGACGACGTTTGTTCCCCTTATTTGGATTAGTTGTGGCGAAATGCGGCAAATACCATACACGATGATCGGCAGTGGAAACTTCTTCCGGCGATAATTTTCTAGCATACGACTTTGACACATAGTCTTTTATCTTATCGTTATACCAACGGGCTAAATCCTCATCTTTGCGCAATTTTGCTTCCAATGACTCGAGACGTTTCATGGCCAAAGCGTAGCTATCAATACAATGAAATTCATTTTGTCTCCACAGAAGACCCGTTTCATATTTTTTCCCAATTTTCAACGTAGTACTTTTAAGTATTTCCTCTGCTTTTCGGTCAGCATCTGATATTAACATATTTGTACTTTGTACACCAAAATTCTCTATGGTAAAAAAATCTGATATTTGTTGATGGATATCGTCCATAAGGTCTACATCAATTCTACATACGGTTGGTGCTGTTGAATCTTCATTAGAACCAAAGAAAATGTTTCCTAAATTAGTTTGGTGTACTGCAAAACTATCATCCAAATTAATTACGTTCAATGGCCGGACTAGTCTAATGTGGGGTAACCCGATGAGCAATTTCGGTGTGGCATCAAAATATTCATCCACTTTTATTTTGTTCAAAATAGGAAATTTATTCCTCAAGTCATTGAACTGCAGATTCTGTGCGGGCAATTTCAAATTTTCAGTAGTCCAAACATTTCTCATATTAAAACACGTACCATTTTCGCCAGAACCACATATCTCCAAATCGACCTTTTTTGACACCTCATTTGTTGTCTTACCTCCAATCCACCCGAGGCATAAATTATTTGTGGAACCCTTTAGGCCGATTTGCGTTGCGACCATCTCCTCAAGAAGTGAAATTTTAGAACCTTCGTCTATAAAGGCAACAATTTTCATCGTACCCTTCGGACCTTTTAATTGAACGGGTAAATACTTAAATAATGTCTCTGTATTAAATGAATTGTCGACAATTGCATTTACAACACTGTTTACATTCTCTGTGTTTATCGGCGTGGTACCTTCACTAACTGTCATCTGATGTTTATTATCAGAGCCTTTATTTTTGTTTACATTTTGAACGTGGTCAAAATTACCTTCCTCGTGAAGTAATCTGTTGTGAATCCTGGTGCACTTGAATAATCCACATTGCCGTTTAGTTTGACACTTAGCTGAGTTGTGACCTGCACGTAAACAACAAAAACAAAGATTATTATCTTTTACAAATCTCCACCGATCAGCTGTCGCCAATTCTTTAAAATTGTGGCATTTGTACAATTTATGGTTTTGTTGACACATAAGGCATTTGAAAAGGTAATTCTCGGTCGTTATAGCGAATGAGGGATTTATTCTTTCCTTTTTATTATAGTTCACATCATTCTTTTCGGTAGCCTCGGTAGCAAGAGCAATATAAGTTGCAACATCTTGCAACCACGTACTAAATTCACGTACACTAGGATACTGGCCAAGATTCTGGATATAATATTTCACCCACTCCTCCCTCTTTACTGGTGGCAGCTTTTGGACCAGTTCGTCGAGCAACGTTGGGTTTGTTAAATGAGGAGTTGCACCAGCATTCTCTAGAAAAACTGTAAGGTTAGACACCATCGTACCAAAGTTTACTATCTCGTACATTTTTCTTCCAGTTATAGGAGGAAAGGAACGGACCTTGGCAATTTGACTCCGTATAAGCACTTGAGGGCGTCCATAATGAAATTCTAACACATTCATCACCTGGGATACGCCATCCGGATGAATTAAAAAGGTTTCAACTTTCGATTTTGCATCACCTTTTAATGCTTTTTGTAACCTCATTAAATTCTCCAATTTTGTGTAATTATAATGTGCTGTAGTTTCATTGTACGCGACATTAAACATTGGCCAATGTTCTGGTTGGCCTGAAAATTCAGGCAAATCATGAAGTTTTCGAAGTTCTCGATGTTCTCGACGGACCACAGGCTGTGGTTCAGAGAAAGGCATTGTGACATTTTGTGAATATGACGGCATATTGCCCGATGAGACATCCGCTGTCACTCGGGTATTGGCATTTGTGAATATGGGCTGAGGTTGAGTGAAATTAGTTACCAGTGGTGGTAAATGGGGCGGAGTGGTTTGCACATGTTGTTGTGCGGCAGTGTTTGGCATACAATAATTTGACATATATGGCATTCTATACTCACGTAAACCTGATTGTTGTTGCATCGGCGTTGATGCTGGGTACATGTTGGAGGGCATTGTGTTCATGTGGCAGTTCGCTACGGCAGGCGGTGTAGCAATTGTACTAGGCAATACATACGATGCTGTTGTCCCACCAGGACATAGTGTTTGTGCAGATGGAGGCGAAACGTTCATTCTTTCCATTAAAACCTTTAAGGTTTCTTTGAGCTGCAAAACTTCTTCTTTCAATTCGACTGTGGATGACTGTTCCATTATCGTCTTATCTTCTTCACCACAGCTTTCCAACGATTCGGCACTGTTCGTTTTGGAGGCTTCATCTTTTGCAGTATTCGACATGATCTTTTCAATTAAACGCTCGCTTCGGCGTGGCATTTATAATCGTATGTATACTTAATTCCGTAGGATATAAATCTACAGCGTTTAAATTAAATAATAAAAAATGTTGCGGCAGCAAACTAAATAACTAGTGTTACGGCAGTAACACTGGATAGAAAATAATAAAACGATACAAGGGAATAAAACGCTGTCTTTTTCTTTTCTTCATGTATTAATATAAAACGTGTGTATAATGGGTGTGGTTTTATTATCTAAAAATTAAACATTAATTACATTTAAATCGACATTTAAATGATTGTGAAACTTACTTAATTCTATCCCTTCATACTTCAAAATTCAAGTAAAAATAGAACATTTTCCTTCTTACGACAAGATAGAATGACACGCGCCTTTTTCGGCACATCTTTTAACAAAAAATGAGATCAACATATGATTGACATTTAACATAAACATTCATAAGTAAAATAATGACATATAAAAATAAAATCCAAAATAAAACCGTTAAAAATTCAAATTCTAATTTAAATCCGCAACAGCCTTATATGGACGTTATGACCGATTATTTTATTATCATCAGAAGGGTCAGTAGTTGTACATTTTAAAGTTTTTTGTGTGTTTGTATTATCAGGATGGCGAAATTTTAGTTATATATCCAAGTTTATGGGTATATCATATGTGGGCTTTGTATGGAAGCTATACCTAATCATGGACCAATTAAAAAAAAAAAAAATAGGATGAACGATTTTTGTGTATGTCAAAATTATTTGTGTTGAATTTTATGGTGATATAAGCATTTTTAAAAGTTTTATGTTAATTAATGTTAATTCTTATATTATTCTTATACTGGAGCTATTTTCAACTAAAATGTTATTAAATAGTCGAAATATTTATCCGATTCTAAAAACTTTCAACAATGTCGGTCCAAAATAAATCTATGGACTAATTAATTTACAATAATATTGCAAATTTCATCATTGGAAATTTTTGTCACATCACGTCATGTCACGTCACACATAACGGCTTGTACAAAAAAATCCGAAAACAATTTTTTAGTTCTAAAAGCTGAAAAACAATCAATAAATATTCCAAATTACAATAAAAAAGTTTTAACCAAATAGCCAGGTGAAACTCGCAGATTTTTACATTTTTGTCAAAAAAGAAATAAGCAACTTCTATTTCTGTCACATCACGTCACGCACTTTAACTACTTATATCTTAGGGCCAATAAGTTCTTTCAATTTCTTCTTCCGACCAGTTATAGAGCTATTGAAGCCCTATATAAAAATACAAGAATTTTTAAAAAATATATATGTATATATATATTTTTCATCTCTTTCAGACGTACGACCGTCACGTTCGTCACGATGGAAATGCCCATATTAGTTTTGGAACATGTTATTATATTCGTAGTATTAATATAAAATTGTATGTGCATTCAGAACAAGGTAATTTACCTTTACCGGTATCACTCAGATTTGTATTAAGTTAGAAATGTAAAATCCTCTAGTATTAAAAAATAAAGTTTGTATTCGACTGTGCCGAAATTAAATACCCACCATCAAAATATTGTAATGTATTGATATTAATATCAGCATCAATGTGATTTTCAGAGGAGGTCCAATTAGGTTTTCTTGTGTCAATTTTGGTCCAAATTTGCATCCCAAATAGAATGAGTCTTCTAACTCGTGTTTTCAGCTTACAGACACAGAATGTGTATACTTTCTGGGTCGGTCTACGACCAACATTTCGATGTGTTAACAAGTAAGAAGTTATAGTTGGGCGAAGCCTACCATATAATACCCTACACCAGTTATAAAAATAAAATGTGATTTATTGTTCATAATAAAGCATCTAAGTTGAATTGTACCTTGCCTCAGATATACTTTAGCTATTTATTGTTGAATAAAATTTTGTACATTTAAGTCATATTTCGAAGGGGGCTTTGTATAGGAGCTAGGGTCAAATGAGGCCGTATTATCAAAAAATACATCAGGGTCATGAAGGCTAGTATAGAACTTGGATTTGCAGCTTTTTGTCGAGATACGAGTATATTGAACATAATTATGAACTGAAAAGCCCTATTCGGGGGGTTCAGTTGTATGGGGGCTAGGTCAAATATTGGACCGATGTTACCCATTTTCAATAGGATCCGTCTCTAGTACAATAGAAGATCATGCAAAATTTCATTGAATTATCTTCAAAATTGCTGTAGTTTGATTACAAGGTTTACACGGACGGACGGACATAGCTAATGATTCTGAGCCGATTGGTATACTTTAAGGTGGGTATAGGACCAATATTATTGTGCATAACAAACATCAGCACAAACCTAATATACCCTCCCCACTAAAGTGGTGTAGCGTATAAAAACGAAGTGAATAAATGTATGTGTATAAATGTGCTATGTGTATGGAATCATACCACTTTAAAAAATAAAAGGTTCAAATATGTATAAAATTATCTCTGTGGAATTTAGTTTTGCATGAGTCGAAAATAAAATAAGATCGTAATTTTCAAATTAATGAAAATTATGGCTCAAAAAAAGAAAATAAAAACAGTTTTTGAAACAAATCCCGGGTTTCGGGATATCCTAATCCCGAAAAAATCCCGGGATTTATTTTCCAAATCCCGGGATTCGGGATTTGCCAATCCCGAAAAATCCCGGGATTTTCGGGATCGGGATTGGCATCCCTAGCAGAAACACACATGGAAAAAAATAACTCACCACGTCAAAAAAAATGTTTATTTTGATAAAACAGCTGTTACGGTTTGTTTTATTTTTCGTCGGGTTGTTTTCTATATGTGCCTAAATTTACGATTTATTTCGACTTCTAGACAATTTTCGACAGATTTTTTGCATGAAAGAATTTTGTCAATCCATGTCTCCTACCATATTCCAAGGAGTTTTTGGCGCGGCACTCCTTAGATCCTATACAGTTTACCAGCAACGATTTTACTGACCATTTTGGAAGAAGCCAATTTTCCAAAGATCTACTCTACCGATTTTTTACAAGGAAGGATTTTTTCAATCCTTACCATGTCTCCTACCATATTCCAAGGAGTTTTTGGCGCGACACTCCTTGTATCCTGTATAGTTTACCAGCAACGATTTTAATGACCATTTTGGAGGAACCCAATTTTCCAAGGATCTACTCTACCGATTTTTTGCACGAAACGATTTTTTAATCCTTACCATGTCTCCTACTATATTCCAAGGAGCTTTTGGCGCGACACTCCTTAGATCTTATACAGTTTACCAGTAACGACTTAACTGACCATTTTGGAGGAAGCCAATTTTCCAAGGATCTACTCTACCGATTTTTTGTACGGAAGGATTTTTTCAATCCTTACCATGTCTCCTACCATATTCCAAGGAGTTTTTGGCGCGACACTCCTTAGATCCTGTACAGTTTACCAGCAACGATTTTACTGACCATTTTGGAGGAACCCAATTTTCCAAGGATCTACTCTACCAATTTTTTGCACGAAAGGATTTTTTAATCCTTACCATGTCTCCTACTATATTCCAAGGAGCTTTTGGCGCGACACTCCTTAGATCCTATACAGTTTACCAGTAACGACTTAACTGACCATTTTGGAGGAAGCCAATTTTCCAAGGATCTACTCTACCGATTTTTTGCACGGAAGGATTTTTTTAATCCCTACCATGTCTCCTACTATATTCCAAGGAGTTTTTGGCACGACACTCCTTAGATCCTTTACAGTTTACCAGCAACGATTTTACTGACCATGTTGGAGGAAGCCAATTTTCCAAGGATTTACTCCACCGATTTTTTACACGGATCCTTATCATGTCTCCTACCATATGATAAAAAGTTTTTCGCGCGACACTACTTAGATTCCTTTACAGTTTACCAGCAACGATTTTACTGACCAATTTGGAGGAACCTAATTTTCCAAGGATCTGCTGTACTGATGTTTCGCACGGAAGAATTTTTTCAATCCTTACCATGTCTCCTACCATATTCCAAGGAGTTTTTGGCGCTACACTCCTTAGATCCTATACAGTTTACCAGCAACAATTTTACTGACCATTTTGGATGAATCCAAGCAACGATTTTACTGACCATTTTGGAGGAACCTAATTTTCCAAGGATCTGCTCTATCAATTTTGTGCACGGAAGGATTTTTTAATCCTTACCATATCTCCCACCATATTCCAAGGAGTTTTTGGCGCGACACACTATACAGTTTACCAGCAACGATTTTTCTGACCATTTTAGAGGAATCTAATTTTACAAGGACTATACCTATATAGTCCTGATACCTTTTTGTGTTTCTCACCAATTTGTGGTGTTGCCACTTAATTCCCAAAAATTCGAATTTATTCTCTGCCGTTGTTATCTGCTGTATCTCGTTTCTGTAATTTTCTCGAATCGAGAAAAAACTTAAAATATAAGTCTTCCAGTTTTTAACAGTGTGACTCTGATTATTTTTAAACTGTACTCATTAAAATTTAATAAGAAATTTTTAAGTTTCTTGTATTCACCCTGTTTTACACAAGATGATCATGAATTTTTCGACAGATTTTCTCGATGCAAGAATTACAGAAACGGGGCACTGGACGGACGTAAATGCAGAAGTTGTCAAAGTTTATTTTGATTAATTATTAATTGTCAACATTGTATATATCGCCAATTTTAGTTTTGTTTTGATTTTTGTGAAAAGTTGAAAAAGTGAATGAAAAGTGGTTTAAAAGTGTTATAAATTATATAATATATATTGTAATCAGTGATGCCAGGAGAATTTTTTCAGAAATCCCTACGCTTATGAGAAAAAAATCCCTTTTTACCTTACACCCACTTTTTATTTTCCCTACATTTTATTAAAAAAATACAAAAATAACATAAAAAAGTAAAATATTAGCTGTTTTATAATATACATACATATATATATATATATATATATATATATATATATATATATATATATATATATATATATATATATATATATATATATATATATATATATATATATATATGTATATATATATATATATATATATATGTATATATATATATATATATATATATATATATATATATATATATATATATATATATATATATATATATATATATAAATATATTTTTTTTTTAATTTTTAGGAATGAAATTTCTAGAATTTAAATTTTTAATTTTTTACTTTCAATTTACATCATACGAATCTTCCAACCCTGACTCATCAGTTAAGATTAGAAATAACAAGACAATTGAGAGATTTATAGCAGTATCACGATTGGATGTTATAAATGTATTTTATGTGCTCCCAACAAAAAAATTTCATAAAATTTAATATAATTATTTTAAATAAGGTTTACTTGCGTTTACTTTTTGCGGTTTACTTTTATAAATTCTCAGAACATGAAATTATTTTTTTCAATCCTGAGTTACTGCATTAAGCCCCCGACCACTCTATCTATAAGGAGTCAGAGTATATCGCCCTACAGGATTGGCATAATCCAAAAAAGTAGTTTCAAGAAAAATGGATATGAATATTTAATGACATTTAACTATTTTCTTTGATAACTTTTAAACAAATTAAGGGATTTTAAAAATCCAAATTCAGATAGTTGAGGTTAATATGTTTCTCATCTAAATTGAAATTCAATTTTTAGTTGTCTAATATTCACGAAAACGTGGGTTTTAGTTTTTACGTTTACAAAAAATCGTTTTCACATCGAAAATAATAGACATATTAGAAATTTGATAAATCTATATGAACGATTTTAGTATGTCGCATGTTTTGTAGACCTCAGTTCAAGAAACCCGAATTTTGTATTATGCCAGGCTTAAAGCGATATGTACACAGAAAAAAATGGAATTCAAAATCAAACAAAAAATTCATAAAGCCAAGTATTTTTTTTTACTAAAATAGGACCTATCACGAAATTCGTAAAATCAAGTACTCAAATTCGTAAATTCTTTATTGAAAAAATTTCAGGATTTTTCTTATTAAAATAATATACTATTTACGAAAAACATTAATAAATAATTTTAACATTTCCAAACAATTATTTTACTGAAACAATAACACAAGTTATTAGTATTTGTACTGAAATTCAAGCAAATATGTTATCTGAAACAGTTAAATTATTTATTGTATTTTGGCAATAATAATAAGAAAATTTTTTATTGAATCTATAAAAATTTTGTTAAAAAATATATACTAAATTTTAACAAAAATTTTACAAAAAATATTTAAAACTAAAAGTAGTAAAAAAATTACATATATACTTACAACATTTTTAAGAAAACGTTTCTAATTCTAGAAACTATTATTTTGTACTGTGAAAACTGAAACACTTATACATTAAATGTTATAAACCAAATAAGAATTATATCAATTCATTTTAGTACATTCCAAAACTGGTTTTATTGTTGTATTCCATATGCTGACATAAAAATAAAACTCAAACAAAAACATTTATTGAATCAGTAAAAATATTTACTGAAAGTTAAATTTATTTCAATAAAGTGTTTGTTAGAAAATATTTTCCTTCTGTGTGAACATCAAACAAATTCGTTATAAACCCAAATAAAAATATTTATAAAAATCGAAATTAAATTTAAGCAAACGATTGTTAAGAAAAAAATTGTGCATGTTTTTTTCTGTGTAGGTACACATATTGTAGAAATTACAAGCGGAATTTTTACTAACGATACACTTAAAATTGATTTCATTTTTAATTTTAAAGTTTAATACATGAAAGAGTATATTTTTAGTTGATAAAAACTATGAAATTGAAAAAATCCCTACAACTTGACAATAGTAAGAAATCTTTCCCTTTTTCCCTACAGGTGAAATTTTTGAAAAAAATCCCTACAAAAAGGGAAAAATCCCTACACTTGGCATCACTGATTGTAATATTTTATCTTTACATTGTTGTTGAAAGAAATTTTTGTTAAATTTTATAAACAAAAACCATATGATTTTGACACAATCTTAAATTCTTCCAAAACCAAAATACATGCGCAAAGCAAATTAATTTACTTTGTACATATAAAAATAAATGTGTGTATGTATGTAGATTTGGACTTTATAGACTGCTAAACGGCTGGATCGCAAAATGGGCGGGCTAGCTATAGTGGGCGTGGTCCCTCCCATATAATGAAAACTTTAATTAGTATATCTGAGAAAATATAACAGCTAGAGTCCAATTTTTCGGAGCCACTTTAGAATCAACATGAATACTTAGGTAAAAAAATTATCAGACTAGCAATAGGGGACGTGGCACCTCCGACATGAATTAAATACAAAAAATCGTTTATTTGGGAAACTATTGGAGCTGGAATCTTTAAATCTTGCACGAAGCATATTAACATCTATGTGAACATTTTGTTTTTTCAAAAGCTGTGCCGAATCTTATATACCCTTCACCATAGTGTATTTAAAAAATATAAAATTTCTAAAATTTAAATTTATTTCATTTTCCCGACTATATCATTATTATAGCAATAGCAAAACAAAATAAACAACAACAACGCTAAACGAAATAAACACACAAAAAACAAAATACACAAGACAGTAAAACAGACATCCAAACATACGAAACAAAATACACAAAAAAAAACAAAAACAAAATACACAACTCAATGAAACCAACAGACATCCAAACATACGAAACTGAATGCACCATGAAACAAAAACAATATACACAAGGCAATGAAACACACAGACATTCAAACATACGAAATAATCAAAAAAACAAAAACAAAATACACAACGCAATGAATAAGCAGTGTTGTTGTTGCTTATTTTTTATGAAAATTACAGAGGTTGTCTCGGATTTTTGCTTATATCTCCGTTGTTTATGGACGGATTTTGCTGATTTTAAATAGGAAACTTCTCGAAAGTATGTCTGATAGAATTATTGAAGATTTGGATCCCGAAGATATCTAGGGTCCTCAGAAAACTGATTTCAACAGACAGACAGACGGACATGGCTTATTCGACTCCGCTATCTATAAGGATTCAGAATATTTATACGTTATAGGGTCGGAAAATTATATTTTGGAAATTACAAACGGAATGACAAACTTATATATACCCTTCTCACGAAGGTAAGGGTATAAAAATAAAATTCGAAATCGTATTCAAGCTGAATTTTTATGTTCAATAATACAAATTCGAAATGAATGCTGTTAGATAGCCTTAATCATAAACAGATTTTAATTTTATACAAGTTTATAAATCAAATCTTGTATGGAAATTTAGTATTAAAAATCTTTTACAAAATAAAATGTTGTTTATGAATATATAACTAATTATATATTGGAAATAAAATAAGATCATTGAAAAATATCAAAATGATGATAATGATGAAGATATAGTACCAGAAATATTGGAGTCACGCACTACATAATCAGTATTTTAATAAAAACTAGAAAAACAATCATTTATATTGTTGTGTTATATTAAACAATTTTAGCACTTTTTTCTTCTGTAGAACATTCTAGCACTTAGTTTTTTAAGTTTTAGCAACACTGATTTATAGGCATTAATGCCTGAGTGTTACTTCTATTTAAAAGAATCCGTCCATAAATAACGGAGATATAAGCAAAAAATCCGAGAAATCTGAAAATTTTATAAAAAAAAGAAAATTTTTTACATGCTTTGATAAATATGTAACAACAACACTACTTATTGGAAAAACATGTCTGTTCGTTTCATTGCGTTGTGTTTTATTTTTATACCATCAGTGGTTATAGAGAGTATATATAAATTTGTCATTCCGTGTGTAACACCAAGAAATATTCATCTGAGACCCAACAAAGTATATATATTCTGGGTCCTTATGAAATTCTGAGTCGTTTTAGCTATGTCCGTCCGTCCGTCTGTCTGTCTGTGTAAAACACGCTCACGTTAAAACAAAGCAATGGAAATTAACGAAATTCAGCAAAAATATTCATTATTATCCGTTACAGTTTTTGGTATTGAAAATGAGCAAAATCGGTTCACATTGGCAAAAGTTATGAATCAAAATTTAAAACAACTCTCGAAAACTATGCAAGATAATTTCATGAAAGTCATCATACATTCGTTTCTACACAAGATCTTGATTCCAGCTGAAAATTGCCAGAATCGGTCCATAATTTCATATACCACCCATTCAAAAGTACATATTCGGAAAATGAGTTTTTTGTTAATAACTTCCGTCAGAATGCTGATATCTTCACAAAATTTTACAACTTAAAATCTTATGTCAATAGAATTCATTGAGAGAAAAAATTTTCTGGATTGGTCCATAATTGGACATAGCTCTCATACAAGGTACCCTCCCGAAAATCACTTAAACGCGCATAACTCATTACTAAATTAAGATATCCATATAAAATTTGGAAAAAGTATTGCTCATATGCACAGAAATATTACTGTGAAAGTTTTTTTCCGATCGGTCCATAATTGATCATAGCTCCCATACAAGGTCCCCTCCCGAAAATCACTTAAACGCACATAACTCATTACTAAATTAAGATATCCATATAAAATTTGGCAAAAGTATTGCTCCACATACAGAAATATTACTATGAAATTTTTTCCGATCGGTCCATAATTGGTCATAGCTCCCATACAAGGTCCCCTTCCGAAAATCACTTAAACGCACATAACTCATTACTAAATTAAAATATCCATATCGTCACCTAAAACGCAAACGGCCCTATCTAACATTTTTAAAATTTTACAGGAGAAGTAAAAAACTATTTAAATTGAAAAGTTTGTTTCTATCTGCGCGATTTATTTTTATAAAATAAACAAATTGTTTAATGGTGAAACGCATTATTTGTTATGATAGTTGATATTGACGTACATAAAAGTGGATAAATTGGACTTTTTACTTTTACCCCCTTATTCATAAACATTTTATTTTATAAAAGGTTAATAAAATAAAATTTCCATACGAAATTTGATTTATAAATCGTTTATAAAATAAAATTGTGTTTATGAATAAGGGGGGTTAATATTTAAATGTTTTTGTAGATAGGGCCTTTTGTTTTTTGTCAATAAAATCGCTAATTTTGGTCGAAGGAGACTAATTTATTTTGTGGACATTTGTTTTGATGCAATACATTAGAATCTGCAATGAAATCGATTTTGGATTTTTGGTTAGTTAGGGCCGTTTGCGTTTCAGGTGACGATATAAAGTTTTGTACAAGTATTGCTCTCACATACAGAAATATTACTGTGAAAATTTTTTCCGATCGGTCCATAATTGGTCATAGCTCCCAACAAGGTCCCTTCCCGAAAATCACTTAAACCCGCATAACTCAGTACCAAATAAAGTTATTGATACAAAATTTGGCACAAATATTAGTTTGGTATACAAAAATTCTATTTCAAGATTTTTTCACGATAGGTCCATAACATGGGTGCGGTCGGTCCTTCAGAAAATCACTTGAACACACATTACTTATTACTAAATTACGATATAGATACAAAATTTAACTGAAATATAGCTTTTATGTACAGAAATTTAGCTTAAAGAATTTTTTACGATCGGTCTATAATTGGTCATATCTCCCATACTAGGTCCTGCCCCTAAAAGCACTTTAACCGTATTTAACTAGTTGCATTATCAATTTGTGAAGAACAAAATTATATATGTATATGTATTTTGAAAATCCTTAAATCTTTCACACACATGCATACATTATTAAATATCGTTAAAGCATATTTTAGGGCGCTATAAATAAAAATATAAAAATAAAAATGTAAAAGAAAATGTAATGTTCAATAAATTTTGGAATTGTAACAGATTTAAGCTGTTTAAATCTTGGGGTTTTTCTATTTAAGACATGAGGAAACTTATTTCTACAAATATTTGATCAACTTAAAAAGTATTAATATAAAAGTAGCTGGTGGAGGGTATTTAAGATTCGGCTCAGCCGAATATAGCACTCTAACTTGTTTGTGTATTTTGTTTCGTATGTTTGGATGTCTGTTGGTTTCATTGCATTGTGTGTTTTGTGTTTTTGTGTATTTCGTTTCGTATGTCTGGAAGTCTATTGGTTTCACTGCGTTGTGAGTTTTGTTTTATTTTTTTTTTGTATTTTGTTTTTGCGTTTGGTTCACGTAGATGTCAAAAACAGTAAGTACGGCGAATTCATTTCATTAAAAATTTTTGTAAAATGTTTAATTTTATTAAAATATAAAGGTAAATAAAAAAATTTGCGAAGAAAATATGTACATTGGGATATAACTATTGACATTATTTACAAATATGCAAGCTGGCATATCATAGTCGAATAGAGTATTAAAAACTATGAGAAACAACATTATTATTTTTTCGCGGTTGGTTAAAAAGTTCACGCACCAAATGTCTGTCCGTCTGTTTTTTATAATCAGTTTTTTGAAGGCTCCATATGTCTTCGGAATCCAAATCTTAGATAATTAATTCAAATATGCTTTTAAGTGTTTAGTTGTTTAAAACTCGTAAAATCGTTCCATAAGAATCGGAGATATGGTCAAAACAAATATGATCAACAAATAACTTTTTATGGACTTTTTGATTTAGGGATGTAAAATAGTATATTTGCGAAAAATCAAAAAGTTCGGAGATATAGGCAATGATGAGTCGCTATGTGACAAAAATATACTTCAACATGCCTGGACATACTACTTATCTCTTATAATATCCGAGTTATAGGCATTTAAAAATTTAGTGATACAAAATTTACCATACCTTGGTCCGCCTTTTTTTGAATACCGGGCTTGTTAGTTAGACAACAAAATTTGCAATAATATACAAAAAATTTCATATCAATATCACTTACAGATCCAAAAATATACGTTTTTTAATTTAAAAATTCAAAAAATTTTAGGTTTTTGCCGTTTTTTTGCCAAAAATGTGTCTTAACTCTTTTATTAATAAAATAAAATTTTCTTTAAGAACATATAACAATTTTATAGTTTTCTAAAAGGTATCTTTACGCAGAACGCTTTGGCGTAAAAAACTTGTCCTATTTTTTGAAAATGTTGCCACTGCGTCCTTCCGAATATGACCTATTTTTTATCAAAACTTCAACTTTGGGCGACATGTTCTAAAATCCCAAAGCTGGGATCAGAAAACTGAAAGCAGTTTTGGAAACCTCAATATGTTTTCTATTTACTCCAAAAGTATGGGCAAAAAAGTAAAAATCCCATTTTTGGGATTTTCATTCCTATTTTTGGGAATTGCGGGATGCCCTTTGACCTTTTCAATTTTTTTTTGCATTTTCTTATTTGAAATGACAAATTTAAGAAACGTTGAAAATTTCATTGAGTTTTGTTCATAAATAAAGATTTTGTCATATATTACATATTTCTAAAACTATGATTTATATCAAAATTTTAATAGGGTCGCAGATAGCTACAACAATTTAGTCCATATTTATCCCTATCCCTCGACCCTTTACGAAAAATTTCAAGCCAATATCTCAATTACATTCAAAAATATGTTCATTTAAACCTGTGTCCTTTAATTTTATCTTTTTCATATTTTAGTATTAAGTATGACAGAACATACATTTGGTGTTGAATAAAATATTTGGACAATTTTTAAAAATTATTTAGTTAATTATTTTATTAAAGACTATAACATTGTATATACAATAAAAAAAATTATAATTTTATTATGAGCCACGCACAACAACACCTAAATCACACCACACAAACCACCTTTCCCGCCCACCGAAACATAAAACACAATTTAATACAATATCATCAGTTAGTATAATAGCTATTTTATTTGAACTGTTTATCTTAAACATAATACAATTAATTCTTACAACCTACTTATATAGTTAATTCCTAACACTACTTATTTTCTATAAAATAATCTGTCATATCGGTATACATATCCAGAAGGTAATATAAGTCCTTTAAATCTTCCTTGTTTTGAGATGATAGAGTTTCATAACAAATCCATCTTTTTCGCATAGTTGAAAGAAGAGGATCAGAAGATAGAAGTAAATTATTAAAAATATCTTCATTCTGTGATTGCCTGGAGCATTTTCTTGAGCTGAATAGTTGAACATGCTTAAAATCTCGATTCCTCGCTTCCTGGGCTTCTTCTGTTAACTCTCCAAGTGGATGAATATTCGATTCAATTATTATTTGACCATGACACAATACTTTGTGTACTGTTGGTGTTAAAAAATGGGATTTTTTACTTTTTTGCCCATAGGGCCACATTTCTTTCAGGGCTGGGAAAATACTTTTGGAGTAAATAGAAAACATATTAAGGTTTCCAAAACTGCTTTCAGTTTTCTGATCCCAGCTTTGGGATTTTAGAACATGTCGCCCAAAGTTGAAGTTTTGATAAAAAATAGGTCATATTCGGAAGGACGCAGTGGCAACATTTTCAAAAAATAGGACAAGTTTTTTACGCCAAAGCGTTCTGCGTAAAGATACCTTTTAGAAAACTATAAAATTGTTACATGTTCTTAAAGAAAATTTTATTTTATTAATAAAAGAGTTAAGACACATTTTTGGCAAAAAAACGGCAAAAATCTAAAATTTTTTGAATTTTTAAATTAAAAAACGTATATTTTGGATCTGTAAATGATATTGATCTGAAATTTTTTGTATATTATTGGAAATTTTGTTGTCTAACTAACAAGAAAAAAGGCGGACCAAGGTATGGTAAATTTTGTATCACTAAATTTTTTAATGCCTATAACTCGGATATTATAAGAGATAAGTAGTATGTCCAAGCATGTTTTTTCAAGATCTCGTCGAGCGCTTTCAGAAAAAATAAAAAAACAGAAAACAAAAAAATGGCACGAGTTAAAAAATTTTACATGTCGTAGGTACCCTACTTTGAGCCGCCACAGCGCCGTCCCTGGGGCATCTGCAGGGTTCATCTTCAAAACTTAAACTCGAATACTCCTTGGCTACGCTCACGCCAAATTTTATCCCGATCGGATCAGCCGTTTAGAAATGCCAGATTTATTTCCAAAAAATTTCCATTCTGCCCCACTGTGCATTATTTCATAAAATTTCATATTTTTATTACTCATATATATTAGAATAACATTTTTAGATATTTTAGTAGTGCAACGAATAAATTTGGACATTTCTTAACCGATTTATTATCCTATATACCTATAAGAATTTATCAATATTTGACTTAACATGAAATCTATCATTTCGTTGATTAAATTTCGAAAATAATAAGTAATTTTGAATTGGATACATGATATATTAGATAATCAATGGATTTGGACCTAGAAAAAATGTTTAGTGGGGTATAAATCTATATATTATAACAAAAATAATCTGGGTTTTTGGTGATTTTGTATTGATAAACACAAACTACATTACGGAAACCCCATCTATTTGGGGAGTACTGTGTAAATTTTATTTAGAATTGTAGAATATTGATTCTTATTCAATAAATCTAACACTAAGTACCATCCTAGCCACTCTTAGTATGGGGACATCACCATATACCACTATAGAACTATTACATGCTAAAATCTTGATTTTCAACCTCATTTTAAATGCTTTATTTTATGAATAAGATACAGTAGGCGTATTTGGATCTGGATAGTTATTCTTGATTTGGGTTCTAAATATATATAAGTGTATGTATTAGCTGAAAAATATAATTTTGTTGACCTTAGGTGATGATAACCACCTCTATTTTAAAATATCTAAATTAGGTATTTTTCCTGTACTACACGACAGTTCACTTTACATTGGTTCCTAACAAACTAAAGTCTGTTTAGAGGTCTTTTGGAGAAGATAAATCAGGAGTCCAATGGTTTTCCTTGGATACAAGTTGCCTCCCTTTGGCAGTTAAAGATTTTGAAAGACCATTCAGTGCGTTTTTTCTAATAATTCTTTGGATCATTTCATCAATTACTCTATTTTAATTTAATTTATTTTCAAAATAAACCTATCCTATTGGCCATAATCGGTTACAAATTTCTACTTAAAAAAATTTTACTTAAAAAATATAATCGAAATATAATATAATAATAATATAAATATAATATATATAATATAATATAAAAAATATAATAAATAAAAATAAAAAATAAATTATTAATAATAAAATCAATTGCATTGTATATATAAAAAGTTGTACCACCAAAATTAAAAACCTAACTCAAAATGTCAAAATATTAATAATGGAAGTTCATCACAACCAGCCAAGAAAAACAATCTCACCAAAGCCAGGATACTGTATCCCTGCCATAAAAACCAATCGACCAAATTAAAAGATAGAAGCAAGATCCCCAATCTCTAAAAAGTAGAAAGTACAAGAACATGAGAGACTGTTATTTAACCGCACCCTTAGCTATACAAGATAATAGGAATGACTACCCAACATAGAAAACAAAGTCCAAAAAAAAAACAAATATCTAAAACCAAGTTCCACATTCAAATAATGTAATCAGAAGTAAGTACAACAACAATTGTAAAATACGACAAGAAATCAAGATAAAAATATTTGCAAGCAAAATAAACTTACTCCGCTCACCAATTCAATGACAGCACACCAAAGCAAAATAGTTTTGACGCCTCCACAAAATGTCTAAGACTAACAATTCAATTAGTCACTAATATGTCAAATAAAACACCACGACAACTCACCAACTCTTTTAAGAACACAACCAAATAAACTCTAAACCCCATGATGCACGAGAAGAAAATGTGTGGCATATAAAAAAACAAAAAATATTGAAAACAAAGAATGAATCAAAAATTAAATACCAACGATTACATTAAACTAAGTATCCCTTAAGAACTGCATCAGCTAATAATCATAATGATAAGAAGAACAGCAACTGAAATAGACATCTAATTGCAAATAGAGTCCAAACCATAGAACAATTCGCATAACAGAAAAAAAACAATTTCAAGACTCCTGGCAGAATAGGAAATGGACCAAAAAATTAATTGAAAACAAAGCAAAGAACTCATGTATATGAACAAATGAGAGAACAAAGATGAAAACTAATTAAAAAATAATTTGAAAACCCCAACGAAATTAACTCGAATTCTAAAAAAATGCAAAATACTTTATTGATTTATATTTATATTTATATTTATATTGTTTTTCCATTTTACACAATCTCTATTTTTAATTGGAAAACATAAATTTACTTTTTACCTGTTTTTTCGAATTTTATTTATGAACAAAAAAATAAAATTCTCTTAAAAAAAGGTAGGCAAAAATCTTAGTTGATTAACTGTATGTATGTATATCCTGAATTGATTAATTGCAAACTTTAAGTGAGTGTCTGAAATTATGTAAAACTTAATTTTATATGAAAAATAAACATACAAATAAAATAAACATATGTATGTACATATTCATGAAAAAATTATATTACTGATAAATGAATCTTTGTTGAGAATGGATAATTCTACTCCGGCGTAGTAATTTTCAATAGTTGGCCATAACGTACATAGCTGCGGCAGGCGGGCTATATATTTCATATGGGTTTTGTTATACAAAGGATACCAGAACAGATTTTTTTAGTTAATCACGTATCTACATATAAAACAATATTGTTTAATTTGTTAACATTTAATAGATTTCAAAATTAAACCATAACATAGAAGTCAGCTACTGCCAGCCGTGTAAATACTTCATATGTGTTTCTATATACATATGTAAGTATTCCAGAACAGACTTTTTTAGTTAATCGCGTTATCTTAGGATTAGTACTGATTCTGTCTGTTCTGTAAACCGAATCCGAATAAATTTCTCGTTTAAAAACGAGTTCTCATAATTTTTCTCGTTTTAAAACCGAGTACACAAATCTAGTCGAAAGTAAATTGAATTTAATTTTATTCTAATAAATTAAATAATTATTTTTTGCGTTTTTTGATACAATTGTAACTTAATATAAATGTTATGGGCATTTTAAACTCTTTATACCCCACCACACTATAAGGGGTAGGGTATAAATAAGTTTTATATAAGTATAAATGACACTGCAGATTTTCGTTATGATCGGTCCATATTTGACCATAGCCCCCATACAAACCCCCTTCAAAAAATGTCTTAAACGTCTAAAATTGACTTGTCACCATTTGTATCGCGATGAAACTCAACAAAACTAACTGTTATTTAAAAATATATCCTTTCCCAAATTTAATGAGGATCGGCCCATGTTTAACCTATACTCCTATATTTTGTTTTTTAGTAAGGTACCAAAAAGTGCCCCTTTTATGGGTTCTCACTTAATCCGGGCTCTACATGCATAATTTAATATTACTAGGTTCAATATTATAGAAAATTCAAAAAGTACCCTTTGAAGAACAACAAAGTACCAAAAAGTACCCTTTTATAGGTTCTCACATCATCCAGGATCTACATGCTATTTTATGTTTCTGGATTCAATATTATAAAAATTTCAAAAATGCCTTCTGAAGAACGAAAAAATACCAAAAAGTCTCCTTTTATAGGTTCTCACTTAATCCAGACTCTACATACTTAATTTCATGTTTGTAAGTTCAATATTATAGAAATTGCAAAAAGTACCTTTTGTAGAACGAAAAAGTACTAAAAAGTCCCTTTTTATGTGTTCTCGACTAATCCGGGTTCTACATACTTAATTTCATCTTTCTAGGTACATTATTGTAGAAAATTCAAAAAGTCCCCTTTTACATTCTACATTTCATGTTTTTAGGTTCAATATTATAAAAAAATCAATAAGTACCTTTTATATAAGTACCAAAAAGTACCCTTTTATAGGTTCTCACATCATCCAGGATCTACATGCAATTTTATGTTTCTGGATTCAATATTATAAAAATTTCAAAAGTGCCTTTTGAAGAACGAAAAAGTACCAAAAAGTCTCCTTTTATAGGTTCTCACTTAATCCAGACTCTACATACTTAATTTCATGTTTCTAGGTTCAATATTATAGAAATTTCAAAAAGTACCTTTTGTAGATCGAAAGAGTACCAAAAAGTCCCATTTTATGTGCTCTCGCCTAATCTAGGCTCTACATGATTAATTTCATGCTTCTAGGTTGAATATTATAAAAATTTAAAAGTACCTTTTGAAGAACGAAAAAGTACCAAAAAGTCCTCTTTTATGGGTTCTCACTTAATCCAGACTCTACATACTTAATTCATTGTTTCAAGGTTCCATATTATAGAAAATTCAAAAAATACCTTTTGTAGAACGAAAAAGTACCAAAAACGTCTCCTTTTATAGGTTCAATATTATAGAAAATTCAAAAAGTACCTTTTGTAGAACGAAAAAGTACTAAAAAGTCCCCTTTTTATGGTTCTTACCTAGTCAAGGCCCCACATGCTAAATTTCATGTTGCTAGGTTCAATATTATAGAAAATTCAAAAAGTACCTTTTTGTAGAACGAAAAAGTACTAAAAAAAAGTACGAAAAAGTATTATGCGTTTGTGCTGATGTTTGTAACACCCAAAAATATTGGTCATACACCCACCTTTAAGTATACCAATCGGCTCAGAATCACTTCCTGAGTCGATTAAGCTATGTCCGTCTGTCCGTCCGTCCGTCTGTCTGTGTGTCCATGTAAACTTTGTGCGCACTCTACAGGTCGCAATTTTTGAGATAATTTGCGCTAAACTATAAGCCTATAGAAATTCACTTCATTGAAAACTAAAAGTGGAATTGAATGTATTTACGTTTTGGCTATGAGGTATTTTAATATTGTAGTATATCAATTTTTAATTTTTTTTTTAATTTAATTTATTACTTTTATTTAAATCATAATTTTAAGTATGAAAAAAATAATTTTTATGTAAACTATTCATAAGTAGAAATTTATAACCGATTATGGCCTATATAGGCTAGGTTATTGAAATAAAGAATTTGAAATTGAAATTGAAAAAAAAATTTGGAACATGCACTTCTCTTGGTCTAAGGACAAACGCTATTGAAAATGGTTGAAATTGGTCCATTATTTCACCTAGCCCCCATACAACCGAACCCCCCGAATAGGGCTTTTGACCTCATAATTATGTTAAATGATCTACTATCTCTACAAAAATTGGAAAAATTTAGTTTTATATATGTCTTAATAATTCTAGTGATTTTCGTAAAGATCGGACATTATTTGACCCTAGCCCCCATACAAAGTTCCTCTCAGAAAATGACTTGAATGTCCACAACTCACGTATAAACACTAGTATCACTATGGAATTTGGTAAAAATACGTTTTGTGTACACATAATTCCCAACAATAAATTTTATAGTGATCGGCCCAAGTTTTGCCCTAGCCCCCATATAACCGGACCTTCCGATTTGGGCCTTTTAGCTCATAACTTTGTCAAATATACTACTATCTCTCCAAAAATCGGCACAACTAAGTTTGTTATAATTATAAATAACACTGTTGATTTTTATAATGATCGGGCATTATTTGACCCTATCCCCCATACAAAATCCACTTCAGAAAATGACTTGAATGTCCACAGTTCATTTATAAACACTAGTATCACGATGAAATTTGGCACAAATAGATTTTATATAAACATAAATGTCGACATTAAATTTTAAAAGGATCGGACCAATTTTTGCCCTAGCCGCCGTACAACCGGACCTACCGATTTGGGACTTTTAGCTCAGAACTACGACAAATAAACTATTATCTTCCCAAAAATTGGCACAACTAAGTTTGGTATAATCATAAATAACACTGTCATTTTTCGCCATGATCGGAAATAAAAAGTAGCCTATTGCCAGATATACAGGAATACGCTGTGAAAATTTGAAGAAATCATATCAACACACAAACATATAAGCATACAAAGATACAAACAAACACACATTCATTTTTATATATAATAATACATTTTATAAGGATCGGCTTAATTTCTGCCCTAGCCCCCATACATCCGGACCCTCCGATTACGGCCTTTTATCTTTTAACTACGTCTAATATACTACTATATATCCAAAAGTCGGCACAATGTGGTGATGTTTGTAACACTCAAAAATATTTGTCCATAGCTATGTCCGTCATTGTGACCGTTTAAACCTTGTGTGCCCGCAACGGATCACAATTTTGAATATAATTTGTTAAAATTTGTCACATACTATTCTCAGGATCCAATGACGAAGGCTGTGAAAATGATTGAAATTGGTGTTTTATTTCTCCTAGCCAGCATACATATGCTTCATTATTGAAATTAATCACATTTAATATTCGCAATTGGTGTAGGGTATCATATGGTCGGCCACGCCCGACTGTAATTTCTTACTTGTTACTCATATCTTCGTTATTTATGGGCCGATTGGGCTGATTTTAAATAGCGTTCTATTCGATCGTATTTCCGATAGAATTTTTAAAATTTGGATCTCGCAGATATCTGGGGTCTTCTGAAAACTGATTTCAACATACACACAGACTATCTCTCTACCCCCCGGGCATGTTTCCTTGATGATAGATCCCATCTTGGTGTATTGCAATCCGAGGATATAGAGGTGCTACCAGTACCTCTAGTCTGCCCGGACTATAAACTGGTGATGTCACTTCACTCCTCGACTTGTCCTTGGTATGATTTGGGGTCTAACCAAAGAACCACATAATCTGGTACTACGAGTGGCCAGTTGCCCGCAGGACTATGTCCTGGCTTGTCAGTTGGAATACACGTAGTGGCTGTGGTTTAAACCCAAATTCGCGGGAAGAGTAAGTGGCGGTTTTTCTGGATAAGTTCGGTGCTGTTGCCAAATGACAACAGATACCCCACAGAGGAATGACTATGGGACTAAGCGTTGGAAATGAGTTGGTGTAAATTATATATAATACGGGATGAATGTATAGGTATGCGGGCTTCACTCCACCCGTAAACCTAAATGACTGTGTCGTATGTTTTTTTCTTATGAATGTGTCGGATAAATGAGAAGTGCGCTTGGTTGAATGATGATGGATGAAAGGTATCACAAGTGATACCATTAAATTTTTCTTCCTTGTCCAGGTATGTTCAGAGTAAACTCTATTCATATCACAATTACCACAGTTTGTCACTGTGAGTAAGATCAAAGTCTCGGCTTATTTGATGGATTCGTACTTCGGTCTTCTGGTTACGTCTCTAGGTGCTGTTGCCGAATCAACAGAGTCCATCCCATCTGCGTGGTTGTAAACGGAAGTGATGTTTTACATCTCAGAAGTTAAGCAACGGGGCAGCAATGGTCAGAGATTAGATAGCTCGAACATTTGAGCAATGCGCTTGTACATGGACAGGCTTTAGCCATGTACAGAAATTGCCACCTGATTCTTTCACTGAAGATTGAAGGGGCGGTGGTGAGTCGTCACAAAGCTCACCCAGTGGTTGAAAAAGACCACCGTGAGATAGGCCAACACGGCAGGTACTCACGTAAAGCACTTCGACTTCAATACACACAGACAGACAGACGGACATGGCTAAATCGACTCCGCTATCTATAAGGATCCATAATATATATAGGGTCGGGAAATTATTATAGAAATTACAAACGGAATGACAAACTTATATAAACCCTTCTCACGAAGGTGAAGGGTATACAAATGTAAAGAGTAACAAACTTTGACAGCTACGTAAACCAGGCGGATTAAAAAATTATCAGATGAATAACACCACCTTATGGGAATTCGCCTTGGGCGGTTGGTTTCATTGCGATATGTGTTTTGTTTTTTTGTGTATTTTGTCTCGTACGTTTGGTTTCATTGTGTTGTGTATTTTGTATTTGTTTTTTGTGTATTTTGTTTCTTATGTTTGGATGCCTGTTGGTTTCATTGAGTTGTGTATTTTGTTTTTTTTTTGTGTTTTATTTCGTTTAGCGTTTTTGTTGTTTCTTTTTTTGCTATTGCTTAAGTAATGATAGAGTCGGGAAAATGAAATAAATTGAAATTTTATAAAATTAATATTTTTGAATACACTATAAGATTCGGCAAAATCGAATATAGACTTCATACTTGTACTTTTAATTTATTTCATTTACAAAATTATAAAACTCGCGATTAATTCGTTTTGACTCGAGCGAGCAAGTTCAATTTTACGCTCTATAAATTTCCAACTCTTATCGCGAGCTAAATTTTTAAATTCGCGAGTCAAAAAGATTGATTAGAGGTAAAATTAAACATTTAAATCGCTCGATCTGTACCCTGGCTGAGAGACCTCTTAATGGAAATCTAAAATATTTTATTTACTGACCCGATTCGAAAAATTATATCTCAACTGAAAGTAGCAAATGTCCAAAATATTCCATTTAATTCTTATTAAGGAATTGATACAATTTTATTTGTATAAACAAAAAAGTTAAATACTTACCAAATATTATCCTAAAATAATATACATACAAAACTATAAATACGTCTGTCTTTTTTATATAACTTTAAAAACTTCATATATATATAACTAAGTCGTGTAGTGTTTTCTTTGTTTTTTTATTTTGTTTTTACAAGAGCAACGACTTAAGTTTAACATTTACATATATTGAAAATCTCTTAGAGATATAATATATATATGTGATAGCATTTTGTTTAAATCCAGTTTTTAGTTCCTTTTGTGTTTTTCGTAATTTTTACTTATAAATTTGTCTGTTTTGTTTACAAATTGATTCGACTTGTTCAGTATAAATTATATAATTAACATAATGTTTTTTTATCGGTTACTAGCAAATTTTTCGAATATCGATGTTGTACAATATTAACCAATAAAAAAAATTTGTGTTTTAAAACATACAACAAATTTAACACTTTCTGTAATATTTCATCGTTATGCATATAATGTAATATATAGTAGGCCTTAGAAAGTTACGTTTAAATATTTATAATATATAATTCATTTCATACAATCTTTCACTTTTACAAATACAATAAAAAAATATAACATAAAATTAAAAATTTATAGTATTTTTATTACATTTTTCATTCCCATACTTCAATACAAAAAGTTTTGACCTTCTTTATATAAAAAACTTTAATATTAAGTTTTTAACTTATTATTCGCTTATAAAATTATTGATAGATGTTATTTTCTCTTAATAGTTGCACAGCACAATCTCCAAAATATATTGTATGCATATGGTGATGAATAATTTAGTTATCGTCGCTTGTTTCACCGTTTATAACTTGATTGAAAAATGGATTAAGAGCTTTTACGGCCACACCTAGAATGAACCATAAAATAAATGTTAATTATAAAAGCTGTTTTTATAGGTAGTTATAATTAGAGTTAAAATATTAATAAAAATCCAGTTTTTCTTTTTAAATCATAGATATGCAACACAATTAAAGCTGTCATTTCGAAAAGGACTCGAGTCACAGAATTGTTTTTATAACACCAACAATTTGATTTCAAAATATGTGTATGATAATTTTATTGTTTTCAATGAAAATAAATATTAAAAAATTACTTGAGTTTTTGTTTATAAACTTTTATGTTAAACTTTTTTAGGGCCATACAATTTCATTTATACGAAACGTTTTTTGTTCTTCCTGAAAAGTTTGCATAGAACGACTTTTGCCCTTTTCGAAAGGACTGCTTCAATTGTACCGTGCTGTTATAGAATATGTTTACATATTGTGCTGTAGATGAATCACTTTAAATGAATAAACAAAAAATAAATATATGTAAATATGATTTTATTATTACTGCAAATATCTTCTATTTTAAGCAATTTATATTTATAATTCCTTTCCGATTGAAAGTGATTAAATCTTAAAAAAAAATAATTAAAAATTAATTTAAATTATTTTTAACTGTCTTATCTATACCCGAGAAAATTTACGTTGCTCAATACAACCAACATACCCGGGTATGTCATGCATTTGATATGGCTATTTCATTTTTTTACGTTTCTAATGTATCATTAGATATAATGTAATAAAACATACAAATAAATTAAATATTCTTGAACACGCAAATTTAATGCAGAATAGGGATGTATATAGGGCGGACCTTGTAATTTTTTTTAGAGATTTCTTGGGTTGCTCTTTTATGAATTTTGTTGAAATCCGTTTGTTATTATTATTTTATAAGGAAGTAATAACTAATTGCCCTGAATATGTTAGAGATACTTCCCAACAAAAAAAGTGTAGTAACCCGAAGTGCTTCAAATTCGGGTGAAAACCCTATGAATTTTACATTACCGTCTCATTGGAGGGATGTTGTCCATTTTTGACAACTTTGAACTACGCCTAATTTTATTTTTAGAAGCAGTAAAATTCCGACATTTGGATGTCAAAAATAAACCACATTCTTTCAATGATACGCTTATCTTTCCTCACTTTTAACTGGGTTTTTATTTGTAAGGAAATATTTGGTTTATAAAAGCGAAAAATATGTAATCGCATTTTTAGATGTGATTAAGATGTCGTTTGTAAAGTATGATATCAATTATTTTTTGCTGGGTTTTGAATTTTTCCATTCTGATAGAAATTCATAAATTTGAATTCCTATAATAAATCGAATTGGAAATCTCTTCCTCGAATTCTTATATGTTTTGATTTACGATTTACAACATTTATGATGGAGCTTTTAGAATATGCATCCACTAATGTAATTTAATATAATTATTACATTTTTCTTAAAGATTGTAATGAATTTGTAAAATTATACAGCACTAAATAGATATTATCATATATGATGTTATTTACACTTACATATGTATGTATGTATATGCATTTCTTTTTTGTAGTCACCCTCTTATGTATTAATGAAATTATGTGCAATATCCTATGTTTAAGTTAGAATTGATATAACTACATTTTTTGTAATACTTTTTATAACAACGTAAGAATCTTATAAAGTTCCACTTTATTGCAACTTTGTTGGAAGATTCTAACGAGTAAACCCCTAACGATGCATATTGTTTGCCACCAAATTTATGCTTGTTTCGTTTTGACAATATAAATCACTTTTGATTTGTCTATGACACAAGCACTACGTGCATATAACATTTAAAAAACCATCTACTTCTACGAGGTAATATTTAGGTTTAAATAAAAAGAGATCTTCGTCTCTAATAAATTTGAAATATACTTTTGTTTTATTTTTATATAAAATCTTGAGAATCTTGTTGGAGCAGAACAGCCTATGTAAACATATAAATTTGCTGGTCTACCAACTATATATGAACCTATAAGCTCGGTTGGTTTTTGAAATAAATAAAAAATTAAATACAAAAACTTCTATATTATTTATTAATATATGGACAATATAAATAATGGACAAACAGATTTTTTTAAGTTGGGCCACATATCACGGACTTGCCCGTAATTAATAACACAGTAAGACAAAATAAACGAAAATTGAAATACCTGGGAAGTGATACTATTTTTCTGAAAGGTGGATCCGAGTAGAACAAGAATATGTTTTTGAAATTTGCCAAACACCTTCAAAATCTTTAGTTACGGGTAAAACCCGGTTTTTCGTACCTTTTATTTTTTTTTTTTTTTTTTTTCATTTATTGTAATGTTTTAAAGCCACATTTGGTCAATAATATTAATAATAATAGTAAATATTAATAATTAATTAATAATTAATACATATTAATAATAATAGTAAATATTACAGAGTTTAACGAGTTATTTACAATTACAAGTAAAAACTATAAACTATGGCCCCCCAGTCAAAAAAGTAGTATATAAGATATTTGAATATGTAAAACTCACAAAAACTGGTATGGTCCATGTTAACGATAATTCCGTTAAAGTAAATTCAAAAGGAATGTGATATTTGTTCAGTTTACATACGATGATGTAACAACATACGATGATGTAACAATATAACATACGTTATACTGTTACATCATTGTAAATTAAATATTGTTAAAAAAAAATAATAAATGAAAAAATACAACAAAAAATATAACAGCAGTTATGTAAGAGGCACCTTTAAGCACTTATAAGTCAGCAACTTAGTTAAATCTGAACCGATTTTAAGTTTCTCACGGATTTAAAAGGCAGAATCTGAGGCCTTTATAATGACATATGTGAGAATTTCATCAGCAAACATATTTTTTATTTAAGTTTTGCACCGTTGTCCATGTTTGGAGATGTTTTTTGAAAGTATTTTATATAGGAATCGTACTATTTATTAATTGATTAGAAACCCATGTCTATTCATAAGAAAAACGCAACTTTGTTTTTAAAAATCCGTTAGCAATTGACGACGTTATTGATCTTTTTCTTAATACAAAACTTTTCCTAAACTGATTTTCCAAAAGATGCTTTATATGAGGGATAGGGCTAAATATCGGCCGATCCTCATACAATTTGGTGGGAATATTTAGATTTATATAAAAGTTATTTGTGCTGAATTTCATCGTGATATTGATGTAATTAATAGAATTATGGAATTCAAGTCATTTTCTGAAGGAGGATTTGCAAATAAGGTCCAAACAATATAAAAATGGATATAAATGAGTTTGCTGTAATCTTTACTGATACTGCTGTCCCCATACAAACTCTCCTTCAGAAAATGACTTGAATTCCATAATTCTCCTCTTAATAATAATATCACGATGAAATTCAGCATAAATAACTTTATTTATTTATTCGTTACTGTAATATAAAAGCCTCATTAGGCCAATTAAACTATATTACAAAGAAAGAAAATGCCTAAATATCAATTAAACAAAAATTGCTTAAACCTAAAAAAAATCTCAAATAATTACAAGCCCTGGTTCCCAAGCGAAAAAGGTAAGTGATAAAGCAAAAGTTAAAGAACTCGATCCCAATGAATTACATAATAGAACATATCACAAAGAAAGGAAAGTGTAGATATACAAACTGTCAACACTAATGGCAAGAAGAATTGGTAACAGTTTCAGGCGGAAGGCATTATTGGAATGGAAAACAGGCGCAGTTCAAGTGGCAAATAGTTCCAACACCGGGCAATTCTCACTAAAAACAACTTTTCAAAGAAAGAACTATTAATTCTAGGTACAATAATCTGGGGATTCCTAGTAGAATGCGAAAAAATAAACTTGAAGCAAAGTTGAGAAGGATATCCCCTTTTAATAGTCCTATAGAAAAAAGCAAATTACGAAAGAGAATAAATTCAGTAAAAGAGCATCCAAGAAAACGTTCAGCAAATCTAGATACGTGGTCACGTCTACCAACACCGTATACATACTGTATAATCATATTAAAGATGCGCTTTAGTCTGGATGCAACATAATCAAAAGATCCAGAAATAATACCATATAAAATATGAGGCATCAATAAAGCATGTGCCAAAAG
This sequence comes from Lucilia sericata, assembly GCF_015586225.1. Taxonomy (NCBI): domain Eukaryota; kingdom Metazoa; phylum Arthropoda; class Insecta; order Diptera; family Calliphoridae; genus Lucilia; species Lucilia sericata. Next base: position 166,618 of record NW_023994495.1, read on the forward strand.
CATCCTAATATGATGAGGTAAATATAGATTCGTTGAATAAAATTGACGAAGTATAGCAGAAATCTTACGGCCAATACGATCAATATGGCCCTCAAAATTTAATTTCACATCCAAAAGAGATCCCAACAACAAACCCAAAAGAAATCCCATACATTCCAATCGATCAACAAACTCTACAGCATCACCTCCCACAAAATTAGTAGGGTTAATCAAATATCTTTTAATAAAGCCAAATATTATAGCCTTAGTTTTCGAAGTATTAATCCGCAGATGATTGTCGGATGACCAAAATGAGAAGCGAAGAAGAACATCTTTGATAAGCGATTGAAAATTAACACCATTAAATCTCTCACAGTTTAATAAAAGCAGATGTTAGACGAAGTGATTCAGAGCAAACATTCGCAACTTCAACAAACTGAAATCGATCTGTTAGATATGAGAAAATTAACCTACACGCCGTACTTGAAAAATTTTATATTTCTCTCAATTTTCTTATCAAAACAGAGAAATTCACAGAATTAAATGCCTTAGTCTTTAATATAAACTTTAATATAAACATAAATCCTTACACCAAATTTTTCGAGGATCGGCCCATATTTAACCCTATCCCCCATATAAAGCATCCTACAGAAAATCAGTTTATAAACAATTTTGTATTAAGAAAAAGATCAATAACGACGTCAAATTCTAACGCATTCTTAAAACAAAGTTGCGTTTTTCGAGAATCGGCCGATATTTAACCTTATCCCTCATACGAAGCATCTTTCAGAAAATCAGTTTTTGAACAATTTTATATTAAGAAAAAAATCAATAACGTCGTTAATTGCTAAAGGATTTTAAAAAGAAAAGTTGCATTTTACTCAAAAACAGACTTAGTTTTCTAATGCATTAATAAATAGTACGGTTCGTATATAAAATACTTTGTAAAAACATCTCCAAACTTGGAAAACTGTGCAAAACCAAAAGCAAATATATGTTTACCGATGAAATGTACGCATAATTCTACAGAATATCTAAACATCATATATGTCATTATAAAGGCCTCAGCCTCTGCATTCTATCCGTTGAGAAACTTAAAATCGGTTGAGATTCAACTAAGTTTCTGACTTATAAGTGTTTGAAGGTACGAAAAACCGGATTTTTACCCGAATCTCAAGATTTTGGAGGTGTTTGGCAAATTTCAAAAGCACACTCTTGTTCTACTCGGATCCACCTTTCAGAAAAATAGGTATTTATTTTTGTCGCATAGTGTAATATAGAAGTTTTTGTAATTTATTTTTCTTTATCTGTCTAAGAGTAATAGGTTCTTGAACTCAAAATCGATTAACATTTAAAATGTGTTTGATTTCATTAGTAGGAACTTTATTTCTAAAAAAATTGTAAAATCATGGTCAAAAAAGAAAATTTTAATATTCAAACTTTAATAGTTTTTTTTATATCAGAACAAAATTATCAGAGTAAGCATAATTTTGAACGTAAATTGAACATTAATTTACAGGTTTTTAAATGTAGTAGAGTATGATTACTAGGGAAATTAATATTTACCTTTTCCTGCAGACTGATCCTTCGAATCACGCCACGCTATAAAGGATTCCTGGGGTATAACATCTGCATCATTTAGTTCACCAAAAATAGCTCCCAATAAACCTATAAATAAAAAAAATATATACATAGCATTTTATTTTACTTTTTTAATAGAAGTATATAAAATATCAATATATTAATTAAAGCTCGCGTATTAGCGTCAAAGTTTGAAATTGCGGCCCACCCTAATGTAGATATTTTATATAAAACGCAGTTAACTTGACAGTAACTTTATTTACCTCTTGGATGTTCTAGACTATGAACCAACAATTGTATGGCGTATAGGCATTCCAGTTCCAAATCTTCTTTAGAGTCTAAGTAACGCAGCAGTACAGGTATGCAAATTTTTTGGAAGCACGATAAATCTAAACTATAATTATTGGAATCCTTTATAGCAAAGCTTGTTAATGTTGTCGTTAAACTTTTAATGAAAGTTTTATCCACATCTACAATATTTCCCTGAAAAAAATATAATACAACAATTTTTAATTATTTTGTCAAAATGTTAAAATACATTGAACATTCAAATTGAACATTCATTCAAAATTTAACTCAGGGATGACTAACCCGAAATAACCAATGTCTAACTTTAAAAAATTCGTACAATGTACTAAAGTTGTTGTATGGTTTATTATCAGTTTTGATGTGTAAAATTGGAAAATATATACTAGCAGATAACATAACATATTTTTTTTCCAGGTTTTTGAATAACAAATTTTAAAAATTTAAATTCTGCATAACTGATTCCTTTTCTTATAATACTCCATACGCAAAAATGTAAAATATTGTTTTGTTACGAAGTAATATTAAATTTTTCACCCCTGAGTTTTTTTATTTAATCCTAACGTGTATACATACATTGATGTAATCAATGACATTATCAGCATTGGAGCCCTCTTTTAACAACTGGTCTACATGCTCTACAACGCGTTTATTACGCTTTTCTTTAGGTTCTTTATTATCGATGTCTGGTTGGCATTTTTCATTTTCAACATATTCAAATTTCTAAAAATAAACAGATAATACACAACTAATTATTATAACAAAAAATATTATTTAATTTGTATACATATATACTTATATTGTGTACTTATAATTTATATTTGATACGTGTAAAATATATAAATTACTTACATTTGTTTGAATAAACTTGCTAACTTCATTCTCATTCATAAAATCTGTCCACTTTATCTGATTTTTCTTCCACATGTTTCGTGTAAAACTAGGACCGACTTCTCGTGTGCAATATTGTATAAATGTTTTAAGGAATCTGGTGCTAAAACTAGAAGATCCGCTTTCACGTAACTGTGAGCTCCATAAATCATTTACAGTTATTAGTTTCTTAACAATTAAGGGTCCTTGTAAAAATAGATGTAAATATATAAGATTGTGATTATTTTAAATAAATTTCATACAAATTCTTACCGGTAAATTCGAAAATGTACAACCATAGATCGGGTATATCGACCATTAAATCGCTAGCAAATTCGGAAAATTGTTTATAGGCTAAGCGGAAATGTTCGACGGAAATGTATTTATTTTCAATTAAATATGCTACAACATTTGCCAGATGTCGCCTGCACATTGGTCTAACCTCTGCCAAATGCAAATAATCCGTAAGTATATAATATAGTAAACCACATCGCTGATTTTCCTTTATTTTCTTAATGCAGGATACAGTCGTGCTGTCTATTGATTTAGAATTGGCAGCGTTTTCAACCATCTCAATGACAACAGCCTTAATTAATTTCAAATCTGCTTCAGTTGGCTCTTCAAAAACTGCTGGAGGTGCAGATGATGGCTGAGTTGATTCACTTGCTGCAGGATTGAAATGTTGTTGTTGATGCGTAGCATTGGAACCATAGTAAGAAGATTGCTGTTGGTTATCACGGTATATACTAGAACCTGATGTTCCTCCGCCGGGCATTTTCGTTGAAGTCATTCTAGACGAAGAGGAAGTGGACATGGGTTGTTGATATTTCGAATGACTAGCAGATTTTTGCATATTTGACGAATTACTACCCATTCCACGAACTCCCTGGGCACTACGAGATGAAGAATTTTCTCGCGAGGCTTGTGTTGAATTATTCCGTGATAATAATCCTAAGTTTTAAAAATGTATTTGTTAATATTAAAATTTTATTTACTTTGACATGTATTCTTTTCTTACTACCATGATCATAACGATCACGCTCCATGGAACCCTTGTTGTATGAACCTTTATTACGTGGTCCACTTCGTTCTCTATCACGGTCGGAACTTCTGTTTGAATCCATCGACAATGCTGCAAAGGAATTTGATGGTGTTGTTGTTGGTTGCGATGATGTTTTAGGCCACAGGAATAATGAAAGACCACCCATTTTCTTATTGTTCATATCAACAGTAGTCTATTTAAATTTGTAGAAAATGTATAACAAATATTATAAACTATTTTATGACATATATAGTTACAACCTTATTCATAACTAAAAATTGGCAGCAGTTCATACATCACATACAACGAGCTGCTTACTAGAGTGTTATTTAAGCTTAGAAGCATGAAGTTTATTCATAATAAGTTTTAAACTGCAATTGTGATTTCATTGAATAATTTATTTTATGTAAACTTAATTGGAATATGCTGGAAACTCTATAATTACAGTGCGTGTCACTCAAAAACACTCATTACGTGCTCATTAATGCTTTTTATTGACCTAGATGAGTAGATCATTTTACAATTTTTAGAATCTTCAATAAACCCTAAAAATTGGAAGATATTGTGAAAAAAAGGCTTTTTTGACTAAAAAAATATATCTCAAAATTTTCTCAACCAATTTAATATTTTTCAACTGTTTTGGAAAGAGTTTCCTTTGTACTTGTCAAAAAGTACACACACCTTTATATTTCTTAAGGAAATGTGTAAAATATTTAGATCTAAATACAAATTTTTATATATTTTTATAATTTTTGTTACAATTCACGATAATTTTTGACATACACTTTATTTGAAAACATATTTTTTAAATATACAATGCAATTGATTTTATTATTAATAATTTATTTTTTATTTTTTAATTCTTATTTATTATATTTTTTATATTATATTATATATACTAGCTATACCCAGTGTGCTTTGCTACCCTAAAAGGAATATGTATAAATAAATACCAGATTTATTATATGTTACATATAAAAGATGTCAAGCAAATTATTGCAAGTTCGCCAGTTTCTATTTATCGCCAATTTCTATCTATCTACAAAAAATTTGAATAATATAAGAGTTTCCATTCTAAATGTTCAGGTGAATGTCAAAGTTCTTCAAGTAAAATTTAATGATTCTAGCTCTAATTGTTTCTCAGATATACGAATTTTTCTATTTTATTCATATGGGGGCTCCAAGCCCCCCAGGTGAAAGTCCGCTCTTTTTTCCTTAAAAATGTTCAGATGAATATTAAAGTTCTTCGTGCAAAATTTTAAGAATTTAGTTCTATTAGTTTCCCAGATAAACGAATTTTTGTTTTTAATTAATATGGGAGGTGCCGCTCCCCTCATGGGTAGTCCGCCAATTTTTTACCCAAAATGTTTATATGGATGTTAAAGTTCTTTGTGCAAAATTTTAAGAATTTAGTTCTATTAGTTTCCCAGATAAACGAATTTTTGTATTTAATTAATATGGGAGGTGCCGCTCCCCTCATGGGTAGTCCGCCAATTTATTACCCAAAATGTTTATATGGATGTTAAAGTTCTTCGTGCTAAATTTTAAGAATTTAGTTCTATTAGTTTCCCAGATAAACGAATTTTTGTATTTAATTTATATGGGAGGTACCACGCCCCCTAATGCTAGTCCGCCTACTTTTTGTCCTAAATGATCATATTGACACTAAAGTGGCTCCGACAAAATTTGAGGACTCTAACTGTTATATTATCTAAAATATACGGATTTTATATTTTCTTAATGTGGGCGTGGCTCATCGCCCACTTGAAATTTCGAAATAAAAAGTAGCCTATTACCTATTCCAGACATGCAGGAATATGCTGTGAAAATTTCAAGAAAATCGGTTCAGCCGTTTAGTAGTCTATAACGTTCAAACATACAAACATACAAACAAACACACATTCATTTTTATATATATAGATTATATTTATATTATTATTATATTATATTTTTTAAGTAAAATTTTTTTAAGTAGAAATTTGTAACCGATTATGGCCAATAGGCTAGGTTTATTTTGGAAATAAATTAAATTAAAAATATTTTTTTATTTTAGCCCATATTTTTATACCCTTCACCTTCGTGAGAAGGGTATATATAAGTTTGTCATTCCGTTTGTAATTTACAAAATATAATTTTCCGACCCTATAAAGTATATATATTCTGAATCCTTATAGATAGCGGAGTCGATTAAGCCATGTCCGTCTGTCTGTCTGTCCGTCTGTCTGTCTGTCTGTCCGTCTGTTGAAATCAGTTTTCTGAAGACCCCAGATATCTTCGGGATCCAAATCTTCAATAATTCTATCAGACATGCTTTCGAGAAGTTTCCTATTTAAAATCAGCAAAATCCTTCCATAAACATCGGAGATATAAGCAAAAATCCGAGACAACCTCTGAAAATTTCATAAAAAATAAGCAACAACAACACTGCTTATTCATTGCGTTGTGTATTTTGTTTTTTCGATTATTTCGTTTCGTATGTTTGGATGGCTGTGTGTTTCATTGCCATGTGTATGTTGTTTTTGTTTCTTGGTGTATTCAGTTTTGTAGGTTTGGATGGCTGTGTGTTTCATTGTCCCTGCAAACAATTGCTATCTAAATAGTATCCATAACGTAACAACGTGTAGGTAAAAATATCTAAAAAACATCTAATACTGCACAATTTGAAAGGAAGAAAAGTGACCGCGTTGGTAAGAAACTGTTCCTCCTGTTTAATACTTACTTATTGAGTCGATTTCGTTTCAGTTTTAAGTCACTTTTTTATAGCATAAAAGTGCGTAAAATTAGTAAAATTTCCAGTTTTGCCATAGCAATAGGGAAACTGGAAATTTATCTAATTTTACACTATTTTATGTAGTAAAAGCGACTTTATAATACATTTTCTTTATTTCTATTACTTTATGAATAATTTAAAATTGTTTATACTCACTAATCTCTCACTTATTTTTATTATATATTAAATTTATTTTTTATATATTAAATTTTAAATAAAATCAATACAAAATTTCACAATGTGTTACTATTCACACAACTGATCACTATAAACTTAATATATTTACTGAAATATAAAAACAGTTTTTCTTTTAAATTTTGAGAGCAAAAATAATTCTGCCTTAAATTATCTTGTTAGTGTATTAAAAAGTGTTCTTTTCATACATTTTTATTCTATCTAATTATTATCATCTACGTTTCTTTTTGGTATATTAGATCGAACTTAAATTTTGCAAAAATGGGATAAAAATTAGAAAATTATGTATTTTGTTTTTGTAAATATTTTTATTTAGCACTGAGAAACATGGAGTTGAGCCTAAATAGTGTAAATTTAGTTCATTTATCCAAAATTAAACTCAAATTTGCTGGCAGAGGTCTTGTGTATATTGTTTTTGTTTCTTGGTGTTGGTTTCGTTTGTTTGGATGTCTACCCTTCCAGCAAATTTGAGTTTAATTTTGGATAACTGAACTAAATTTACACTATTTAGGCTCAACTTCATGTTTCTCAGTGCTAAATAAAAATATTTACAAAAACTAAATACATTATTTTCTAATTTTTATCCCATTTTTGTAAAATTTAAGTTCGATTTAATATACCAAAAAGAAACGTAAATGATAATAATTAGATAGAATAAAAATGTATAAAAATAACACTTTTTAATACACTAACAAGATAATAAAAGACAGAATTATTTTTTCTCTCAAAATTTAAAAGGAAAAGTGTTTGTATATTTCAGTAAATATATTAAGTTCATAGTGATCAGTTGTATAAATAGTAACACATTGTGAAATTTTGTAATGATTTTATTTAAAGTTTAATATATAAAAAAAATTTAATATATAATAAACATAAGTGAGAGATTAGTGAGAATTTTAAATTATTCGTAAAGTAAGAGAAATAAAGAAAATGTATTATAAAGTCGCTTTTACTACATAAAATTGTGTAAAATTAGATAAATTTCCAGTTTCCCTATTGTTATGGCAAAACTGGAAATTTTACTAATTTTACGCACTTTTATGCTATAAAATAGTGACTTAAAACTGAAACGAAATCGACTCACTAAGTAAGTATTAAACAGGAGGAACAGTTTCTTACCAACGCGGTCACTTTTCTTCCTTTCAAATTGTGCAATATTAGATGTTTTTTAGATATTTTTACCTACACGTTGTTACGTTATGGATACTATTTAGATAGCAATTGTTTGCAGGGTATTGATTGAAACAAAATACATAACGCAATGAGTGTATTTTGTTTTTGTGTGTATGTATTTCGTATCGTATGGTTGGATGTCTGCTGGTTTGACTGCCTTTTGTATTTTGTTTTTTGTGTGTTTATTTCGTTTAGCGTTGTTGTTCATTATGTTTTGCTATTGCTATGATAATGATATAGTCGAGAAAATGAAAAAAATTAAAATTTTATAAAATTTATATTTTTAAATACACTATGGTGAAGGGTATATAAGATTCGGCACAGCCGAATATAGCTCTTTTACTTGTTATGAATAAAAGAACATATGATACTTTGAAATCTGATAAAAACTGACAAAAATACAGAATTTTTTCGTAAAATAAAAAATTTACTAAATCTCTCATTTCCAAAGTAAATTATCAATTTGAATAATAAAGCTTATATTTGTGTGCATATCTTACGTTGATATTTTACTGCAGCAAAGAGAGTTATGGTACATTTTTGTTTTTACGAAAAAATTCTTTTTCTGTCAGTTTTTATCCGATTTAAACGTTTCATATCTTATTTTATGCATAAAAATATGGGCTAAAATAAAAAATATTAAAAAAATAAAAGTGTGTGTACTTTTTGAAAAGTACAAATGAAACTCTTTCCAAAACAGTTGAAAAATATTAAAAAGGTTGAGAAAATTTTGAGATATATTTTTTTTAATCTGTCTAGTCAAAAAAAAAAAAAATCGTTCTTTTCCAATATCTTCCGATTTTTAGGGTATTTTGAAGAATCTAAAAATGGTACTGTAATCTACTCTACTAGACCTACCAATTTACTAGGTCTCGCGATGACTGTATTGTTTTTTTGTAATTTTGTCACACCGTGTTATTAATACTTTTCACATTTGTTTGTTACTCTTTTCTTCGTTATAATTTGTATCAACTACCCAGCAAAAAAATTTTGCAGTAGTGCAACGTGAATGTAATTATCATGACTTTTTTAATAACAGTGCTAATACAACTCATTCTAAACGCCTTCCTAAATTCAACCTATTCCGCAGTTAAAAATCTCTTTAAAAGTTAAAAAATTAATTCAGATTATTAATTTATTCAAATGAAATTTATGTGTTATTAGAAATATTTTTGATTATTAATATTATTTTATATTTTTTCCCATATTTATTATAATATTTTCCTTAGAAATATTTAAAATATCTTCCAAAAATACATACAAAACAAATAGCTTAAATCAATGAAACATCGTTTTCGAATCATCGAATTTGCATTGGTTCGATTATTCGAAATTCTCGCATAAACACATAATCTCCAATGACACGATAATGTTAAAATCATGCATGTTTCACCAAAATCGAACCACTTCGTCATCACTTGCATCTCTGATTAAACAATATCTTTGTCATGTAACTTTTTGCTGGGTATGTAATTATAATTATGACTGTAAACTATTTTTTTTATCATAATTTTATCCGAAAATCTTAATTTACATAGATAAACAATGTATTTGTTCCTTTTTTATTTATGTATTTTAAACATTTTAACAAGTCCATGTTATCAATTGCAACCATTTTCTTTTCTTTCTTTTTAGAAGAAATTTTTTGTTTTTAAATTTATATATTTCTTTGACAGTATACAGCTGTTTTCAACAAGTTAGTATGTGTTTAAAAACTCGTTGACAACAGCTTACCAGATGTTTGCCAAATGTGTGCTAACCTTATTATGAATTTCATACATAATTTTCTTAAAAACTTACCAGTCCAACCAGTTTACTGGAATCTACAGCCAGAGTACGGTTGCCTTTACCAGTTTGTACATGCCATGTATCATCATTATTTGAATTGCCAGATTGACTGTGACTACCGCCACCAACTCCACCTTGTTGACGTTTAAGGCTACCTGTGTCACCTCGTTGACTATGGCTTCCACCATAATTACTAGATCGACCGTCATTACGACCACCACCTTCGCGTTTGCGTGAATCACCACCACTGGGCATTGAGTTCATATAATGGTACGGATTGCTTAACTGTTCACTATTAGCCTCCTTTTCGATTTGTTCCATAGTCTTGGGAGCTTCATTGCGTGTTGATTGCCATTTCTTTTTGCGTAAATCAATAACATCCTGTAGCATAAATCTAACACGTGATGATATTTTTGAATTCTCATTTTTCGATGCAATGTTTTGCATTCTTTGTATTACGCTCTCTAATGAGTATTTGCGTTTATCTTCTTTGGGCATGTTTGTTTGTTCAAATTTCTGTCCAACAGTGGTCAAAAGTTTACATAAACATTCCAACATATCCTCGTTATTGGGGTCTTTGAGTAAGGCTTCAATACAGGTGTGTATGATTTTGCCGGTGAGTATGGATATCTTAAATAGTTCACCAATAAAACGCACTGTACCACCCGAACGTCTGCGTATCTTGCGCTCCTCTTCATCCAATAAAGCTTCCAATTCAACCTTTTCATTTGGATCTTTGCAGTTGTTAATCTTTTCTCTTATTGGTTTCAGTTTTTCTTCCTTTGCACTGCTCTTGGTTACATTCTGAGTGAACTCTCTTTCTGTTTTGTCCAAAAGTGCATTACGGAAGTAAGCGAGATTGGATTTTGTGCCACTTTCCATGCGTTCGTCACGGGCTTTTACTTCGTTGATTAAACGGTGACATAAACTAGCATATGATACTGAAAAATTTGGCTCATCGATAGCTTTTTCGAAAACCAAAATCATTACAGCTTCCATTTTCTCCATGGTATCTATTTTAAGTTTAATAATTTCTTCCACAAGAGGTTCAAACTTCTCGGGAGTTAGTTTATTCAATATACCACGGACACGGCGTATCAATTCGTCCTTTTCACGTTGCGCCTTCGTTTCTGGATCAAGTTGTTTTTCAGCACCTTGAACCAATACGCTGGGGCGCCAGGCGTTATCGGCTTCATTCAGTTTAACATCTTGATTAAGGGATAGATTTAAATGTATTATAGGTTTGCCACTATTCCGATTATGATGACCGTCTCCACCTCCGCGACCAGACATGGAACTTTGCTTCATATAATTATTTTGGTAGTTGCCATCACCACTACTGCTGCCCCTGGCTCCACCAAAGCCACCAACCATTGACTGAACCTTTTTGTTGCCTCGTGATGCAAATGCTGGCATTAAATTGGTTTGCGAAAATATTGAGGTGTTTTTCACTTCAGGTTGTATGCGAGAAGCCTTCGCTTCACGTAACTGCATCAATTGTTCACGATTGTACTGCTTCTTTCCACTAGGATTTGATGGCGACCACTGACCTTCATTGTAATTAATCAATGATTCAAATGATTGTTTATTGTTAGCGGCCGTTTCATCTGTGGCTTTGCTTTCGCTACTACCCTCTTCCTTATCATCGGTACCTCCTTTACTAATATTATCATTGGCAGGTTCCGCTTTTTCATTCTTAGGAGATTTTATTGACGTGTTATCGTTTGTAGGTGTCGAAACTTGTTCATTCTTTTGTTTACTTTCTAATTCATTTTTCGTTAAGATATTAGCTCTGTCTGTTTCATCGTTTGTTTCATCCTTCGAAGTCGTTGTGTTATTACTAACAGTATTGCCTGTATCCGCGGCTCTAGCTTCAACTTTAGCTGATACGGTTTTAAGGTTTTCAGTAACATTATCATTCTTTTTGACAATTTTGTCAGTATTTTTATTGGTTGCGGGATTAGTAGAAAACACGTTTGCTTTATTTACATTATTGCTGTTTTGGTTATTATTGTTGTTAACAATATCGCTATTATTAACTATGTTGTTGTTTATTGTTTCAGTCAATGTTGTCGCCGTTGTTATATTATTTCCATTTGTTGCATTTGAATATTGTGTTTCTTGCTGCTCTTGTTCTTGCTGCTCATTACTATTAACAATATTTATTTGTTTTTGTTGAGGTAATGTTAAAGTTTCTTTTTCTCCTAGTTGCATAGTTTTTACAGATTCCGTTATATTATAAATAGTAGATTTGTCTTGTTCACTAGCACCGAAATAATCCCCTGTACAACTTTCTTTCCTCTCGTCCTTTTGTTTACTAACAGTATTGATATCACTTGTAGTTTCTAAAGATGATGACGGCGTCTCGGGTGAAATATTTTCCTCCTGATGTTTATCTTTTAATTGTTCTTGGTGTGGCACTTGTTGGTTAATATAATTTGTTGGAAGCGATTCTTGAACACAATTGGAATTTGCAGTAGTAGAGGTTGGAGATACATCAGACACTTGCTTTATATTTTCTTCCGTTTTGCCTTAAAAAAGTAAAAACGAAATTTATTAAAAATCTGCTTTATTCACTTTTCATTATATAACAGATTATCCGCACATAAATTGTAATATAAAATAATTGGCTACATTACTTAAGGGGACAGTCATTTCAAAATTTGGACAATATTGAAGAATTTCTTTCAGTTCTAAATTCTGATACTTTATTTTTTATTTTATTCAATAATACAAAGCTTTCAAGGCCAAACTTATATATTACTTAGAAATAATACCTAAGCTTAAATAATAAATAATACAAAATAACATTCAATATTTATAACGGTTCCCCAACCATAATGTACAAAAGAAATGAAAAGGCAATAAAGGGAAATGAAATATGTTAATAACATTTCCAAAAATAGAAAAAAAATTTACCATGCCTAGAAATACCGCCCTTTTTGTTTTTTATATATTTCGTCGCCATTTTAAATTTGATCGTAACATATATCAGTATTTATGGCTTAAGTGTAGCTATATTTCACTCTTAGACAATTTTTTGATTCGACGTCATATTCTATATTCTGATATCTCGGATCCTTCCCCAAATTCTAAAATTGTGGCTATACTGGAATAAAGTACATTTTATTATATGAATTATTAGCTTTTAAAATGCTCACTTTGCAAAAACAGATATTTTACAGGTAATTAAAAATCTATCTATTGCTACTTTCAGTTGTAAAGTTTTTATGTATTTTTGGTAAGAAAGGGGTAATTTTTAAAATTTTTGTTATAAGTAAGAATGTACAGTCGGGTGTCGCCGACCATATGATACCCTACACCAGTTATGAATATTAAATGTGATTTATTGTTCATAATAAAGCATATCACCAAAAATAATTGCGCAAACTTTTTTATTTTTTCTGAAAATGGAGATCCCATACGTTATTGCGGTATATAACAATTTTTTAAATTCTTGCTACTTTTCTGTGCAATAATCTTATTTACTTTTTGGTAGAATAAGGGTAAAATTTTTAATTTTTTCATAAAAGTGAAATTTTCTAAAAAAAACTCCGAAAATAAATTCCCAAATTTGCGCAAACTTTTTTTCTTGTTTCTGAAAATAGACATTATATATTTTATTGCAGTATATAACAATCATTGATAATTTGCTACTTTCAGTTATAAATATCTCTTAAAACTGTAAAAATTAACAATTGATACAAGCTGTATATGAAATGTGAGCTAAAATTGAAAAAAAGTGAAAATTTCAAAAAACTCAAAATTTAAAAATTTCAAAAACTTTTCTTTTTATTCCGAATATAGAGAGTTCTACTAAAAACTACTTTCACCTTTAAAATCCTTATCTTTTTTTGGAAATCGTAAAAAAGTATAAAATTTTTATTATTTTCAAAATTTTAACGAATTATTCTAACATTTCTTTATAAGATATATATTAAAATAAAAAATCTAAAAATAAAAAATTCAATATAAAACATCTATTAGTTTAGCCACAAAAAATATCATATAAACCTGTTATAATGAAAAAAAACTCTAAAAACGCTTTCATGACTTTGACATCGTCTCAACTACAAATCTCAACTTGAAGTATTGAAAATTCACTATATTATACAGAATTTTGTTGTCTATCGAACTTTATACTCGTTATTTAAATTTCTCAAAATATTTGAGAAATGGTATCTGGTAATTTTCGGCGGGAACGTCAGCAACATACACCCTAATATATACCCTTCTCAAAAAGGTGAAGGGTATAATAATATGGCCATAACAAACATAGTGTACAAAAAAGTATATAACTTTTCCTGAGCGATATAAAAGTTTCCGCTGCAAATGCTATAAAGTTTACGTCATTTAATCTAAACTAAACTTTATACATATTTATTAATTTAAAATCGGTAATTATTAAAAAAATACGTGTTATTTTTTACCCAAGATCTACATTGAGTAACGCAAATTGCGTTACTGTTCCGAATTTCGAATACAAACATACCGATTTTACTATTTAAAACAATTATAAATTCATAATTAATTTTTTTTCATACAATTTTAGGAAAAATCGAATTATTTGGAACAGCAAAAAATATAAAAAAGTGTTTTTAGAAATCGATGCGATGCGGAAAATTTTCCCCAATTACAAATTATCCCAAATTCATAGTACATACATACATGCCAAATTTTATCAGGTTATTTTGAAAACTCTTAATTGTTTGTAGACCTCAATATTACCGTATTCATAGCCGATTGGATACATGTTAACAACTGTTGGAGTATTAACATTCACTTTACTTTGTAAACATTAATAATTTTCTTTCTTGTGTAAATGTTAAATTGAATACCGTTGTAAATTTTGTAACTACATTATAAATATTGTAATAAATAGTCATTCCAATAAATTGAATTGAACAGAAAAGATTTTTCGTGCCATTTTTTAATTAACTTTAAGAGGTTATGGGCCTTTGCTAAATATTGGATTTAAAATAAATTAAAGAACAATTAAAAAGTAATAAAATTATAAGGGTATTGAACAAATTTTATTGCTACATTTGGAATAAGGAAAATAAGGCAGACTTAGTGTTTAAATTTGCAAAACTTAATAATGAAAACTATGCCAACTGGAAATTTAAAATGGAGCTTCTGTTACGCAAACATAATTTATGGAAGCATGTCATTGAAGGTAAACGTCCCTCACCAATCTATGTGGCTGGAGTAATAACCAATCAGTCCATTATAAATGAATGGGATAATAAGAACGATGAAGCTAGAGGTACTATCGGTTTGCTTGTGATGGATGATCAATTATGCCATATTCGTAACATGAAGACTGCAGCAGACACATGGAATACTTTAATGGAATATCACGAAAAGAACACCTTAAGTATCAAAGTTTATCTGAAGAGATCGATATGTAGTTTTAAACTTGAAGGTGGTGACACAGTTGCACATATGAACACGCCTTGTCTGACAAGTGGAGTGCTGCTGTGCTGTTAAGTAGTTTACCATAAAGTTATGATACTCTGACAACTTCACTGGAGTCTCGTAAAGAGGATGAAATAACGTTTGATTTGTTTCAACAAAGGGTGATTGCAGAATATGAACGACTTTTAAGCGCTTTGGCGGCACATAAAATTGTTTGACTCAAACGGCAAATTTTTAGTTTTGTTAGTAAAAAAACCCACACCGCATATATCATGTGAGTTTTTTTCACACAATCAACACAATCAAAAAACTTACCGTTTGTGTCAAACAAAATTGATGTGAGGCCGTGTCGCTTTACATGATGACAATAACGCTGTTTTAAAAGTGGTTGCTAATACTATTGCCAGATTTGACTATTTATCGTAATTTTGACGATTTTCAGTGTTAAAAATGCTCTGTTGACGATTTGACGATTTGACGATTTAACGCTAAATTTAACGATTTTTTACAACAGAATTTTTGTACTAATTTTCATATATTTATTCATAATTTGAAAGAAAATAGATGTGTTTACAAAATTCAATGAAACTGTTAATAAAATTATAAAGTTTTATAATAGAGGTTGAATGTCCATTGATCAAATATTTGACGTAAAGGCAAACGCAAAGTTTTTTGAGAATTTATCTTTTTTGGATCTAGAAAAATAGGTTGTGGGAAAGAGTATAGAAGGAGTAGTGTTTTTGGACATTTAAATCATTGATTAAACATTTCTGTAAAATATTAAACATATAGGAATAATAGCAACATGTACATATAAGTATATCCTGCAGGAAATGAAGCGATACTTGTCGAATTCCCACTAGTAATAATACTAAAACAGCAGACACTAATACAAACGGGGTTAGAGTTTATATGAAAAAATACTAGCACTGGAAGTAGTTGAAGGACAGCACTTGCAGACAGATTTTTATTCGACATGTGAAAAAATAAATTTTTAAAAATTATTAAAATGTAATGTTCAAATATTTTGCATAAAAAGACGATATTTTCAAACATGTCCTTTCAAATCAGAAGATAAATAATGAATGACAATTTAGGTCCAGTTACATTCAGATCCCTATGTAAATTTAAAAATTGCAATAAGATTAATATTTGTTTTATCATATATAATCCATGTAAAAATCCTGGTGATCAGAAGAAAAATAGCGGCAAGTATAAAAATTGGAAACCTACAATCTTCTAATATAATAATTTAAAAATATCAATTCTGTTAAGGAAAAATGTAGATTTTCTTTTCACATTTGTTAAAAATTAAAAGTGTTGTTGGCTGGTGGACTCAGGTGCGACTCGACATGATTATAAATTTTTCACGACGATTAATAACTGCTAAAAAATTTCTATTAAATTGGCAAATGGTGAAACAGCTGAGATAGAAAGTATTGGATCTGGTGAATTTGTGTTATGCGATGAGAATGGCAATCAAAATAAAATTCTCGTTAAAGAGTTTTTGTATGCACCCAGTCTAGTGGATATATACTGTCGGTTAGACAATTAACAAAAGTTGGTTTCGACATATCATTCAAAAATATTGGAGTGGCAGATCTGAAAGGGGAAATGTATATTTTACGTCAATTTGAGAATATTAATACCATAATGCAACATAATGAAAACTGTATTCATCAGTGGCATCGTAAATTAGGTCATCGACATTACGTTTATTATCAAGAAAATCTGAAGTAGAAGAAGCATTAAAAGGTAGGTTGATGTCGCTTTGTTTCAGAAATTGCAAACGCAATTTGAAAAAATAATAGCATAATTTACAAAAACAATCTACACCCTAAATAATTTTCTAAAATGCATAACAATGAAATGAAAGATCATTCATATTTAATACTTTTTTGTACATTTTAAATTGAAATGCATTTTCATTGAAAAAAATATCAATAGTGTTTGTGTAGTGGTGATTTTTTTAATCTGCCTCTCTATACGCCGGTATATGTCCTAAGGTAATTAGATCCGGTAGAGGTGTTGAGTACACAGCAAAGAATTTTATACAGTTTTTGAAGTCTCAAGGAATTAAGAATCAATTAACAGCCCCTTACAGTCCAAAACAAAGTGGAAAGGCAGAATGAAAGAACAGGACTTTAATTAAAATGGCTAGATGTATTCTTATTGACGCCAATTTACCGTATACTTGTTGGGGAGAAGCTGTGTCAACAGCAAATTATATTCCAAAAAGTGTTTTTTCAAAACCAAAAAATTAACACGAATTGGGGTATGGCTCAAAAAAGCAAGTTACTCTAGATTTTCGTACTCGTACTTTTGATCCATTATTGATTGAGGAGAAGAATTCTACATCAATTAATATAAATGATGTAACAATCAATAATGATGCTGTGGCTGCCGATGAAATATTAATACTAGCGAGCAGAATTCTGAAGCACATTTGGAGACACAAACACCTACCGTAAGAGTTTCTAGCAGAGAGAATAATGGTAAAGAGCCTAGAAAATTAATAAATGAAATCGGTTAACAAGAGAGTCTAAAGAACACAAATCTTATCAATAGTTATGAAAAGCAGCAGTGGTTAGCTGCAATGCAGGATGAGATGGAATCGATGAAGAATAATCAAACATGGGAGCTTGTTAATTTTCCTGAGAAAGCTTCGCCTATTGGAAGCAAATGGGTTCATAAAATTAATCGAAATGTTGGCGTTGATATATGTCGTTTCAAAGCTCGCCTTGTTGCGCAAGGTTTCTCACAAAAATATGGTATCAATTACGATGAGGTTTTCGCCTCAGTGGTATCTCATATTACGTTCGGAATTTTGTTGTCAATTCCAGGAACAATTATGTAACATATGTAGCACATCTAATATTAGTCTGTTCAACTAAGGATCAGATAACATTTATTGAAAACAAACTATCAAGCAGTATCGCTATACAGAGACATTATTTAGGTATTGAAATATCAAAAGATAAAGTTGGTAATTTTCAGCATTGCCATTCTATTATATTAATAAAACTGCCAAAGAATTTGGACTAGAAGAATCAAAACCAACTAAAACACCAATGGATCTAAGTTACGGAAAAGGAGGAGAAACAAAACTTCTTGAAATATATACGTACAAACATTTTCAACGATAATCAAAGCTGCCTACGCCTTTTAAATCAAGACACATTTTTTTAAGACAAAACACATAGACACAAAATATAAAATGATAACAGATTTGGTAAAGAAAGGTATAATAACTTTAAGCTACAAAGCCGTTGCCGCCAATCAAACTTATTTATTTTCGTAATGAATACAACTTAAAGTGAATAAGGAGGAGTGTTGGAGTATTAACATTCACTTTACTTTCTTAACATTGATAATTTTCTTTCTTGTGTAAATCATGTAAACATTACACTATATATTTTATGTACACCTTGTTGTTAAATTGAATACCGTTGGAAATTTTTTAACTACATTATAACTACATTATTATTTCAATAAATTTAATTGAACAGAAAAGTTCTTTCGCGCCATTTTTTTAATTAACTGTAACAACAACATCATTACAAATGCATATCACCCGCTCTAACACTTATAGTATTGCATACGTTTCTAAACCAATGTGTAAAGACTTAATTTGAACATTAAAAATTAATGTTTTTAGCACTTCAGTTAAAAATTTCTCACAAAATGCAAAAGAGTTGAGTCTCGTTCTTAAGTAAACTTACAGTCGCTTTAAGCCAAAATCAGACACTTTAGTAAAATAAATTTAATGACAAATCTTGAGAAAGTAGATTAATAATAATAACAATTGTTGTTCGATTTTCATCAGTATATTTATTAAGATTAATAGTTTGTTGTCCATTTTTTTAAATTTTTATATTTATACTAAATTCTTGTTTTACAAAAACCAGCAATATCCCAATTTCGCCATGGAGCATATTCCCTAGCCATTTCAAGGAATAGAATCCCTATCAGAATCCTTAGATTGCGTTTGTCCAGTCTTATTAGTATTTTTGTAGCCCCCATATGAAGTTTTGGCCATAGGGCCTTTGATACTTTGCAATCCAATCTACTATTCCAGGACCGGTTTATGATGAGCTGTTAGTTATGTATATAATAAAATTTATTTATTTATCTATTACAATTTAAAATTATATTATATTTACGGAGCAGGGTGACGATGTCCGTTGCAATGAAGCAGACCAGGATCTCTGGTGGAAATCAAACCAACTTCCAGACTTATACGCTAGTATACTACCAACTAACCTTTGATCAAATTTTTTAGCCGGCTATAGCCGCGGGTGAATTTGTTCGGCATAGGTTAGTAATAAATAAAATTTTGCCAAGATGAAAAAACAAGTTCTGTACATACTATAAATGTTCATAACGCCTAACAAAGGTGGCACGATTGGAAAAAATTCACATTATGCATACATTTCTAACACGTTTTATGCTGCATTTTAAGTATATTTAATTTTGAAATTTCGTGTGTCTTTTTTAATATATATGATGTACGTATGTACATATGTATGTATATACATTGGCGAAATTAAATCACTGCATTTTTAAAGAAAATGTTTTCAAGTTACCACCTACATATGTAAATATGTATGTATTATGTATGTTCTCCTTAGGATTAAACGTAATCCCCAACAAACACTAATAAAATTGAAATTTTGTAAGATAATGTATGGGTGGTGTGTCGGTAATTTACATTATTAGCAGCGCCACATAGTTGCCGGCTTTTTACATACTCATGTTTATTTTTTATACCAAGATATTTTTCAACAATTATCATATAAAGCAAAAAAATAAAGCATGTGCGTACATTACTCACGAAATATTATTTATAAAAAATATTTGTCTGAAGTTGACAACAATTTGTATAGGTTTCTCTTCACACTTGAGAGGCATATTTAATTTCCCTGCATGTTACACATATGACAACATTTTAACATAACCTCAATATTCAAGTTGGTCATGATTTAAAAAGATCAAAAAAAAGAATGACAGCAACAACAACAATGTGCGTGGTTTTGTCTTATAATTTTAGCGGATAGTAGTTTTAAACAAAAATGCAATTTTTCATTCATACCATTTAAGTATTTTTTAACATTTATGGCAATTTATTTTTATATATATGTGTATATATGTATATGTTTAACTTAAATAATTCAACTTTTGTATTACGTTCACTATACACGGGTTATGTTATTAAAATATAATTTTATTTAGTTGCAACTTTATCACAGATAGTTATTTTTTGGGTTTTTAGTTTAAGAAAAAAATTTATTGGTTTTAATTGAATATGTATCAAAACGATTGAGTAAATACTTAAATTATTATTGTAATTTATTTGAAATTAATTTATAAAATATTATTTTTTATAATAATTATTATATAGACACAACTTTTTTAATGTATTAACACATAAAAAATGATAACGCGTAATGGATCTGAACTTTGCACACGTTTTTGTTCTTTTTTTATTTCTTCTTTTATTTCAAAGACAACCTTATAAACAACAGATGAATGTACAAAAGATGAATGTGTGGTCAGGTCAGTGCTGCCACATAATGTAGAAAATACAAAGATACAAAAAACGCCAAAAAAATTTTTTCATTTCATATGGTATCACAACATGCACACATGTTGCCAGAAAAAAGGTGTGAATTTCTTACTTGTAATAGTCTATGCATTAATATTACAATGTTATTTCTAATTTATATGAATTATCAAATTATTGAACATATTTTATTTATGAAAAAAAAAACTTTTAATTAATTTAATTCATAAATAATGTAATTCGTTTAAAAAATAATTTATTTAACAGATTAAAATTATACACGAGGTTTTGAAGTCACATACATACTACAAACGAATGAAACACAATTTATATAATATTATATGGGTACTAAAGACAACGGTAGTCACACTACATAGTTTAAATTTTTATTTCAAATATTAAAGAAACTCCTTCTACATAGAACATTTATTGAAAATTTTAGACTTTCTGTTTGGCCCTATAGTACTTTCAACTGACAGGTGGATGGACATATAGTGTCAATTTCTTTATTCCAATAACCTAGACTATATAGGCCATAATCGGTTATAAATTTCTACTTATGAATATATTACATAAAAATTAATGTAAAATGAAGTAACTTCATACAATTTTTACAGTAATTTTTGATCATTAGTTTTTGAAGTGCACTTTCCTGCAAATTAAAATTCAAAATGGCACCTCAAAAGTATTTTTTTGCTATTGAAAGAAAAAATATTATGGATGATTTTAATAAATGATAATAAGTGACACAGACGGGAGGACCAGTGTCGAAGTCGGATATTAAAAATTGCATTAACGAGGTCCATGGCAATTTAATTGCTATTAAATATTACGTCCAGAACTATCCAAAGACGAAGAGACTGAAAATAACGGGTCCACTTTTTTTATAAGGTTAATTGCTGTGATCACCATTATAATTGTCTTTTTGCAGATTATCACTGAGAGAAAACTTTTTGTTAAATTTTTTTTTTAAAGTGGTTGAGAGAAACCGAAAAGAAAAACAAAATAACTCGCTACAATTGATTTTTATTTTGTAAACATTTTTGAAAAAGTCTGCTTATGATTTTTATTTTTAAAAGCAAAACAATATATCGCAAATGTAAATACACTATTAGGACACACATACTTTCTTTAGAAATCAACAACAATATACTCTCCTACTCTCATAAGCAAGAGAAAAAAGGAATACAAAAACCAAGTGCTCAGCCAAAAACATAAGTAACAAAACAAAAGTAGTAAAGGTTATACTAAACCATTTAAGAAAAAATCATTTTATAACTTTTATTCTGAGTGAATTATTTTAAGAAACAAAAATAAATCACAATTCAATCACTTAGAATTGACTGACAGACTTACAATTTAAATGTTTTCTAAAAATAATGCTAATTTCATAAAAAAGGTACAATGGAAGCATAGCTTTTTCGTTCTTTGTATGGGAAAATGCTTAAATTTCTTCGAAAGACAGTACTTATGCAAGCAAATCCACAGTGTTGTCAAAAGCCAATCTAGCTGGAAAAAGTAATGACTTCATTTTGGAAGCAGCTAGATGCATGAAATATTAGGATTTAGTATATCTTGATAAAAGCATCCTTTGTATCAAAAATGGTCGTTATGAGTGAAGTGGGCGTGGCACTTCCCATAGAAACTCATATATTTTTTTCTTTTAATTACGTAATTTTTACGGATTTATACATTTAGAATACCTGACAATTTTCAATAACTTTGATAAGAATTTATTCAAATTTGCCCTTTTTAAGTACTCAGGAGACCTCTTCCACCCCCAAAACGTGTCGTTCGGTATTCCTCTATATGTAAAAGGACGTCATGTGTTTTTCATATAAATTTTTTTGCTTTCCTTTTCTACATTCCGCACATTTTACAAAGCTCTCCCCGAGTTATGGATATAAAATCTATATTCGCATCTAAAAAACGTATTTGCATGTACTAGCAGAAAATCTTTTTTCCTTCTAAAGTGGACATTTTATAGATAATTATACAATAAAACATTATACGGGAATCTTATTTGACTATCCAAAATATTTATAACACAAATAGCATATTTTCGACCACAATTTTTTTACACTAAATATATTATGATTAAACACATTTTTGCATTAAAGCTTGCATTATTCAGTAAAAAAGTAATAATCTTTTATTTGCTACTACGATCAGTTCAAAAATGACGCTAAGAAAAGACAGCATTTTATAAAAACTGCTATAATGGAATTGCTCATATTTGAATCTGCATTGCAAAGCCAATAACAAACAAATTAAAAAAATCTGATATACTTAATAAATTGTTTAAATTTTGAAACGTCAAAAATTTTATTTTTTCCAGCTAGATTGGCTTTTGGCAACACTGTGCAATCGAATGGAGAAATTATGTTTTTTTTTTTGCAGATTTATACGGATTTTGCTAAAAATAAGTTCAAATATAAAAAATTTTAAATAATGTATAAATAGAATACCCAGGTACCGTAAAATATCGTTTCTAATTTAAATTAAAAATCAATATTTACGGGGAATGTGACAAACATCATTTAACAATAAAAGATATTGGAAAATGTGTGTGATATCATACGTTTGGGAATTTTCGTTAACCAGGACGACTAAAATAGTTTACTAACGCTGAAAACGACAAAAATTGTGAGGATCGAAGTCCAAATCCCTGACAATTGCTCTTGAGTTATCGAAAAATATAACAGTTACACCAGGGAACTTAGTTAATATGAGTTCAATTCAAAGATCACCTTAATAAACACACTACATACCAGATTGCCTCTAAAGAAACCTCACTTTCATATCAAAAATGAACCAACGAAACTGGATAAAATTTACAAAAATGGGTCAGAACTCTGATCATTACTTCTGAAGATATATTTTATTAATACCCAAGGCAATATAAACAAATTTGAACCATTTAATGTTTAATCATTAATTATACTGCAACACAAGTTTTTATGTAAATAAAATAGCTGTACACCATCTTTTGACGCTCGCTGTAGGATCAAAACTTGGGTTCAACCCTTTGGTCCATACTAAGGAATGGTAAATCGACCTCTATTGTTATCGATTACGCTGTGTGACACTCAAAAACACTCATTATGCGATATAATCAGGCCTGCCAGATTTGCCGATATTTACCCTAAAAATTGTAAAGTGCCGATTTCCCAATTTAAAAATATTGTAAATCCTTTATATTTATTGATTTTTTTGCAATTCTAACAAATTGATTGTCAAAACTTAACTTCACAAAAGCAAAAATGACATGGAGCTTTTAAAATAATTGGGAAAAGAAAATCTACATTACTGTAAAACACAATTTGCTACATCAGCAATGTCAATTGGATCGAGATATACTTATGTATATTATAAAAACGAAACATAATTTATGTATGAAAATCTTTAATAGATTTCCAAAAGTCTAATCTAAGGATGGTAAAATTTTTAAGATCTTTTAAGGTTCAAAAATAAATTTGCACATTTTGTGGAGAAGCTACCCAGTAAAATAATTTCAAATTTTGGTAATGAGTATTGTAGGTAATGTAGGTCTTTCACACATTACTTGGTAATGAGTGGTCTTTATTAATAAAATTATTTCATTTTTTTTTGGATAAGATTTGTAGCCAGATGTATAGAGCGTATATCTAATAAGGAATTAGTTAATGGTTTTAAACCTAGTGGATATTAGAAGATTTTTGAAGAAATATTGATTTGTATCTTTGTGTAAAAACTGTTCCAAATAGCACTACAAAACAACTTGTTAATGGAGCATCGGGTAATAGAATAGACTAATAAATACAGAAAATAACTGTAAAGCCGGTTTTAAATCCGGAAAAGTCGGGTAAGCACATTTGTAACCAGTTATTTTTTGTTCATCGTCAAACAAAAATAAGTAGTTATTCACCAAAAAAAAAGTACTTACTCTTTACTCCAATATTACTCTTTACTCCAAAATTGCCTACTTACCGGGTAAGTAAAGATTTTACTGGGTAATTTTGAACAAAAATCTGGGGATAATTTCCCATTGTTTAAATTTACCCAACAAAATCTTTACTTACCCGGTTTTTGTTCGACGAAAAAAAAAAAATAATAATAATTGATTCCAAATGTACATTCCCAACATTCCCGGATTTATTAGTCTATTCTCTTACTCAATGCTTCATTAACAAGTTATTTTATCATGCTATTTGGAATGGCTTTAAAAAAAACTGTAAAAAAACAATATTTTTACAAAAAACTTCTAATATCGATTAGGATTAGAATCACTAACTAATTCCTTATTAGACATATGTCTAGATAATTAGTTACAAATCCTATTGAAAAAAAAATGATTAATGTTTTAGATAACGACCACTTATTGCCAAGTAATGTATGAAATAATTACTTTTAATTATTTAACTCATTACCAAAATTAGAAAATATTTTACAGGATAGTATTCAACAAATAATTATGTTATGTTTCGTATGTTTGGATGTCTGTTGGTTTTACTGCCTTGTGTATTTTGTGTATTTTTTTGTGTGTTTATTTCGTTTAGCGTTGTTGTTGTTTATTTTGTTTGCTATTGCTATAATAATGATATAAATGAAAATAAATTTAATGAAATAAAATAAATTTAAATTTTATAAAATTGATATTTTTTAAATACACTATGGTGAAGGGTATATTCGGCTGTGCCGAATCTTATATACCCTTCACCATAGTGTATTTAAAAATTCATTTCCCCGACTATATCATTATTATAGCAATAGCAAAACATAATGAACAACAACGCTAAACGAAATAAACACACAAAAAAAAAAAAAAAATACACAA
This sequence comes from Lucilia sericata, assembly GCF_015586225.1. NCBI lineage: Eukaryota > Metazoa > Arthropoda > Insecta > Diptera > Calliphoridae > Lucilia > Lucilia sericata. The sequence continues at coordinate 192,119 of NW_023994495.1, forward strand.
GGCAGTAAAACCAACAGACATCCAAACATACGAAACGAAATACAGAAAAAACAAAATACACAACGCAATGAAAACAACAGACATCCAAACATGCGAAATTCAGTACACCAAGAAAACAAAAACCATATACACAAGGCAATGAAACACACAGCCATCCAAACATACGCAACGAAATACTCAAAAAAAACAAAAACAAAATACAAAGGCAATGAATAAGCAGTGTTGTTGTTTATTTTTTATGAAATTTTCAGAGGTTGTCTCGGATTTTTGCTTATATCTCCGTGGTTTATGAACGGATTTTGCTGATTTTAAATAGGAAACTTCTCGAAAGCATGTCTGATAGAATTATTGAAGATTTGTATCCCGACGATATCTGGGGTCTTTAGAAAACTGATTTCAACAGTCAGACGGACATGGCTTAATCGACTCCGCTATCTATAAGGATTCAGAATATATATACTTTATGGGGTCGGAAAATTATATTTTGGAAATTACAGACGGAATGACAAACTTATATACAGTGTCTCTCATAATTATTCGAATTTGGGTAAACTATAAAAAGAAACCAAATTTAATAATATATTTTGTGTGCAAAACAAATAAATTAATTTGTTATATTGTCTAGATAGTCGTTATGTTTGATATCACGCTTTTTAAAACTTGAAAAATTTGCATTGACTTAAATTAAATGTGGATTTTTTTTAAAAAAAGTCCATGAAATTGCCTCTCAAAAGTATACGAATTTTTCCTGTATTTCATATTTGATCATATTATACGCAACACAAATTTTGGAATCGAATGGTTTTTATGCGTAATATTGTTTTAAGGGGTTACTATCCACGGAAAGGATATATTTTTGGCCCATTTGGTCCACAATTTGGGGAATTTGTACCTTTTTTCAAGTAGTATCATTAAAATGGATATTTTTGGCCATAATTGTAAATTTTTCTCCTTATTTCCAGAGATAAAACAAAAATTTGATATTGGGACTTATAAGACCCCTTGGGGTATCTAAAAATAGTATTTTTTGTTACAAGAATCTGTATTTAAACGTTCCAAGATAAATTATTCGGATCATTCTTCTGTCGCTAATTCAATATATTGGAACTTAAGTGCATTTTTATAATACTAGGATCAATTATTTTCGGGGAAAGTTTTTTGGTATATATTCTTTTAGATATCAGCTTTTATACACTTTAAGTTTTCAATGTGTTGTGGAAGTGTACAACTCCAAAACATGCCTCGAAGAAACACCATTCAAAATAGTAAAATCATTATTTTTATATACCAATGGCCTCCATGCTGCATGGCACGATATCATTATGATCTAACTCAAGAATGTTGATATGTGTTTAAATATTATTTACTATGATCAAATTAAAACCAAAATTTTGGACTTACAGTGTTACTGTAACGGGCAACACGACGAAAAATTCCCAGAAGAACCGTTTATTACACCTTGTATATAAGCCCAGCAAAAAAAGTAGTAAATACATGGGTTCAACTGATAATGAACTGGTACATATTTTGGTGAAACATGCATTATTTTAACATAGGCGTGTCATTGGCGAGAATGGGTTCGTATTTGGAAAAATAGTTCGTAATTAAAATGAGTGCTTATAACATTATATACATATATGAACATTCGATAATTTTCATGCGAATTTTCATTGGTGCACTATATCTATTTTAAAATGCATTATTGAAGAAACTATGAATTAACTATTTTACTTATACGGGACACCGGTGTCCCAAGATTTTTTACATTTTTCTCGATATAGAGCGTAATTTTGAGTTCACAGCTACAGTAAACGGTTACTTCTAAAGAAAAATAAGTTAGTTTTTAGAATTTGATGTCACTACATGCTAAAAAGGATAATATCCTGCGATATCTTTCGAAAACACTTTTTCCATTTTTCATCAAAAATGATCAATATACGTCAAAATAAAGTGTGTGGTAAAGTCATATCCATAAAAAGTCTAGCGGTTTAGTTTTGTGCGTGAAAGGGTTAATTTTTATTATTTAAATGAATTTTTAGCGTGATATTGATTAAAATTATGTATTATAACAAAATAAAACATTAACAAGTAAGAGTACTATATTCGGCTGTGCCGAATCTTATATACCCTTCACCATGATGTGTTAAAAAACAGTCAGTACGAATTTTATTAAAAAAAAAAAAAAAAAATCAAAAAATTTCATATTTCTAGGTTCAATATTATAGAAATTTCAAAAAGTACCTTTTGTAAAACGAAAAAGTACCAAAAAGTCCTCTTTTATAGGTTCTTACCTAGTCAAGGCCCTACATGCTAAATTTCATGTGTCTAGGTTCAATATTATAGAAAATTCAAAAAGCACCTTTTGTAGAACGAAAAAGTACCACAAAGTCCCCTTTTATTTGTTCTGACCTAATTCGGGCTCTACATGCTTAATTTCATATTTCTAGGTTCAATATTATAGAAAATTAAAAAAGTACCTTTTGTAGAACGAAAAAGTACCAAAAAGTCCCCTTTTATAGGTTCTTACCTAGTCCAGGCCCTACATGCTAAATTTCATGTTTCTAGGTTCAATATTATAGAAAATTCAAAAAGTACCTTTTGTAGGACGAAAAAGTACCAAAAAGGCCCCTTTTATGTGTTCTGGCCTAATCCGGGCTCTACATACTTAATTTCATGTTTCTAGGTTCAATATTATAGAAAATTCAAAAAGTACCTTTTGTAGAACGAAAAAGTACCAAAAAGTCCCCTTTAATAGGTTCTTACCTAGTCAAGGCCCTACATGATAAATTTCATGTTTCTAGGTACAAAATTATAGAAAATTCAAAAAGTACCCTTTGGAGAACGAAAAAGTACCAAAAAGTCCACTTTTATGTGTTCTGGCCTAATCCGGGCTCTCATACTTAATTTCATGTTTCTAGGTTCAATATTATAGAAAATTCAAAAAGTACCTTTTGTAGAACGAAAAAGTACCAAAAAGTCCCCTTTTATGTGCTCTGGCCTAATCCGGGCTCTACATATTTAATACCATGTTTCTAGGTTCAATATTATAGAAAATTCAAAGAGTACCTTTTGTATAACGAAAAAGTTCCAAAAAATCCCTTTTTATAGATTCTTACTTAGTCAAGGTCCTACATGCTAAATTTCATGTTTCTAGGTTCAATATTATAGAAAATTCAAAAAGTACCTTTTGTAGAACGAAAAAAAGTACCAAAAAGTGCCCTTTAATGTGTTTTCGCCTAATCCAGGCTCTACATATTTAATTTCATGTTTCTAGCCAATTACAACGTAACGTGATGTTCTTTCTTTGCTTTGTGTTTATAAACAAGAATTACAATAACAAATAACAAAAAATATTTACCGTTTGATACTGTGTTTTGTTTTTGTTTGTTTATTGTTTTGTATAAGCATGCACGAAAAAAGTAAATTTTTGATGAAATTTTCAGAGGTGGTCTCGGATTTTTACTCATATCTTCGTTATTTATGGGCCGATTGGGCTGATTTTAAATAGCGTTCTATTCGACCGTATTTCCGATAGAATTATTGAAAATTCGGATCTCGCAGATATCTGGGGTCCTCTGAAAACTGATTTCAACATACACACAGACAGACGGACATGGCTAAATCGACTCCGCTATCTATAAAGATCCAGAATATATGTATATACTTTATAGGGTCGGAAAATTATATTATAGAAATTACAAACGGAATGACAAACTTATTTATACCCTTCTCACGAAGGTGAAGGGTATAATAACTGATTTTGAGTTGATTCAGAGTAAAAATACCCATTAATATATTAGAGTTACATGAGTGAATTGGATGCAATTTTTCATGCGTTCACTTTCGACAAAATTTATTAGAATATAGGAATATATTTAAAACGCATTAAATTGAATACGTACTAAAGAAATCATGAAAATACCTGTTCTTCTTGAACAGCTTCAAAATTTTTTTGCTGGGAGGGTTTAATGCGATTAATCTTTATTTCAAAGCTCCAAAGTAATATATATTCCACTGATTAAATGTCTCATTGAGATAAGATCAGGTAAATTGAACACGATGTTTCATTTGCAAGAGATATTACAAATTCTTTGAATTTTAATTTGAAAAGGCTTCTTGAATGATTCTCTCACCAAACACCGCGACATGGAACATTAGTATCAGTTTCATTAAAAATATTTTTTGGAACAATTGAGCTGTTCTCCTATATCCTTTTAAGATTTACAAGCTTTATGAAGTTCAAAAATTGATCTACCCTGAGCTACACTATTTCTATGGCCTATTCCCATTATTAGTCTTAATATACATTAAATTTTAAATAATATGTATGTACAGTAGTTTTCCGATTTAACGACCATTCAATTCTACGAACATCGCATTTAACGAACAAGCTAATTTTTCCTATTGACTACCTTAAATAACGAACAAAACTTGTTTTTTGTACTCTGTTTAACGAACTAATAAAAATATTATTATTTAAATGAAGATAAAATGACATATATCAAAAATAACAAATAACCTAAGTTGTAGCAAAAAACTATACCGTTGTTTTAAGCGGTGCTTAACAATACCCAAAACTGGAACACATTCTGGGTTCTTATTAAATTTTAGTTCGATGTAGCTATGTCCGTCCGTCCTTCAGATAATGACTTTAACGCTCATTACTCGCTTAACAATATGAGTACGCCGATAAAATTCGATACAAACATGTTCTATACTAACCGAAATCTCTAACAAATTTTATGGGTCCATAATTGACCTTACCCTCCATATCAGGCCCCCTTAAGAAAATTACTTCAACGCTCATTACTCGCTTAAAAATACGAGTATAGCGATGAACTTCGAGAAATAACTTTAACGCTCATGACTGAAGGTGGGTATATAAGATTCGGAATTTTGTGTTTTGTGCTATTTTTATAAAAAAAATAATTAATTTTTATAAAATACATTTAAAAAATATTTTATGTACCTATTTTTAATTATTTTCCTACCAAAAACCCACGTTTTAGTTAGTACTGCATATAACGAACTTTTCAATTTTACGAACAGGCCTGACAACATATGGGTTCGTTAAATCGGAAAACTACTGTATATACCAAAATACAATTAAATATTTTTTTATCAAAATTAGACTTGACTTAAAAAATTTTTAATAAAAATGACCGTTTCCAATTAGTTGTCGAAATTTCCTTGATTTATATTTGTGCGATTTTCACCAAATTAAAAAGAAAATAAAAAATTATCCACAACAAAATATATGCGAATATATGTGCGAATTATGCTATGGTTTGGATTCTATTTGCAATTAGATGTTTATTTCAATTTCTGTTCTTATTATCATTCTGATTATTAGCTGTTGATTCTTAAGGGATACTTAGTTTAATGTAATCGTTGGTTTTTCATTTTTCAATCATTCTTTGTTTTCAATATTTTTTTTTATGTCACTCATTTTCTTCTCTTGCATCGTGGGTTTTAGATGTTATTTGGTTGTGTTATGGTCCTATATTCTTAGAAGAGTTGGTGAGTTGTCAGTTTATTAGACATATTAGTGACTGATTGAATTGTTAGTCTTAGACATTGTGTGGTGGCGTCAAAAAAATTTGACTTTGGAGTTTAATATGCGGATATTGTGTTGTCATTGAATTGGTGAACGGAGTAAGTTTTCTTCTTGAAAATATTTTTTATCTTGATTTCTTGTCGTATTTTACAATTGTTGATGTACTTAATTCGGATTACAATGTTTGAATGTGGAACTTGGTTTTAGATATTTGCTTTTTTGTGACTTTGTTTTCTATGTTGGGTAGTCATTCCTATTATCTTGTATAGCTAATGGTGCGTTTAGCTAACAGGCTCTCACGTTCTTGTGCTTTCAACTTTTTAGAGATTGGGGATCATGCTTCTATCTTTTAAATTGGTAGATTATTTTTATGGCAGGAATTAAGTATCCTGACTTTAGTGAAGATTGTTTTTCTGGTGCAACTTTTAATATATATATTGTTTGTTTCAAAATTATTTAACAATTGATTTTATTATTAATAATTTTTTTTTAATTCTTTGTTATATGATAATATTTTTTATGTATACATTTTTTTAAGTAGAAATTTGTAATCTATTATAGCCAATAGGCTAGGTTTATTTTGGAAATATATTAAATTAAATTAGAAAGTAAAATGCATTCCATTTCAATTTATTTATTCCAACAACAGCAATTAATATAATACAAGTGTTTGGAACAGAAAATCTAACGTAATATTTTGCTGTATGACGGCACAGTCATTAGTAACTAGTAACCGATATATCAGTAGTAACTACAGTGCCGGCAAAAAAATAGAAACAAGAAAATTTTTCAGTGTAAAATCTGTTTTCTGCCAAACTATATGGTGGAATTTGATGATCTGTTATTCAGTTATTATAGTTTTTTTGGACTCGGGAAATTTTTACTAAAATTTAACTGAAATAAGCGTTGGAAAAAATAATAGAAACTAGTTATATAATACTTTGGGTATGTAAGAAAATATTTTAAAAAAATATTTGTTCTTCATTTCTTTTGAAAAATTTTAAATAACAAGTAAGAGAGTATAGTCGGGCGTGGCCGACCATATGATACCCTACACCAGTTATGAATATTAAATGTGATTTATTTTTCATAATAAAGCATTTATCTTCAATATTCCCTTGTTCCGATACATTTAAGCAATTTATGTATGAAAAACTAATTTTCTGAAAGAGGCTTTATATGGGGGCTAGGGGCAAATATGGACCAAGCCTGATAAAATTTTGTGAATATATTTATATTTACATAATATTTTATTGTGCTGAATTTCATCGCGATATTTGTGTTTATAAGTTAATTTGGGACATTCAAGTAATTTTCTGAAGGGGACTTTGTATTTGAGCTAGGGTCAAATGGGGCCCGATCTTTATGAAATTTGGCAGGGTCATCAAGACTTCTATAAAACTTAGTTGTGCCATATTTTATCGATATATCTGTATATTTAACATAATTATGAGCTCAGAAGCCCTTTTCGGGGGGTCCTGTTCTATGGGGGCTAGGTGAAATAATGAACCGATTTTAACCATTTTCAATAGGCTTCGCCCTTGGGTCAAATAAAACTTGCGTGCCAAATTTCATCCAATTATCTTGAAAATTGCGACCTGTACCTTGCACACATCGACAGCCAGCCGGCCAGACGGACGGACATAGCTTAATCGACTCAGAAAACGATTCTAAGCCGATTGGTATACTTTAAGGTGGGTATAGGACGAATATTTTTGTATGTTACAAACATCAGCACAAATCCAATATACCCTCCCCACTAAAGTGGTGTAGGGTAAAAAAATGTATTTCTGAAAATTAAATAGACTTTTTGCTTTAATTTTTCACATTAAAGTTGGTTTTATCAGCATTTTATTGAGTATATGGAACCTGACGGCTGAATCGAGGGTCTCACTTTCAAAATATTGGGACCATCAATAAGTATCGAAAACTTACCAATTTTCAGGGTAATTTTTGGCCAATTTAGCACTACTTAACAATTTGAACACTTTAGAATGGGTAAAAATGGAATTAAACATCAAGGTATTTCGAAAAAATGTTTAAAATATGCTAAAATAAGTCAAATTTAATACAAAAAGTCCAATTAGCATTGAAAATTCATGACAAATTATAACGCAATAGAGGGTTTAGAATTTGGGATTAATACCATTATAGGAACGATATATTTTATTATATAAAAATTAAAAATAAATTTAAAAACCAAAACATTTAAAATAGTTTTCGTTTGATTATATTTTTTAGTAGTCTAATAAGCCTTTATTATCAAAAAAAGATTGAAAAAATTTTGTTTGTAGGATTTTATACCATATAAAAATTGTTTCTGTATACTTAGATATTAATTTCCAATGTTAAGTCCCCTATGACATTTTGATTTGTCAACCATTTTCGATACTAATTCGACTTTTTTGTTTTAAATTTAACTTATTTTAGCATATTGTAAACTTTTTATTAAGATACACGAGTTATGAAATTCGTGTTTTGCACATTCTTCATACTGAATGTGTCGGTTACTCACCCTACCCCCATATAAGCCCCCTTCAGAAAATTGATGAGGATTCAGAAAATTACGAGTAAGCAAAGATAATCGACAAAATTTATACAAAACAAAATCTATGTATAAATTTTTATGAGTATCGGTTCATAATTGACGCATATAAGGCCCCCTTCAGAAAATTACTCTTACGCTCACGGTTTTAAAATTTAACAAAAAAATTTTTCAAAAATTAATATTTTGTTAGTTCAAAATAGCTCGGTCCATAATTGACTTAAGCCATATTCCAAATACCATCCTGATGTTTATAGGGGGCATTCCTTTTACGGCATACAGTTTATAGGTGGGTATATGAGATTCGGCACAGAATCTAGAACTCTCACTAATTACTATTCATTTATGTTTTATTAATAAATAAATTAAAGAAATAAAAATCGAAATACACTGTTTGTAATTTAAATTTTAAAAAAAGTACGTAAACAATAATACCAATATTATTTTCTTCTATTTGAAAGTTTGCTGATGATGATGCATTTACAAACATATTTTTAATTATTTAATTAAAAATATGTTTGTAAATGCATTTAAATACCGAAATTATACCTAAAATATCTTTTTCGTACACTACCGATAACCTTAAAATATCATTACCGAAATAAGCCAAAATACCGATAACGCTAAAATACCAACACCGAAATAAGCCAAAATACCGATAACGCTAAAATACCAATACCGAAATAAGTCAAAATATTGATATATACCCTTCTCACGATGATAAAGATTATGAAAATGTTTTCTTATAACAGTACTGAAAACGGGCACAAAATTGAATAAATTTAGATGATTTGATTAATATTCTGATAAAGGTACAAAAACAACTTTCTTAAGATATTGTGAAAATTTTCGGATATAATTCTTATGTCATTTTTCTTTTAGTTAAGAAAATGTGCAGACTATTCTCTTTTATGTCTAAAGAAGAATATAAGAATAAAATATTGAATTGTCCTCCGCCAAGGTGCAGAGTAGTCACATAATTGTCGTAACAATGAAATTTTCTTTCGACAATGTGCAGACAAGTGTGATGATAATCGTTTAATGCTTCAAAAAATTCTAACATAAAATTTGCCGATTATTCTGTTAAATGTCTGTGGAAGATTTTAAAAAAATTCTGACATCAGACATGTTTAAACAATTGTTTACTGGGTGGGTCTATATACTTTCGTCGGTCTTTGACTAATGAACGAAATAATACAATCAATATAAACCCTATCTTATTATTTTAAACTTATAAGTATATGGTTTAATTGATTTTCTGACTTTTTGATTTTTTAGAGCGGGTTTTTGAGTTGGCAATCAAATGCCAATTAATAATCAGATTAGTTAATCTAAAAATAAATTTAATATTATGTTAATCCCCTTTGATGTTTTGAGTACAAGATTAAATTTCGCAGTGTTACCATACAAAACAACAGAAAGCGTCACTGTTTGTTATCTAAACATTGCATGTTTTATAAAAAAGAAGAAGACAATTGTAAATTTAATAAGAAAATTAATGAAAACTTAAATTTAAAACAAAAAATGTATTTTGAAGTGTCCATAATTTATACTAATCAATAAATAGAACATTTTAATGTTTATATTTATAAAAATTGTATTAATTTTTTTGCATCAGCTGTTTACGCTTTTGTATTTCGTGCTTAAGTTTAAACCACCTCCATTGGGCGCTTAAACTTGCAAACAAAATAAACTAATTGAGTACTCAAAAACGCCTTTCGAGGATTAATTTTAATTTAATCGCTAATCTTTCACCTAAAGATTGGCCCTTAATGTCGGTGAATTTTTTCATCTAAAACTAATTAAAGTATAACTGGGTATGTTATACAATACCAAATCTTTGTACAATTGAAGCTGTTCAAGAAGACGGGATATTTTCATGATTTCTTTAGTACGTATTCAATTTAATGCGTTTTTAATAAAATTGTCTTAAGTGAAATTGCATTCAATTCACTTATTTAACTCTTATATACGAATTGTAATATTTCACTGCAATTTGGTATTCTCTTAGGATTTAAAGGAAACGTGAATTTTATAGAAATAAATATTAATAATAACATTAATTTTATTAGGTTTTTGTATATAATATTTGTTAAAATTAATAATATCAAGTCCATTTTAAAATCTTACTTAATAACCCAGCACAAAAAATTTTGAAGTTGTTCAAGTAAAAGGGTCATTATACGTACGTATTATATTTATTCTATGTACGTATTCTATTTAATGTGTTTTAAATTTTAAATTTCTAATAAATTTGTCATAGGCATGAAAAATTGCACCCAATTCACTCATGTAACTCTACTATATATAGAAACTGAAATATTTCACTATAATTTCATTCGATTTTTGTATTTAAGATTTATTACATTTGAAATATGAAGTCCATTTTAACATCTTACTTAATAAGAGAAGAAAAAACAGACTGCTTAACGGATTTTAAAATATAATGGGTATTTTTACTCTGAATGAATTTTAATGCAATTCAAAATCAGTTATTAATTTTTAATTTGTCATCATATTTAATTTTTCTAAAAAAATTAATTTAAATATCAATAATTAATTCGTAATACCTTTAACAATGCATTTTAAAATAAATATAGTGCACCAATGAAAATTCGCTTGGGAATCATCGAATGTTCATTGGTTATAAGCACTCATTTTAATGCCGAACTATTTTTCCCAATATGAACCCATGTCCGCCAATGACACGCTAATGTTAAAATCATGCTTGTTTGAACTAAATATGAAACAGTTCATTATCAGTTGAACCGATGCATTTACTACTTTTTTTGCTGGGCATTAGTTTAGGATTATGACTTCAGTTATAAAACAGATGCACAGTAAATATTTATGTTCTTTGAAACTTGTCTGATTATTTCTGGAATTATTTTCTCTCGTGGAATTGAAGTTTTAACTTTCTTAAATTCTACTAGGGTATACATAAGTTTGTCATTCCGTTTGTATTTTATTTATTTTATTTATTTATTTATTTATTTATTTTATTTATTTATTCTATTTATTCAGTAATATAAAGCCACTTTGGCCAAAATAACAATATTACATAGTAAAATATATGCCTTAAAAAGGTTATTTTCCACAATATAGTTTTCCGAACCTATATGTTCTGGATCCTTAATGCATGAAAATAACAACAACGTACAGGTTGTTTGATTGTTTATAGCAAACACTAAACCAATGGAAATGTTTAGCATATACAGTTAATCACAAAAATAAGTATACAAAAATACTGACGATTGGTTTTAGTTAAAAAAAGATATTTTTTCAAAAAACAAAAAAGTAACACATTTATTTATTAAAAACAAATATGATAATTATTATTCACTACTTTTTTTCTTCATATTTTGGTTCTTTGAGTTCTCATTTAAGCTGAAGTTAAAAAGGTGCAAAATTTACGTCACAAAAGTAAGTATACAGATAATTTCAGTATATATTTGGTTTAATGATATTATCAAAATTTATGAAAATTTTACTTGTATTAATTTAATTACTTTTTAATAAAATATTTTTTACACAATAACTTGGAAAAAATCTACTTTTAGTTCCGAAATCTTGAAATTTGGGCCGATTTTTTTTCTCATTTCTACGATTTTTTCTACTTTAGACCCCGGATTTTGGATTTTGTCGTCATTGAACCCTCCAAGTGATGCATTGGAAATAGAATTTTTAACTTTTGAAAAGAGTTGTTATTTCGAAATTAATGTTATATGCATGGATTTAACCATTTTGAACACAGTACGTTCTTAAAAAACCGAAATTTAACTCCGATTTCTTAAGACTTATAACATAAACTTTAAAATTTGGATAATTCTATATATTTCCTTTAATTTAAACAGGTTTTCCAAATACTCCGATTTCCAAAGCATACAATAATGCTACCAATCATATCTTGATATACTCAATACAATAACCATGTTTTATGGATCGGACATTTTATTTGTTATAGCAACAAATTAAGATGTACCCGTTTTCAAAATTGTTCAATTCGTATTCATACCACCACTTGAGCCTGATTTAATATAAAAATCTTACTATTTAGGACAATAATCAATTTCAGAACCGATATGTAGTGTATCATGGTCAACATTTGACGATTATTGATAGTATTTAGGAGTGTGTAACGGATGATTGGAACCAAAAAACTTGTTTTAATTAATGGATACTAGTACAAATATTATTAATATCGCATTTTAAGATATACATTTAGGAAATCACCGTTAAATATCGAATATGAACGGATTGCAATTATTGTAAAGAAACAATTAATTTAAAAGTTAAAATATCGTCTTCTAATGCATCATAATGAACAAACGAGGGATATTATTGAATACCCGATCCAAAACTCCGGGGGTTTAAATAGCCAGATGTTCTTAAATAGGAAAAAATGCTCTTATAAATATTATTCAGATCAATTATCAAAAATTAAAATTTTTCGGAACAAAAAGTGAATTTTTTCCATGTTATAGTGTACAGAATATTTTATTATAAAATAATTACATTCAAACAGGTAAAATTTTCATGAATTTTGTAAATATCATTGAGACAAATACATATTGAAATTATCTGTATACATACTTTTGTGACGTAAATTTTGCACCTATTTAACTACACCTTAAATGAGAACTCAAGTAACCAAAATAACCCGGAAAAAAGTAGTGAATAATAATTATCATAATTGTTTTTAATTAATAAATGTGTTACTTTTTTGATTTTTGAAAAAATAATATCCTTTTTAAAATAAAACCAATTGTCAGTATTTCTGTATACTTATTTTTGAGATTAACTGTATATTTGCTGTTTTTTATACCCACCATCAAAAAAGATGGGGGGTATATTGATTTTGTCATTCCGTTTGTAACACATCGAAATATTGGTCATAGACCCACAAAAGTATATATATTCTGGGTCCTCATTAAATTCTAAGTCGATCTAGCCATGTCTGTCCGTCTGTCCGTCCGTCTGTCTGTCTGTCTGTCTGTCTGTTGAAAGCACGATAGAGTCTCAATGGAAAGAGCTAGAGGGTTGAAATTTCACATAAATATTTCTTACAGATAGGGTTTGTTTGGTATTGAAAATGGGCAATATCGGTCCACATTTTCTGATAGCCCCCATACAAGTGGCCCCTCGAAAAGCAGCTTTAACAGCCATAACTTGTTTAAAAATACGAATATAGCGATAAAATTCGACATAAGTAAGTTTCTTATGATCCAAAATCATTATGCAAAATTTTATGAGGATCAGTCCATAATTGACCCTACCCCCCATATAAGGTCCCCTTCAGAAAATGACTTTAACGCTCATTACTGGCTTAAAAATACTAGTATATAGATGAAATTCGACATAAGTAAGTTTCATACGAGTCAAAATCTATCTAAAAAATTTTATGACGATCGGTCCATGATTGACCCTACCCCCCATATAAGGTCCCCTTTAGAAAATGACTGCAACACTCATTAATGGCTTAAAAATACGAATGTAGCGATGAAATTCGACACAAATAAATTTAATACGAACCAAATTCTGTCAACCAAATTATATTAGGATCGACCCATAATTGACCCTACCCCCTATATAGGGTCCCCTTCAGAAAATTACTTTAACGCTTATAACTGGCCTAAAAAATACGAGTATATAGATGAAATTCGACATAAGTAAGTTTCATTCTAGTCAAACGAGGTTTGATGGTGGGTATATAAGATTCGGCATAGCCGAATATAACACTCTTACTTGTTATTACTTGTAACAGTCAGTAACGGGAAGCAATTTTGAATGAAACGCAAATTTTTGGATAAATTAAAGAAAAAATTAAAAATTTTAAATGTTAGGAAAAATCTTTAAAAATTAAGCAAATAAGAGTGTTATATTCGGCCATGCCGAATCTTCTATAGCCACCATCAAATTTTGTGCCGTAAAATTGCAGATGATATACAACTTTTATTTTCTGGTCATCTTCAGCTTCTTGATGTGTTTCAATATGATATAAATCTTATATTATCTAATGTTTCTGGATGGATGAGAGAAAATAATCTGAAGATAAACCCTGCAAAGACTAAAGCTATGCTTTTTAAACCGCATGGTTCCGAAGTGCATTTATCTATTACAGTTGATGATGAACCTATTGAGTTCGTTGAATGTATCAAATGTCTTGGAATTCAGCTGGATAAACATCTAACTTTTTCCCAACATATTAATTTTCTGAACTCTAAAATTAATTTTATTCTAAGGAAATTATATTCCTTAAATTTGTATTTACCACTTTCTATTCGAAAAACTATTGCACATTCTTTGCTAATGTCTAACCTATTGCATTATATTGAAGTTTATTCTGGATGTAATACTCAGGAGTTTAATAAGTGTTTACTACTTTTTAACAGAATAATACGTTATGTCTATCAATTAAAAATGCATGATCATGTGTCTGACTATGTTAGAGATTTCTTCGGTTGCTCTTTTATGAATTTTGTTCAAATCCGTTTGTTATTGTTCTTTTATAAGGTAGTAATAGCTAATTGCCCTGAATATGTTAGAAATACTTTTGAATTTTTGCATTCTGACATGTGATTTAATGTATTTATTACTTTTTTGCAATGAATTTTTAAAATTATACAGCGCTAATAGATATTATCATATATGAAGTTATTTACACACACATATGTACACATAAGCAATTCATTTTTGTAGTCAGCCTCTTATGTATTAATGAAATTATCTGTAATATTGATTTAAGTTGCCTATTTTAACATATGCTAGTCTACCAACTATATATGGCCCTATGGGCTCGGTTGGTTTTTCGTAAATAAATAAAATAAAAATAAAAAAAATTAAAGTAAATTTTAGAAGGTCTTCTCATTTATTTGATACTAATTTTACTATCATATAATATAGACAGTGATTTTCGGAATAGTTCCTTTAGAGATATTTTTGTTGCTATAAAACTTGTTTATGATAAATTTCACCACTACACTGCTACTATTAAGCCAGTTGTGAGCGTTAAAGTAATTTTTTTATGTGGAGTTTAGGGTCAATTATGAACCGATCATCCAAAAGATTGGTAGAGAGATTTTGGCTTGTATGAAACATATTTGTGTCAATCTTCATTAAATTTGGTAGAGAAATTTTGGCTTGTAATAATCTTAGTTATCTCGCATTTCTTCGATGTACTCGTATTTTTAAAAAAGTTGTCGTATACGTAATTTTTTTAAGGGGACCTTATATGGGGCTTCGGTCAATTATAAACCGATCCTCATAAAATTTGGCAGAGAGATTTTGTCGTGTAAGTAACTTATTTATAAATTCATCGCTATACTAGTTTTTAAGTCAGTAGAGCATCAAAGTAATTTTCTGAAGGGTACCTTATGTGGAGTTTAGGGTCAATTATGAACCGATCATCAAAAAAATTTATGGAGAGATTTTGGCTTGTATGAAACATATTTGTGTCAAGTGTTAACGCTGTATCCATACTTTTAAGGCAGTACTGGGAGTTAAAGTCATTTTCTGAAGGGTAGCTTATATTATGTACCGATCCTTATAAAATCCAGTTATGAGCTTTAAAGTAATTTTCTGAATTATATTGCGGGTAGGTTCAATTATGGGCCGATTCTTATAAAATTTTACAAAGAGATTTAGGTTCCTATAAAACATCTGTATGCCGAATTTCCCTACTTTAGACGTTTCCATTATACAGTTATGAGGGTTAAAGTTATTTTCTAAAAGACCCTTATATGGCGGGTAGGGTCAATTATGGGCCGATCCTTATAAAATTTTACAAGGAGATTTAGGTTTTTATAAAACATGTTTATGCCGAATTTCACCGCCATATATGCCTCCTTTAGCCAGTTATAATATTCTGAAGGGGATCTTAAATGGCGGTTAGGGTCAATTATCGGCCGATCCTTATAAAATTTTAAAGAGATTTAGGTTCTTATAAAACATGTTTATGCCGAATTTCACGTTTATATGCTTCCTCTAGATAGTTATGAGCGTTAAAGTCATTTTCTGAAGGGGCCTTATATGGCGGGTAGGGTCAATTATGGGCCGATCCTTATAAAATTTTACAAAGAGATTTAGATTGTTATAAAACATGTTTATTAACTAAAAATATCTGTGCAAAATTTCAGCTCTCTAGTTCTTCCTGTTTAGACTCAATCGTGTTTTCAACAGACAGACGGACGGACATGGCAAGATCGTCTTAGAATCTAATAAGGACTCAGAATATATACTTTTATGGGTCTTAGACGAATATTTCGATGTGTTACAAACGAAATGACAAAAACAATATACCTTCCATCTTTTTTGATGGTGAAGGGTATATAAGATTCGGCACAACTGAATATGAATAGCACTCCTATTAGTTATAGTTACATTTGTAAATATAAATTAAAATTCCTCGAAAATTCGATTTGTAGGATTAATATTTATTGATTATTTTTGACTAATTTCGATAACGTTATCTTATGGGTAGCGGTAGTGAGTTGAAAGGATTTTAAAAGTAAGAATGGCTAAACAAATAAAGTAAAACTAAAATATACTTTTATTAAAGAAAGCCCATATTTCCTACATCTGGCTGTTTAAAGACAGAATGATTTTTAGACCCATATGAAACTTATGACCAATACTGTGTCAATCATCAAAAAATTAAAGCTATTTAATTGTAATTTCATAAGAGCCGATATTTTGTTAAACAATCAATAATATCATTATAATATTGGTATATTCATATCCTTAATATTCCTATAGGCATAAAAAAGTTATCTTTAACTACATATGTATATATTTTCAAAGAACTCACCTTGACTCAAGTTTTGGTCCTGTTTCATGCCGGTAACATTTTGGGATCTAAAAAATAAATTAATAAATATTTACACTAAACGAAGACAAGCATATTTAGTTTTTTATTTAACAAACTTAATTATATACATAGATTAAATAAATAATAAAACAAATATTGATTAACTTACTTTTTAGTTTTCTGTTTTTGTGGTTGTGTAGGGAATATTTCAACAGATGGCGCGTCTGTCATTGCCGATACAATTGGAGTTTGCTGCAGTTGTTGAGTTGTTTCTAAAACATTTTTTAAAGAATTAGTTATTAAATACTGTTTATTGTTCTTTATAATTTTATGGATTAAAAAATACACACTTGAATAAAAACAATTATTATTCTACTACCAAAAAGGAACCTTATTTAACGCAATAGTTTGGTAATTTTCAAAAATGTTTTTTTTTTTTTACTTTGGGTGGGTGTTCTTGCTACTCAGTTAAGAGCCCACGATCACATTTTACATACGTAAAGTCTAATGAAAAAGTAAAATGAAATTCCATCCAGAGAGCCGTCTCGGCTCAAATCGTCGGCGGCTGGTCGCCAGCCAAGTTTTGTCAAGCCGCGCCGCCGCCGACTCAAAAACTTATGTTTTTCTTAAAACATTTGAACTGAGTTTGCCACTTTTTCAGACAAATTGAAAAGAGTTGCTATGATTTTGTCTTCATGTATAAAAATTGAAAAAAACTGTTAGAAACAATTTTTCATAAAAATAACTGTAATAATGACAGTTTTCTATAGAAAATACTTATATAGAGATACTTTTCTATCTAACAAATCTAAAAAATAAACACATTTTTCTATATAACAAACGCATACATATATAGAAAATTTTCTGTAAAGAACAAATTCTTAGCCGCCGCTGGTATATTTTATAACAAGCTGCCGTCAAATTTTCCATCCGTATTTTCTCTCAATTTGTGAATTAAGTTATTAAAAATTAAAAATTTGCCAATTAAACTATATTACAAAGAAAATGTCTAAATATTACAAGCACTGGTTTCCAAGCGAAAAAAGTAAGTGATAAAGCAAATATTATAGAATTAATATTACTACTTTGGTTCAGCCGAACTAAGATCTTAATTTTCAATTGACGGTATGGAAATGAGAACCCATCCAAAAAAAATATCAAGCGATATTCCTACATCAGATTTAAAAATGCTAAATTTGGTTAATTGTACGAATTTTGTATGGAAAAAGTTCGTAATAAACCTAAAATAAACGATTTATTAATACAGGGGTTAGAAGTTAATTGTATTCAGCACAAAGATCCATTATACAGCTTTGACAAAAAAGGGTTAGAAGTGAACTAGAAATATATTTTGTCTATAATACGTAACTATACATTTCAAAATTAACAAAATGTTAAAAATTCGTGCTTCCATTGGAATATAATTCTAGTATTTACCTTTAAAGTTTCGTTCAGTACTAGATTGGTGTACTGGTGACGTTTCCATTTGTTGCACGACTTCCGTGTGTGATTTTGATGTTTCAGGTATCTTGACAGTCGATTTTATAGATGTAGATGAAGTTGTTAAGGAACCAATATCTGTATCTAATGGTGTATCTACATTTGGCCCAGATGTAGATGATGTTACTTGAACTCCTGCTGCAACGGTAGGCGACTCATTCTGTAAGTATTTAAAAAATTACACTTAAATAAATGTCTATAGTATAGCTTTCAATGTAATAACTACCTTATCGATATCCAAATCATCTAAAATATTTCTATTTGTAACAGGATGAATAATTTGCAACGCATGTGAACGTAGCTTCCCCTTCGTTTGGGGCGGATTTTGTTGCTGTTGTTGAGGTGGTGGCTGATGTGGCATTCCAACTAATGGAGGGATTCCAACTGGTTGAGCTGCAGATGTATTGGCAACACTTAGAACCGTATTAGCAGCAACTGGTGCTACACCTAAAGGTATCTGACCCTGGTTGCCAGGTGCTGTGGGGCCACTAACCGAACCTCCCGGTTGTACGGCCATAGCACCGCTTAGTCCAACTCCGACAGCCGGATTAACTGTCGTACGTTGTTGTTGTGGAGGCTGTTGCAAATAGTAAGGATAATACATTTGCGGATAATATTGAGGTGAATATTGACACTGTTGTAATTGTGGAGTGCGCGTTGCATATGGTGCTGTAAACTGTCCCAATACAACGCTTTGATGTACTGCAGGATACATAGTGGCAGAATGAACGTATCTATTCCTTGTTGCTGGACTTGAAGGATTCTGTCTATAAATATTACCTGCTGTCGGCTGATTTGATCTCCCTGGGGAATTGTTTGCCGCACTTTGCGGAACGTACTAAAAAAATAATGAAAAAAAAACTGTCAATTATAATTTCTATTTTTGCTAGTTAATATAATAATAATAAAAACATAAATTATTTTAAATTTATAATACATATTAATAAAGAGCTGTCAAAACCACTACTTTAAAATACTATCAGATAACGTTTATCGAAATTATAGAAAAAAATATAAACTTTTGTAAATATTGTATTTTTAAACCTTTCAATACATACAATTAGAGTCCGACCGAACTCAAAATTTCGTTCGGTACCGAACACCGAACCTGAACTTCGGTAAATTTGAAAGTTCGGCCGAACCCGAACTTTATTCGGTTTTTAAAGTTCGGTGAACACGAACTTTTCTTAAATGAAAGTAAGAGCACGCTGAGAAAAAACATGGTTGTGATAACCATGTTATAAGAGCAACATATTATGATTAAAATTATGATTCAAGTCTAAACATATTATTGTTATTGTAACAATTTTAAAATATCATATGATTAAATACCGTCAAAATATTTCATCATGATATTTAAATATGTATCGAAATCAAAATGAATTTTATCGAATCAGTAAAATAAGTTTTTAAACAAATAAAAAATATATATACAATACTTAACACAATTCGCAAATTTCAATTTGCCAATTTATATGAAATTTTGGTTCATAAAAAAATTTAAGTATAATTTCATAAAAATACTAGCATTTTTAAGCCTGTTATAAACGTTAGTAATTTTCTAAAGCGAACATTATATGGAGGTCATGTCCAAATGTAAACCGATTTTGTCCATTTTGAATACGAATCAAACTGCAACAATAGTTTAGGTCCTACCGTTCTTTCAAGAGACTGACAGACTGACTGACAGACATGTCTAAATTGTTTGAGAATAAGAACCTAGAAAATTTCGATGTTACAAATGAAATCAAAGATTTATAATCGAAACTAGATAATTCAAATTAAATGTTTCACTTTTCTTAGCTTTTTAATGAGTTTCTGGTTAACAGTTTTTCAAATCAGCCGAAAAAACGAACGGTTAAAAAGGCGTTTTGTACCTATGTATATCCGAAATTTATTGTACAGGCAGGATGTAAAAACTTTTTGATGATATAAAAATATAATAAAAAAAAACATTTTATAAAAAGTTCGGCGTTCGGTGTTCGGTCAAAATTTCGCCGAACACCGAATATTGACCAAACCTCACTTTTCACCGAACTCCGAACCCGTACCCGAACGTTCGGTCGGACACTACATACAATATTTACATAAAAATAGTATTTTAAAATAAATAATATATTTTTTCAGTTTCCTTTACAAATGAGCAAACAGTTTGGAGAATGTATATATATGATTGCTTGAATCTTTAGAAAACATTAAATGTAGAAATGATTTTCACATAGTACGAAATGTTTAATATTAAATAAAGATATATGTATTTTTTGTTTAACCAAAAAACTATTGTTAAGATTAGAGAAATACTTGAGATCAGTTTTTAAAATTAATGAAAATAACCCAGTATTTTCAAACTTTTGTCTGTGTTTTAAACTGATAGCTTGAGAACGATTTGAAAAAGGGAATTCTAATCTATATAAACTAAGTAGTAATGTTACCTGGATTCATTTATGGTGAGTTTTTGACCACATTCGTATTGGAATACCTGAATATTCGGCATAAAAAATAAAGTGAGATTAAAATAAGGTTTTTAATCTCACTTTTACAGAAATATCGGAAATTTTTCTATCTTATTTGGTAATGAGGTTCAATACCAGAGTATAAAAGGTTGTATCCTACCCTGAATAAAGGTCCTCCATACCATACAATAACTGTGCATAACTAAGGATATCAGATAACATAATATTTCGTAATTATATTACTATTGCAAAGTGTATGAACACAATATTTAATTTTAATTTAATTTATTTCCAAATAAACCTAGCCTATTGGCCATAATCGGTCACAAATTTCTACTTAAAAAAAGAATTTATATGTACATAAAAAATATAATCATATAACAAATAATTAAAAATAAAAATAACTTATTAATAATAAAATAATTCATAAAATAATTTTGAAAAATATTAAAAGTTGTACCGCCAAAATTTAAATCCTAACTCAAAACGCCAAAAGATTAATAATGGAAGTTCAACAAAACCAGCCAAGAAAAACAATCTACACCAAAGTCAGGATACTGTATCCCTGCCATAAAAATAATTGACCAATTTAAGATATAGAAATGTAATCTCCAATCTCTAAAAAGTTGAAAAAACAAGAACATGAAAGCCTGTTAGTCAAACGCACCCCTAGCTATACAAGATAATAGGAATGACTACCCAACATAGAAAACAAAGTCACAAAAAAGCAAATATCTAAAACCAAGCTCCACATTCAAATATTGTAATCAGAAGTAAGTACAACAATTGAAAAATACGACAAGAAGTCAAGATAAAAAATATCTGCCAGAAAAATAAACCTACTCCGTTTACCAATTCAATGACAACACACTATCCGCAAATAAAAACTACAAAGTAAAATATTTTAGACGTCTCAACAAAATGTCTAAGACTAACAATTCAGTCAGTCACTAATATGTCACCATGACAACTCATTAACTCTTCTAAGAATATACGACCATAATACAACCAAATAACCTCTAAAACCCACGATGCAAGAGAAGAAAATGAGTGACATATAAAAAACACAAAATATTGAAAACAAAGAATGATTTAAAAATGAAATACCAATGATTACATTAAACTAAGTATCCCTTAAAAACTGCAACAGATAATAAACAAAATGATAAGAGGAACAACAATTGAATTGCAATTAGAGTCCAAACCATAGAACAATTCGCTCAACAGAAAAAAAACAATTTAAAGACTCCTGACAGAATAGGAAATAAACCAAATAAATTAATTGAAAATAAAGCAAAGAACTAATGTATATGAACAAATAATAGAACAATATGAAGATCAAAACTATAAAAATAAAAATGGCTTATCCGATGGAAAAAATTTTGTTTGTTTTTCTTGGCTGGTTTTGATGAAATTTGACATTTTGAGTTAGGATTTAAATTTTGGTGGTACAACTTTTAATATATACACTATCGGACAAAATAAAGTGCAAAAGTGCTCATGCTACATTATTTCATCGAAAAATCGGTTAAATGATTATTGAAAATGGAATTTTTTTTCAAAATCATTTAGTTTATATACAATGTTACAAAAATAACAATAAAACTAAATTATTGTGCTCAAAATTTTTCTGTATAACATCTAGAATTAAAATAAATTCACTTTTTTGTCGGACAAAATAAAGTGTAAATTTTATATATCATTATTTAAATTTCTTGTATATCAAAATTTTTTATCTATTTTGGTTCTGATTTGAATATCTGGATCTACTCAAGCCATTTTTGTAATTTTTTTACCATTATTATTCGCAATCGCTTTCACTTTCCCTTGCTTTCTCCCATACTATTATTTTCAAAAGAAATCCGTTTTTGTTCGCTATTTTAGCGGAATTTTGTGATCAATTGTGGTCAAATATTAATCTATTAGATTTAGGGCGATGCTCTGAGCAGGTCATTCAAATTTTTCAGTGTTTTTTTTTTTTCTTACAATAATGTTTTTGACCTTAGTCGTATGTTTGAAGTCATGAATCGGTTGAGGCATTAAGTCTCCCAAACCCATTTTTACGGCATTTATTTCAAAATTTTTATTAAATACGCTCGTGAATTGCTCATTTGTTATTGCTTACTCGATTTTCACTAAGATTCTCGCTCTTAAAGTTGAATAATGTAACAATACCGATAGCCCTCCACCATAATGTTTAAAACCTGGGGTATTGTTTTTAAAATTTTGTATATTGAAGGGCTTAACTCACACTCATTGTCGACATTTCAAAATTTTCGGTAGAAATTGGGACTCATCTGACCAACTACGTAAATTTGAGCTAAAAATTACGAAATTAAATACTAAAATCGAAAAAATTTTTAAGCTTTTAAATATGTTGGTGAAAGATTGAAGGTATGGGTCAGTTGACTCTTCGTATGTGTCCAATTTTTAACGTTAGGTGTGAGGAACCTAGGTGAAATTTATTCAAAAAGCTCCAATGAACACTATATAAGCATATTACAGTCAAATCTTAAGATCAGTGCCTTCGAAATGGACTTGGGCAACTTTATATTTCGGCAAGATAATAAGCTTAAGCACTTGATAAAGTTAAACAAATAACATTTCTGTAGGAAAAATCACTGAAAAATTGCAATGTCCTGCTCAGAGCACCGCCCTAAATCCAATAGATTAATTTTGGACCACAATTTATCAAAAAATTCCGATGAAATAGTGATCTAAAACGTATTTCTTTTGAAAATTATCATATGGGGATAGCAAGGGGAAGGGAAGGCGATTGCGAATAATAATGGAGAACAAAATTACCAAAATGGCTTAAGTAGATACAGATATTCAAATCAGAACCAAAATAGATAAAAAATTTTGATATACAAGAAATTTAAATAATGATATATAAAATTTACACTTTATTTTGTCCGACAAAAAAGTGAATTTATTTTAATTTTAGATGTTATACAGAAAAATTGTAAGTACAATAATTTAGTTTTATTTTATTTATTATATAAACTAAATGATTTTGAAAAAAATTCCATATTCAATAATCATTTAACCGATTTTTCGCTGAAAGAATATACATGAGTACTTTTGCACTTTATTTTGTCCGATAGTGTATTTTTTTCAAAATTATTTTACAATTGATTTTATTATTAATAATCTATTTTTTAATTCTTTGTTATATGATTATATTTTTTATGTATAAATTATTTTAAGTACAAATTTCTAACCGATCATGGCCAATAGGCTAGGTTTATTTTGGAAATAAATTAAAATGAAATTAAATTAAAATTATAAAAATATGTATTAAGTATTATATATAGGCTATTGGAATAAAGGAATTGAAATTGGTTGAATTTTTTGTGTGCTTAAATCATATATATGTATACACTAAATTTGGGATTTTTTATTTATTTTATAGTTAACAAATTATGTTACTTCCTATACGCGCGCGCTGGTCTGTGAGACCTATTTTTAAAAATTGTGATTTTTTATTATAAAAGAGAAACGGCCACATATCGACGCTAATATATAGCTTCATGATTTGATGTAAGTTTCATTTTAATATAGTTAGAAAGGCCCTACAAACATTTGTTGAATGCTTTTTCGGAGAATTTTTGAGACTCACCAAAGACAATTCTTCTTTTCTGGGGCAGGACTAATAAGCGAAAATTGCTTGCAAATCATAAAAAAGCATTAAAAATATCAAAAGGAGTATAAGTTTGGGAACTTTCTGGAGATTAAGTTTATAGTTTTTATTCAAGTATTTGGTATCATTGAAAACTTAATGACTTTGGGATTAAACTTTAATAGATATATAATATAACGGATATTTTATTAGAACATCATTTACGAAAAAGTTTAAAGATCATAATATAGAGATTTTTTAAATTAATGTAAAATCTGAACGGGTAAAGATGTCGGAACAAAATTTTGGACAAAAATCCAAATCTTTCTAGAATAATACCGTTACAAGTTATTTCATTTTCTAGACACAAATACCGAAATTCCTAAAGCGGAAAAAATGTGCTCCAAAAATGAGTTTTTTGATAAAAGTGAACACGATATTTACCGTGCGATAGTAAAAATATTTTGCATAAAGAACATATATGGCTATATAAATAACCTGCGTTTTTTAAATATTTTATTCAAATCAAAATATTTTTTTCAAAATTGACCAAGTTTAGATAGGGCTGGTGGGGGCAGTGTCCGCTTATATAAGTCAAGTTTAATTTTACACGCTTCTACATTAAGTTCTCTTTCCGGATTATATAAAACTTGTATAAAGTCCTGAAGAAAATTTGTTTCTATTGAAGAAAGAATAGGGGCACTTTTTACATGTTGCAATTTTAAATGCGTCTAACTTTTTATAGGGACAAGATAACTGTTGAAATGTTTTTTTGTTTTCTTTAGAATTTTTTAAGAAAACTAGAGGATATTAAAAAAAAAACTAAAAATAGGTCGGGAAAATTTAAGAATGAAAAAAATTAAAACTAAATATCTCTTAAAGCAAAAGAGATAATCCACATATGAGGGCATTTTTGGTTGATCTTCTCAAGAAGTAGTTATATTTAAAATTTCAGCTCAATTTAATAATCAAGATTATCAATTATGAGGGTATACCCACTGTCTCTCATTCTGTCCTCGACCACCTACTCAAAACTCAAAAACACTTCAGCTCCAAACGTGTGAAATTTCGTTGCGATATATCCAATAGTTTCTGAGAAACTATCAGAGATACCGTCGAACAAAAATAAGTAGTTATTCGCCCCAAAAATAATGCATTTCGCCTAAAATTGTTATCGACTTTTTCTAACATATGATTTTAGTTCTATAACTATTTTTCTTTTTTAATTAAAACTTAGTGATTATATAAATGTACATATACGTTTATTTTTATCTGTTACTTTGGGATCGATATGCTAAGACTTTTACATAAAACAATTTGCTTTTAAATCAGGGGAATCAATCAATAAACTCGAATGTTTTGTAAACTTATTGCTCATTGAATTGTATTTAAATAATATTCAGAAAAATACCTTTGTATTATAAGTTTTATTGGCCTTAATGAGGCTTTTTTTGTATTACTGTTTGAATAAATAAATAAATAAAAAAATAAGTAGTTTCTACTGGTTTCCAATATTACTTTCTGGTTTACCAGGTCTTTGTAAGTTTATTTATTTGTTTGTGCGTGGTTGACGCACATACACTAGTGGCTGAAACTAGTGGTTATAACATTTTCCACGCTGAAAATATTTTAAAATTGTTTCTGGTTTTAAGTACTGTATATTACTAACTAAAAAATAATATAACAATTTCCAAAAATTGTTTTCTAAAATTTGATTTAAATACACAGAAAAAAATTCATACTAGTTTTAGCAAAAACTAAAGCAACTTCTTCATAAACATTTTTTAAATAAATTTTTCATATAAGAGTTTATAGCATATCCATACTTTTTTATAGTAGGAGCACATCTGGGAGTCATAGAAGCCTTTATGAGCATTACTTGATCCTTTGAAATGGTCTTCCTTGGGTATTTTATGCAATCAAAGAAATTGTCCTTTTAGTTTCTCTATTTCATTATGTGAACCGATCTCCAATGATCCATCGATCTCCTGATCAGAACCCCCATGTTATTCTTTTGGATCATTGGAGATCGGTTCACATAATGAATACACCAAGAAACAAAACCAATAAACATACAGCCATCCAAACATACGAAACTGAATGCACCAAGAAACAAAAGCAATATACACAAGGCAATGAAACAGTCATCTAAACATACGAAACGAAATACTAAAAAAACAAAAACAAAATACACAACGCAATGAATAAGCAGTGTTGTTGTTGCTTATTTATCAAAGCATGAAAAAAATTGTCTTTTTTATGATATTTTCAGAGGTTGTCTCGGGTTTTTGCTCTTATATCCGTTGTTTATGGACGGATTTTGCTGATTTTAAATAGGAAACTTCTGAAAACTGATTTAAACAGACAGGCGGACAGACATATAGACAGACGGACATAGCTTAATCGACTCCGCTATGTACAAGGATTCAGAATATATATATAGGATCGGAAAATTATATTTTGGAAATTACAAACGGAATGACAAACTTATACAGTGAATCAATTAAGTAATTTGCCTATGTAAAATTTTATAAATTTTAAGAAAAAACTTTATCTGAACAAATATTTTTAGCAAAATAAAGCAATTTGCTTGTTGTATTTTTTAAAGAATATCTTATATTTTAATTTTCTACCATAAAAAGTAAAATCGTGATATTAATTAACGAGATTTTTGATAAAATGTGAACGTATTGTTAATTTTTAAGGTCGATAAAGTATTTTGCTTTTTTAGGTTTTTTGTTCATTTTTTTAATATTGCTGAATTATTTTATAAAATTTTATATTTTTATTACTCCTATATATTAGAATATATTTTTTTAGATATTTTAGTAGTGGAACGACTAAGTTTGGACATTTCTTAACCGATTTATTATCCTATATACCTATAAGAATTTTTCAATATTTGACTTAACATGAAATCTATCGTTTCTTTGATTTAATTTCGAAAATAATAGGTAATTTTGAATTGGATACATGATATATTAGGAAATCAATGGATTTGGACCTAGAAAAAAAATTTTAGTGGGGTATAAATCAATAGATTATAACAAAAATAATATGGGTTTTTGGTCATTTTGTATTGATAAACAAAAACTACATTACGGAAACCCCATCTATTTGGGGAGTACTGTGTGAATTTTATTTAGAATTGTATAATATTGATTCTTATTCAATAAAGCTTACACTAAGTACCATCCTAGCCACTCTAAGTATGGGGATATCACCGTATACCACTATAGAACTATTACATGTTATATCACACAATAAGGATATGATTTTTGAAAATTCCAATTGAAAAATACTTAACACGTGTCCTTTTAACAATAAAACAATAAATTCCAAAAAGCAATTAAAAAATAATTTGAAAAACCCAACGAAATTAACTGGAAATTTCAATATGCAAAATACTTTATTGACGTGCAAATTCTGATGAAAATTAATAAAATGCAACAACAAATGCACCAAAATTTTTATTTTAATATTTTTTTCTTGGTTTTCCCATTCTACACAATCTCTATTTTCAATTAGAAAACATAAATTTACCGTTTACCTGTTTTTTTGAATTTTATTTATGAACAAAAAATAAAATTCTCTTAAAAAAAAGGTAGGCAAAAAAATTAGTTGATTCACTGTATATACCCTTCTCACGAAGGTGAAGGGTATAATTAATTTAAAAAAATTTTATGAAGAAGTTGCATTAGTTTTTGCCAATTCTATTCTGAGTATTTAAATCATATTTAACAAAAAAAAAATTGAAATTTTTAATTATTTTTTAGTTAGTAATATAATAAGACAATTCGACATTAATGGAACATCAATTGCATTAGTTTCAGCCACTAGTTTAGATAGATCTATGTAGTCTAAATTATTTTACGAAAGTAGAAGGGGTTAAAAATGGGGGAAATGCGAAAAACAGGTATTATTAGTGTTTTCGGTGTTCTACAAAATGTTCGACAAAAAATATTAATATTTCCATGGACCAAAGGACTTAAAAACAAGTAAGAGTGCTATATTCGGCTGTGCCGAATCTTATATACCCTTCACCATAGTATATTTAAAAATTAATTTTCCCGACTATATCATTATTATAGCAATAGCAAAATATAATGAACAACAACAACGCTAAACGAAATAAACACACATAAAAAATACACAAGGCAGTAAAACCAACAGACATCCAAACATACGAAACGAAATACAAAAAAAAAAAAAAAAAAACAAAATACACAACGCAATGAAACCAACAGACATCCAAACATACGAAATTCAATACACCAAGAAAACAAAAACAATATACACAAGCCATCCAAACATACGAAATTGAATGTACCAAGAAACAAAAACAATATACACAAGGCAATGAAACACACAGCCATCCAAACATACGAAACGAAATACTCAAAAAAACAAAAACAAAATACAAAGGCAATAAATAAGCAGTGTTGTTGTTTATTTTTTATAAAATTTTCAGAGGTTGTCTCGGATTTTTGCTTATATCTCCGTTGTTTATGAACGGATTTTGCTGATTTTAAATAGGAAACTTCTCGAAAGCATGTCTGATAGAATTATTGAAGATTTGTATCCCGACGATATCTGGGGTCTTTAGAAAACTGATTTCAACAGACAGACAGACAGACGGACATGGCTTAATCGACTCCGCTATCTATAAGGATTCAGAATATATATACTTTATGGGGTCGGAAAATTATATTTTGAAATTACAAAGGGAATGACAAACATATATATACCGTTCTCACGAAGGTGAAGGGTATAAT
Organism: Lucilia sericata; assembly: GCF_015586225.1. Classification (NCBI taxonomy): domain Eukaryota; kingdom Metazoa; phylum Arthropoda; class Insecta; order Diptera; family Calliphoridae; genus Lucilia; species Lucilia sericata. Next base: position 221,377 of record NW_023994495.1, read on the forward strand.
AAGTATAAATAAACGGACCAGCAATAGAGGCCGTGGTAACCCGGAAAACTGTAAAATTTAGATTCCAAAAGTATTATATTAAAACTTTAAAAACTTTATCAACTCAGCAAAAAAATTTTGAAGTTGTTAAAGAAGAAGGGATATTTTCATGATTTCTTTAGTAAGTATTCTATTTAATGCGTTTTAAATACATGCCTAAATTCTAATAAATTTGTCATCAGTGAAGGCATGAAAAATGCACCCAAATTCACTCATGTAACTCCACTATAGGAATTGTAATATTTTACTGTAATTTGGTATTCTCTTAGGAGATTTAACGAAAACGTGCATTTCATACAATAAAGATTAAAAGTGACATTAATTTTTTATTAGATTTTTGTTAAAATTAGCAATATTAAGTCCATTAAAATTAGTAATATTAAGTCCATTAATAAGAGAAGGAAAAAACCAAAACTGCTTAACGGATTTTAAAACACAATGGGTATTTTTCCTCTGCATGAATTTAAATCCAATCAAAATCAGTTAGTTATGTTTTATCTTATTCTATTTTTGTCAATATCACTCAAAAAAATTATTTAAATATTGATAATTAAATCGAAATACCATTAATGCATTTTTAAATAAATATAGTGCACCAATGAAAATCATCGAATATTCATTGGTTATAAGAACCCATTTAAATGACGAACTATTTTTGCAAATACGAACCCATGCATGCCAATGACACGCTAATGTTAAAATCATGCATGTTTCCCCTAAATATGAACCAGTTCATTATCAGTTCAACCCATGCATTTACTACTTTTTTGCACGTCTTTTTTGCTGGGAATGTATATACAAGTACTTTTTTGACTCTTGTAGGTAACAATATATACATATACTAAGTAAATATTTAAATCATTACAAGCAACTAATTATTATTGTATTTGAAATAATAAGATTAATATCCCAGCAAAAAAAGACGTGCAAAAAAAGTAGTAAATGCATGGGTTTAACTGATAATGAACTGGTTCATATTTAGGTGAAACATGCATGATTTTAACATTAGCGTGTCATTGGCGAGCATGGGTTCGTATTTGGAAAAATAATTCGTCATTAAAATGAGTGCTTATAACCAATGAACATTCGATGTTTTTAATGCGAATTTTCATTGGTGCACTATATTTATTTTAAAATGCATTATTGAAGGTACTATGAATTAATTTTTATGATTTAAATTAATTTTTATTGTGATATTGATAAAAATTATGTATGATAACAAAATAAAACATTAATGACTGATTTTAAAATGCATTAAAATACCCATTATATTTTCAAATCCGTTAAATAGTCAGTCAACTTGTTTTTTTCCTTTTCGTATTAAGATTTAAAAATGAATTTTAACAAATATTATATACAAAAACCTAATAGAATTAATGTTATTTTTAATATTTATTGGTTTAAAATTCACGTTTCCTTTAAATCCTAAGAGAATACCAAATTACAGTGAAATGTTACAATTCCTATATTACAGTTACATGAGTGAATTGGATGCAATTTTTCATGCGTTCACTTATGACAAATTTATTAGAATATAGGAATGTATTTAAAACGCATTATATTGAATACGTACAAAAGAAATCGTGAAAGTATCCCTTCTTCTTGAATAGCTTCAAAATTTTTTTGCTGGGATATACACCACCATACTTTAACGATTAATGTCTTAAGATAACATTTACGCTTTGGCTTTAATGCACACATTAGTTAAAACATTTTAGCCTTAAAAACCATTAATAAAATTATGATATTCATAAACAAACAATAAACCTACATTAAATATTTGTTTAACTTGGTAGCACTGAACAATTTGGCTGTCATTTTAAGTGTTAGTTTTGTGCACAATTAGAAAAACAAGTAAGAGTTCTATATTCAGCTGTGACGAATCTTATATACCCTTCACCATGATGTGTTAAAAAACAGTCAGTACGAATTTTATTACAAAAAATAAAAAAATACCAATTATAAGATACCAAAAAGTTCTCACTTAATCCGGGCTCTACATGCATGATTTAATATTTCTAGGTTCAATATTATAGAAAATTCCAAAAGTACCCTTTGAAGAACGACAAAGTATCAAAAAGTACCCTTTTATAGGTTCTTACCTAACCAAGGCCCTACATGCTAAATTTAATGTTTCTAGATTCAATATTATAGAAAATTCAAAAAGTAACTTTTGTAGAACGAAAAAGTGCAAAAAAGTCCCCTTTTATAGGTTCTTACCTAGTCAAGGCCCTACAAGCTAAATTTCATGTTTCTAGGTTCAATATTATAGAAAATTCAAAAAGTAGCTTTTGTAGAACGAAAAAGTACCAAAAAGTCCCCTTTTATGTGTTCTCGCCTAATCCGGGGTCTACATACTTAATTTCATGTTTTTAGGTTCAATACTATAGAAAATTCAAAAAGTACCTTTTGTAGATCGAAAAAGTAGCAAAAGTCCCCTTTTATGTGTTCTGACCTAATCAAGGCCCTACATGCTAAATTTCATGTTTCTAAGGTCAATATTAAAGAAAATTCAAAAAGTACCTTTTGTAGAACGAAAAAGTTCCAAAAAGTCCCCTTTTATGTGTTCTTGCCTAATCCAAGCTCTACATACTTAATTTCTTGTTTTTAGGTTCAATATTATAGAAAATTCAAAAAGTACCTTTTGTACAAGGAAAAAGTACCAAAAAGTCCCCTTTTACAGGTTCATACCTAGTCAAGGCCCTATATGCTAAATTTCATGTTTCTAGGTTCACTATTATAAAAAATTCAAAAAGTACCTTTTGTAGATCGAAAAAGTACCAAAAAGTCACCTTTTATAGGTTCTCACCTAATTAAGGCCCTACATGCTAAATTTCATATTTCTAAGCTCAATATTATAGAAAATTCAAAAAGTACCTTTGTAGAACGAAAAAGTACCAAAAAGTCCCCTTTTATAGGTTTTTACATAGTCAAGGCCCTACATGCTAAATTTCATGTTTCTAAGTTCAATATTATAGAAAATTCAAAAAATACCTTTTGTAGAACGAAAAAGTACCAAAAAGTCCACTTTTATGTGTTCTCGCCTAATCCGGGCTCTACAAACTTAATTTCATGTTTCTAGCCAATAACAACGTAACGTTCTTTCATTCATTCTTTGCTTTCTGTTTACAAACAAGGAATTACAATAACAAAAAAAATTACCATTTGATACTGTGTTTTTTTTTTTTTGTTTGTTTATTGTTTTTGTATAAGCATACACGAAAAATGTAAATTTTTGATGAAATTTTCAGAGGTGGTCTCAGATTTTTACTCATATCTCCGATTGGGCTGATTTTAAATACCGTTCTATTCGATCTGATTTCCGATATAATTATTGAAAATTCGGATCTCGCAGATATCTAAGGGTCTTCTGAAAACTGATTTCAACATACGCACAGACAGACGGACATGGCTAAATCGACTCTGCTATCTATAAGGATCCCAAATATATATACTTTATAGGGTCGGAAAATTATATTATAGAAATTACAAACGGAATGACAAACTTATATACATTTACCCTTCTCACGAAGTTGAAGGGTATAATAAGTATATGTATATGGATATAATAAATGTTTATTTTGTTCAGATGTATAAATATAATATATAATTCAGCTAGGGGTACTTATATACATATATCATTACATGGAGTGAATTATAGCCCAAATATAGTGCCCGTAATGAAATTATATAAAGTGTAAAGTGACATTTTTTAAATACAAAAGTGTTTAATTACTCTAAAGAGAGTCGTTATTGTATTTCGCTTTTTAATGTAAATTTGATTTATTGCAGGAATTAAAAAATTGAGTATTTCTATTAGAATGAAAAAATTCGAAAGGCTTTCTAACATGATCAGGGCAATTACAGATTAGGGTTTTAACAAAATTCATATATTAGCAACCCAATAAATCCGCTACATATGAAGAAACATGGTCCTTAGAGGTGACCAAATCGCATAACGGGTACCCGTGCCGGAAATCGATTGAAATGTGTAAAATTGAGTATATACTAGAACTTTTTTGAATTCTTCAACAATTGTGCCATTAAAATTAAGGAATGAAGCTAAAAGAGTGAATCTGCAAAAATATATTAGAGTAAGATTAGGACATACCCGATTACATTTATTTAACAACTCTAACCATTGCCAAGTGCAAAGGAAATGTAAGTTTCATGACTTCTTTAATAACAGTGCTAATACAACTCATTCTAAATGACTTCCTAAATTCAACCTATTCCGCAGTTAAAAAATTTCTTTAAAACTTCAAAAATTAATTCAGATGGTTAATTTAATCAAATGAGATTTATGTGTAATTAGAAATAATTTTTATTTTTAATATAATTTTATGTATTTTTCCATACTTATTATAATATTTTTATTTAAAATATTTTCCAAAAACACATTCAAAACAAATAGCTTGAACCAATGAAACATCGTTTTCGAATCATCGAATTTGCATTGGTTCAATTATTCAAAATTTTCGCATAAGCACATGATCTCCAAAGACACGCTAATGTTAAAATCATGCATGTTTCACCTAAATCGAACCACTTCGTCATCACTTGCACCTCTGATTAAACAACATCTTTGTCATGTAACTTTTTGCTGGGTCTTGTTAAGGAATATAAAACATATAATTTTTAAATAAGTATGGACTTAACAATTTACAACAATTGCATTTTTTGTTGTTGTTATTTACTTCATATAGATAAATGAGCAATTTTTTAGAACTTTTGTCAATTATCAAATCATCAATCAAATGTTCAAATTTTAATTCCCCGAATATTTAAATCTATATTTGAACACTCTTTTCTTGTGAGAGTTGCCCGTCTCTGGAACTGCCTACCACCAGATCTTAGGGTGTTTGCAAATTCGGCTAACATATTCAAACATAAACTATATTTGCATATGTGTGAGTCATCATAATCTCCTTTCATATATTTTTAATATAAACATTGCTGTTACTATCATGGACCTTACTTTATTGTTATTTATTCTTTACAAATTTGGCGGGGGGGCCTCCTATATTTAATTCCAACTTATTTTAAGTAATTAAATTGTAAAATTTGAATTTTTTTTAGATGTAAGCTCTGTAATAATGTTTTTTGGCCAAATATGGCTTCTTATTATTACCTGAATTGAAATAAATAAATAAATAAATAATTATATACATGTGAATATTTATTATTTATATAGAAACATTAGAATAAATGTCTCGATTCGTACTTCCCATTAAAAATGTTGGTGAATTATACAAAGACCTACGAATTTTAAATGAACTTATTATTATCTAAGAAGTTTTTATATAAAATAAATTAATCTCATAATTTAACCCTTTCCGTGGTTTTGTCGAATATATTCGACATTACAATAGACTCTGATTTTAAGCATTTTTTGGGTATAATATTTAACTCTAGTTTTCATTTTTTTCTTTTAGATGAAAATGAAGACTTTGTTATATTTATAATTGAGATTTTGAAAGATATTCCGTTTTTTAAAAGTATTTAAAAATCAGATTTTAAGAAATTGTCACTTATGACTACTTGTTAAAAAGTGCTTTTTAACAACGTTTAAAAAACAGCTTCATTTAATGGCCAAAAAAATTGTATTTTAAGAGATCAGACTATGCAGATTTAAATTGTATTGTATTGAAAGAAGTTTAAGAAGACATTTTACAAAAAAAAATCATAAAAAATATTGGTGGTACTTTTTGGAGACTGTTTTTCAAATGTCGAATATATTCGACATTTAACTTTACCTTCTATAACTCACTAGGGAAAACTCAAATTCAAAAAATATTATTTTTCCCGGATTCAGCATACTCAAATTATCTTAAATATAAGTTTTCAAGTTTTTTTCTAGACATAAATTATTTTTGACCCTGAAAGGGTTAATTATTAGTCTAAAATACGCGCAAGTTACGCAAATGCAATCTTTGTAATTCCACAAAATTTTAAGTTTTTATAGTTTTCCACTTATCTTCGAAATGACCTTGAAAACTACATGATTTACTAAATTTAAATATTTTATGATCGTTTAGTATATAATATTCCAGAACTTTTCCACAAGACTATGGTTATAGCGACAGCATTTTTATATGATTAATTCATTTAAGTAAGTTTATGTTTAAGTCACAAAATGTCATGTTTAACAGTAAAAATATTGATTTAAATTCTACTAATTAATTTCAATGATTATTTGCTTTAAAATTTTATATTTATTACAAATAGGGTCTTATTCGGATAACTTGCATTATAATAAGCCTAAAACTGACATAAATTTTCGAAAAAAAATTAACTATTTGTTTGGAAATTTCAAAATATTTTTTATAAAAGGGTGAAATTTGTTCAATATATTAAAACGTAAAATTTTGACTTTAGACGTTTTAATCGAACATTTTTAAATATTTTAATATTAATTTATTTTTTAATTTTTAAATATTTTTTATTTATTTTATTATTATTATTTTTTATGTACACCTATTTCTTAAGCAGAAATTTGTAACCGCTAGGTTTAATTTTGAAATAAATCAAATTAAATGAATTAAAGTGAAAGTTATTTTTATAACTTACTTGTCTATATTAAAATCCCCAGAAGGTTTTTAAACCATGTTACAAGAATATGAAAAATAAATTAGTTGTAAAGCTATGCGACTATAATTCTTTTACCTTATAATTCTTTCGAGGTGTGTATAATACATTTATATTAAAGGTCAGACAACAAAGTTATTGACTATTTCCCAAGTCATATGTTAAAAAATCATATATTTTTTGTATTATAAATATCTACAAAAAACTAGTAAAATTTGAATTAATTAGTCGTTTTGTGAAAAGAAAATTCGTAAAACTTTAGTTTTTGTCGCTCGTTATTAATATTTACCTTGTTGGAAAATAATTGTCTTAATGTATAGACATAACGTATTATTCTATTAAAAAATAGTAAACACTTATTAAATTCCTGATCATTACATACATAATAAACTTCAATACAATATAATAAAATAAGCATTATTAACGAATGATTTATTTTTTTTTTTGCGATTATTGTTGGACCTACTTTTAATGTTAGTGTTCATGTATTAGACTTGGTGTTGGATATTTCGCTTTTTTGTGGCATTATTAAGTATTTTTACTATATAAAATTTAGACCTAATACATAAAAATGTAATTGTACTATTTTTTTTTTTGGCTGCAAGAGGTATGCTATTATCTATTAACCATTTCTGTGGTTTTGTCTAATATATTCGACATTACAAAATACTGCCTTTAAATGCATTTTTGCAATATAATATTGATAGATAATTTTTTCTTTTATTATTGTTTTCTTTAGATGAAATTTAGGACTTTTAAAGTATTGATACAAATGTAAGAAGAAATTTTCCATAAAAAAGAGATGGATTTTTACTTGATTGTTGGCGCCTAATGAAATATTATGGAAATCACTTCTTAAATTGCTAATGAGTAAATTATTGAAAAAATAATGGTATTATATACATAAAACATCAATAAAAAATAGCAGTTAGTCTGTGTCATGAAATTCTTTATAGGCTAGATTTAAAGATAAAGATTTTGATAGAGCGGGTGAGTCTTTTTTATATAACATCACTAAATTACAACAAATTAGATATTTAGGTTTATAAAATGCAGCAAAAAAAGTTTAAAAGAATAATTCAAACGCTTAAGTTGAGAAGAAAAACATGTAAAAACGGTACCGAAACAAATTCGTACATTAACGACAATTTTTAAATTTATAGATTAAAAAGGAAACAGTTTCTTAATGCAAATTACACGTAGCAAACGTGTAATTCGCATTTATATCCAATGACAGTCTAATTAAATTCAATCACAATCAAAACAGGTGTAAGTAAGATTTTATTAATGTAAGTACTCTACGCAGGTTCAGACTTTTAAACTCATACAGCAAATGCAACAAATAAATTTTGAAAAAAGTTGTATATTATTTTTATTGCAAAATATAAAAATAAAATACAAGCAAAAATTTAACCTATAGCACACGTGGTTAAAAAGTTACAAAAAAATGGCACAGCCAATACCTATTTTCTATTTTAAATTTTGTTTCTGATTTTTAATTTTTTCTCTTAATTAATACTATTTAATTGAGTGCAACTGGTAGATTAATTGGTAGTGAGTTGGTCAATATTGAGGTCGGGATTCGTTTCACTCCAATGACTCTCGTAAAGAAGTAAAGATGTCCGATTGTGGGCAAGGTATATATCTTCGAATATGATGTAACATACATCTTTATTTTAAACTAACCGAAGTAGCCGAAAATAACACAATTTCTATTTATAGAAAATCTCTATATGTATATGTATTTACCTTAAAATGATTGTAAAACTTCTTTGATAAATGTTGTGAGAATTTTATCGAATTTATACACAATTTTAATAAGAAAAGACAAACCCTAACACTCCTGTACTCAAGTGAATATATTTTAATGAGTCGTTTAATGTATTGGCCTCCAATTGTACTCAGAATCTATCAGCTTAGGTTTCTTGACAGCTGAATTAGGTTCTCTACTCAAACGTTCTTTACTAGTTATATTTTTACTAATTTTTACCGGTCAAAGCATCGAATCTCATACCTCTGCATGCATTTGATAGTTATTATTTAGTGTAGTTGACGAGTTGATAGCTGTTGCGGCTGTATTAAATTTATTGGTTTTGTAGTCATATTTTCTAGTGTCTTGACAGCCCATGTTAACTCCAATGTTGATTTTATCATGTATTGTTGTGGAAGTGATGTAGGAAGTAGAGTTTGAGCCACATGCAGCCGTCAGACTTGAATTTATAGAAGGTGCTGCATTCACAGCAGAATTTCCACCTAAAGATAGCGGCAAGGTATTGGCGCCAGCAGCGTGCATGGTACTGCTTAAGGTAATTAAACCCCCATCGCTCGTAGGTGGCGTGCTACATCCATACATATTAGTGGTACCTTGAAGGGAGCCAATATTATGACTATTATCATTTACCACAACTTCGGCACCATTCCCAACTAAGAGAGCTGAAGAATTCGTATCAATTTGATTGTTGCCATTAGCACTTGAAACTAATGATGGTAATGACGTGTTTAAACCAGTCGCACCAACTGCCCTATGAGTAGACATATTAAACATCGCTTGAGAATTCAAAGGTTCTGGACAAGAGTGTTGACCATTATGATGTAATGTAAGCACAGCATTTGTTGTACATATTACAGATCCGTTGCCAGTTGAAGGAGCAACAGCTGCAGCAGATGATAGAGACATGTTGGCTCCTCGAGTAATAAAATTCTGATTTATTTTGCAGTTCACTATGGATGGCTGATGTGGCTGATGGTGCTGCGTAACATGACCCTGATGGTGTTGCACATGATATGAATGCTGCTGGGGTTGTATTTGCTGTTGGACCCCTCCGCTTCCTGTTACTGCCGCCGTATTTATAGTATTGCTACTCATAGATATAGAAACCACATTGTAACCTTTATTTATATGATATTGTTGTTGTTTATTTACACTTTGTAATAATGCCACTTGGTGTTGTTGATGTTGTTGTTTAGACGCTAATGATGCTGTTTGAGCATTAGAAGTGTATTTTTTCTTTTTATTAGATGTTATAATCTATAATGAATAAATATTTTTTTGTTTTTTTTATATGATTAAGGGCCATTGGACCATTTGTTGATTGAAATCTTTTTTGTATATGTCTTGGAAAAACAAAATATTTTCAACTCAAACAACAAAATATAAAATGAAATTAAAAAATAACAAAAGAGATTAATTAAACAAAAGTATGGCAAATTAAACCTTTACTGTATTCCTAAAGTTTTACAAAATAAACAATTGTCCATTTTGAGTACAAACTAATAAAAAAAAAGGTGGAATAAACTTGATTCTATAATAATACCAAACACACTGACAACAATAGCAATATCGGTCCTGTCCATACGCAATTCGGTCGAAATAGAATTATGCTGTAACTGTAAGTTTTAAAATCTCGACAAAGACTTTAAAAGTTAAAAAAAAATAATAATAAATCATTAACGCCAGAAAAATTGTATTCTAATTAAGCAATTAAAAAGTGGGAAATGAACTTAAAAAAGTGCTGAGGGTTAGAAAGTTACAAAAAAAGTTAAATATTCTCGACTAGATCCAAGTTTTCTGTAATTTTCTATCCCAACAAATATAAAAAATAAAATAAAAATCCCCTAAAAAATCCAGATGTTTATTTCCATTAAATATATATGTATTTATTTTCACAAACATTATATATCTTTGAAGTTATCACTTTAAAACGTCTTAATAATATATTTCAACATTCGACCCCACTATATCTATTATAAATTGTTATTATAAATATACCAACTACATATTTTTAGATATTTTTTTTTATTTATTCAAAACGTTTATAATGGCGGATAATTTTAATACCTTAGAGGCAAAGTTGGCGAATTTGTAAGTTATCTCAATACACGAATCCAGAGAAAACAGTTCGGGGAGTACTATATAAAAATCAGGGAAAAATGTAATGTTCCAAGGAGATTCCCAAAAATAAATAAAATAATAAAGTCTTTGATTTTACTTAACTTTTTAACTCGTTATATAAAATATCTGTCTAAGTAGTATTTAGTACCAAAATATTAGTAGAATTGTTAATCGTACATGACTGTGTGAACTCAGTTATTAATTAAGATATTGTCAAATAAAAAATTAAAAAATACTAAAGAAAAATCAGTCGACGTCGTCTCAAGACTGTTAGAAAATGTCAAACTAGCGTAGAAGTGATATCGAAGACAAAACACCACAAATAAAATTTTACAACGACAACTGAAGGGTGATTTTCAACAAAGTATTTACATTTTCATTAAGATTAACATCTAATAAATAGATTTTTAAAATTATTTTATATTATATAAATTTACTTACATATCCTACATTTTGCAATTTTATTATACATTTTTCAATATTTTAACTCAGAATGCTTATAACTAAAAGTTTTAGACTAAGCTCCGGACTTTTAAAGTTTTGATATCTGTATGGACAGAACGCATGGGTGTTTTATTAAATAAAATGTTTATAGTAGGAAATTTATTCAAGTACTAGTCCCCACATATTTCAAAGAGATTCAATTAATTTAATTTTAAAATTATTTAAGTTTATGTATTGAATTGATACAATGTTTTAGTAAATTTATTAAATCTCAAGCCATTAATTTTATGTTTTGTTGGGAGGATTAGCATGCGCATTTCCTCGGTTTTTGTTTTTAAAACACAGCTAAAACAATTTTTAGTTTAGTAGACAAATTTTGAAATTAATTTTGTGATAAGCGGCCTTAAATAATTTGCAAAATGAACATAGGAACTAGTTTATCCTCCCGAAAAAATTAATTTTAATTTTTACATACTTAATGGCTTGAAATTTTACACATAATATTACTAAAGAAATTATTTTTATTCGCCAGATTCAGCTTTCTTTTTAATATATCTACAAAACTATATGCTACAAGACTGGCATAATCAAAAAAAAGTTGTTTCTAGGAAAATTAATATATAATTTTATTTTAATATTTTTTAATAAATTTAGAAAAGAAATCAAGGGATTTGCAAAATTAAACCAGTCTCAGATAGTTGTTAATATGTATGTTTCTCATCTAAATCTCAAAACGAAAGGAATAGACAGATGTAAACTTTGATAAATCTATATGAAAGTAAAAAGAACGCAGTATACTGGGATGAGTATCGTAGTAAACTTGGTGAACATAAGAAAATTGTTCGTAAAGCCAAATGAGACTCCTGGAAACTTTTCTGTGAACAGGTAGACAGCGTATCGAAGATAAAAAATTCCTATCCAAAACTCATGTGCAACTGGAATCTACGGTCGATGATACGGGCAGGAGGATATGGAGGAGACAATGAAACTCCTAATGGATTCTCATTGCCCACCCGCTATATCGAATAACATAGATAAACCGATATTGGAGGAAGGGGAGGCTAACACGGAAATTGTAATTACATCTGATATGGTTAAAGGGGCAATCAAGAGCTTCGCTCCCTATAGAGCTGCAGAGCCGGATGGCATTTTCCCGGCACTCTTACAGTTGGAGGCGGGACTGGTTTCCGTACATCTGTCTCAGATATTTACTGCATGCTTGAAATTCACATATACCCCCATTAAATGGCATGATGCAAGGGTAATATTTATACCTAAACCAGGAAAACCTAACCTAAGGACACCTAAGTCTTATCGACCGATAAGTCTTACGTCATTCCTACTTAAAACCTTGGAACGGATAGTCGTATGATTAAAAGCAGTATACCCGACCTAAAATTTAAGCAGCATGCTTATGTAAAGGGACGATCGGTGGAAGCCGCTTTAAACGAAGTTGTCCACTACATAGGTGCATCCTTTGATAGCAAACTATATATTTATTTATTTTATTACCATAACCTAGCCTTTATAAGGCCATAGACGGTTACAAATTTCTACTAAAAAAATACAACAAGATTTCCTTATAAAATAAAATACAATATAAAAAATCTTAAAAATTTAACAATACTATTTTAATATCTTTGCTTGCTAAGAAAGGGTAAATATATGTAAGTAATAATAGTTTTCCCAAAAACAAATGAATAAATTAAATTATTTAGAAATGCAATTATTCAAGTAAATTGGCACATAATTTTAAAATATTATAAGCCAAAGTTTTTTAATAATATAAACTCTTCAAAGTATTGAAGAAAGATAAAAGGTGAATTAGGTTTAAATCGAATTATAAATGTAATCGTTCGTTATGTTTATAATGTTCGTAGAAGGATGCATATTTCTGGATATGTAAGATCATTTTTAGGCTGTTCATTTAGGGAATTTATATCACTTAGAAATCTATTGATGTTCTTTAGGGTGGTTAAAAGCGGATTGCCGTTTCAACTGAGATCGGAATTTAATTTTTCTCGTTCCACCCGAAATCCTCAGGTTATTATACCTATGATACGCAATAACTTATTTGATAAAGCTTTTGTAGTAAGAGTAGCTCGGTGGTGGAATCTACTGCCTTTTGAACTTCGAATATTTTCACATTCGAATAATGTATTTCGTCTGAAACTCCTGAAATACTTTGAGGGCTCTATCTGAATGTGCTTAAAATATTAAAATATTGAAGTATTATTACATTCTCTTTAATGAAATAATTAGATTAATGGAATTTTAAGTGTATCTTGCTGCTATTGATGGGACATTTTTTACATAATTTTATTATATTTTATGGTTGGGGAGCCATTAGCGATAATTATTTATAAGTGGCATTGAATAGGATTTTCTTTTATATAAGTTTCACATGTACATATGTATTATATTCAGGTATTTTTGTCTATGTAATATAAGTTATTTTGGTCCAGTGGGACTTTTATATTACAATGAATTTTTAATAAATAAATAAATAAATAAATTTAGGTTATAGAGAAACAAGCTAAAATCACAAAATAACAGCAAATTATAAAAAAAAAATAAAAAAAATACAGTTATGGAACCAAGAATACTATTCCATCATGAAAGATGGTGAAGATTATTCAAAGCCAAATGCACATACAAAATACCACCACTAAACACCTACACGACAATGTATGACCTTATAACAAATGTATGAGTCATTTCCTACACTTAGTATGCACAAACAAAACATAACTTCCCAATAAAAACAGAACATAACTAAGTGTAACTAAATTTGTCAACTATTTTTTTCATATTATTTCATTACCAGTTAAATATACAAGCATTACTAAGTAAAACACATACTACTTCACTACTACATCTATTGGACAGAATTATTCTGGGATAATTCTCGGAAGAGCCTTTTTTTGTATGTATCGGAAGAAACATTAAATTTTTTCAAAGAATTTGGTAATTTATTATAAGAACGTGCCACTCTAACCTGAAATGATCTTTCTAATATGGGAGTTAATAGTGGAATTTTTAATTGTCTATTTCTATTAGATCTACAAAATTCAAATAAGTAAACTAAATATTTTAGAGTTTGCAACTTATAAGACTTATAAAAATGTATCAAATATCGAAACTTTATAAAATCTTCAAAAGAAAGTCCCAGAAATTTTACAACATAAGATGCAATATGTTGCCGTATTCTAAGAGAGTACAGGAATCGTATCACTCTATTAAAAGCCAATCTCAACTTCTTTAAAACATATTCCAAGCTACCACTATACACTTCCAAGGCATATAAAAAATAGGCATAATTAGTCCATGGACAACCCTCTCCTTAATATAAAAAGGAAACATCAAAACTAATTTGTATAATTTACACAAAGTAAAATTGATTCTGCATACCACTGAGTTAATATGGCCTTCAAAACTCAAGTTTGTATCCAGAATGACACCTAGACACCTTATCCTATCTACAAACTCAATCGAATCACTGCCCAAAGTTACTGAGAAATTATTACCACCACAATTACCAAACAGCAAGGCCTTAGTCTTACCAGTATTAATAATAAGGTCATTATTAGAAATCCAGTTAAGCAACAAATCAACATTATAATTTATCATATTCTGTAACACACCAGGAAATTCAGCACTGCCTTTAAACAACAACTGCACATCATCATCATTTTAAATAATTAATTTTTTTTTTCAATAAACCCCAATTTTTTTTCTCAAACGAAAGCTTTAAGGTCTTTACAGTCCGATAATGGGATGCGAGTGGGATATTTTTTCAACATTTGGCACTTAATTTCCCCCTATTTTTTTCAAAATGGACGTTTTTGTTGTGTACTATCCAATAACACTAACCTTGGTGCAAATTTCATACATACACTAAGAGAGTATAAACCCGTGTCTTATTTTGTTTTATTATTATAATGCAAAACATAAAAGCGATTTGTAGATAAAATTAGTAAAAGAAAAAAATCCTTAATTATTAATTAATAATGAAGAGCAAAACGATTCCATTTTAATTGTAAACATTTTACTTTTTTTATTTAAAGTGAAAAACTCCAAAATTTTCGAGCCTAAAGTGAGTAAGTATACAGGCACATTAAATTTAGTTATAAATGGCGAATGTCACCGTTTTTTAAGGAATATAATTTTCTTAGATTTTTATAAATATTTTATCACATAAAATAAAATTCTGAGGTAATAAAGGAAAATGTTGATGAAAATTCTATTCTGACTTCATTACCATGCTAAGAAAACTAAGATTTTCACTAATGGAAGTTGCCAAACTCACCAGCAGTTACCACAAATTTTAAAGGCCTTCTTTCTGCTTCTTTTCCAAATTATTATTTCACTAAAATGACCAAACTTTTTAACTAACAAAAATTTTAATATGTTTCATATTCCATGCGGTTATTAATCAGTTTCATTAAGAAAAATTTAAATTTTTCTCATTAAAATTCTATGTAAGAGCAAACATTATTAATATTTAAGGATTTAACTTCTAAAAATTGTATCTATAAATCGCTTTTATGTTCTGCATAATAATAAAACAAAATAAGACACGTTTGTATACTCATTTTTGATACTCAATGTAATATATATTTTTTTCATTATTAATAAGTTAAAAGAAGGAAACAAGTTCATATAATTTTTTTATCAAAAATCTAATTTGTTTAAAATTAAAGCAGAAGCATATTTTAACACCGCATGTTCTTTTTATGATATAAGTAATGTTAAAATAAGTTAATGATAAAACAAGCAAAACCAAAGTAATAAAAGAAAGAAAAAACAAATCAATCATCAATGGTCAACTCAATAAATATTTTATTTACTACTTACTACAATTAACTTATTAAATTTTCAACATATCAAAAATTAATCAATCGTTTACTTTTGAAAAATTTTTTACTTATAATAAGTAAACAATTGTTTTTTTTTTTTTTAAAGTTTAGTTAAATTACATTCCACTCGTTTTCAAGTACAAAAAATTAAGTGTGATATACATATTCGGTTTGTTGAATATTAAGAATAAGATCGTCCAGAATATAGAATCCGATTGTCAACTGATTGATTGACTGATTTAAAATAATTTTCCAATGCACGTTTATTCAATTAAAACAAAACTTTATTTTCCAAAACTTAAAAATAGTTCTCTAATACATTAAAAATACTCTTAGTTCAACTCGTGTTGACGTCGACGACAAGACGTTGCGTGCCTCGCTTCACACTCTAGCGGTTATATTCAAAAATTCAGAGACGCAAAATTAACAGAGTTGTACATATCGATTTTGTCAGGGTTGTCTATTAGCGTAGTGGTTTCTGGGTTGACAGCTCGGCCAATCCTGATTCTAAGTCGTCCTCGACTTCCTCTTCATCCACATCATCAAGCTCAGGAGAACCATCGCACCATTTTCTCATCTTGTCTGAGCTAAACACGGAACAAAACTTACGAGAGCTTATTTGCAAACCAGGGACATCCTCTATCAAGTAGCGATCGTTCCCAAGGACTCGTGAAACCATGTACGGACCCTTATATTTAGGTTCAAGTTTTCTCGACTCACCCGTTGCTTGAGGATCGTGTCGTATTAGAATCAAATCACCTTCATCATAAATAGTAGGTCGGCTGTGTTTACTATCAAATCTTTTTTTCCATTTTTCACGTTCACGCTCGATATTCTCCAAAGCTATCGTTCGTTTCTCATGGGTCGAAGACGTTGATTCATCAATTGTATCGTCCTGTACGGCAGCTATTATTCGATTCTGCACTAAATCGATGGGCCTGTAATCAAAGATTAGTTCATTAGGGCTGAATCCAGAAGTTGCATTCTTCTGCGAATTAATCGACCACTGCAGTATGTGTAATGATGTATCCCATAACTTCGGATCTTCCGTAGTGGTACGTAAGAATGATAAAACAGTTTGGTTGACTCGCTCAACCTGGCCGTTGGCACGTGGAGTGCGGACAGCTGTTTTGATATGCTGTATGCTATTATTCTCGCAATAGTCCTCAAAAGCCTTCGCTGTGAACGCGGTACCACGGTCAGAGATAACACGTCGCGGTAAACCAAAATAACTGGTGAGCTCATTCAACACAGATATGACAGGGGCGGTTTTAGTACTCCTTACTGCCTTCACGATTACAAACTTCGTAAACGCATCCGAGATTACCAAAATGTGCGTGTGGCCCTTCTTACTCTTAACAAACGGTCCCAAATGATCCACATGTATTTGGCGGAACGGAAGTGGATCCAAAACACCATAATGCATATCCCCCTCGGGCTTACCTCCTTTCACTTTGTTGTAGCAACACTCGGTGCATGCGGATATATACTCTCGTAGGTATTTTCCCATGCGGGAAAACCAAAATGATTGTCTAACCCTCTCTAGGGTTTTATCGAGACCATAATGTCCCACGTCATCATGTGAATGTTTGGCTATACGCCAACGAACAGCCTTGGGTACAACAAACCGGAGTCCGTCATTTGTTTTGCGATAAAGACGATTATTCCGTAAAACAAAATCTGTCTTTATTTGTCGGTGTTGGTCGGATTTTATATTGCCACGTAGAACGCCTATTATATGATTTAGCTTTTCATCCTTTAACTGCATAGTGTATAACCAATCTTCACTATCCACATTCACGTTCATAACAAAACCGGCTGGCTCTGTTTCTACTGCAGGTAAATCTGGTGATCTGCTCAAAGCATCGACATGGGCCATTCTGGAGCCTTCACGGTGTATAAATTCACAATCGAATTCTAACAATTTTAATAACCATCGAGATACTTTCGGCTGGAGTTCTTTGTTCGATTTCACTCTTGTGATTGCTGCACAGTCAGTCACCACGCGAAACGGTTTGCCTAGCAAGTAAATGCGAAAACGTTCTAGGGTTTCCACCACGGCCAATACCTCTAACTCATAACTATGATACTTCGCCTCGGTCTCGGAACAATGTCGGCTGAAATAAAATACTGGATGCCATTTACCATTTTCACTTGACTGAAGAAGAACTCCTGCCAGCCCTAAACTGCTAGCATCCGTATGGACCTCATGCTTGGCCTTTATATCGTAAATTGCCAGTACGGGTTTTCCACAAAGTACTTCCACCAATTTGTCAAACGCTTGTTGTTGAGGCTCATTCCACAGAAAATTGTTCGCCTCATTTTTCCTTAACAGGACTGTAAGTGGTTTCGAAATCTCCGAATAGTTCTCCACAAATTTCCTGAAGAATCCTGTTAACCCCAGAAATCGGCGTACCTCGGTAATGTTTGTTGGTCTTTTAAAGTTCTTAATAGCACTTACTTTCTCGTTTCCAGGCGTAATACCTGATATATTCACCTTGTGCCCCAAATAAGAGATCTCCTCGGCCAAAAATTTACACTTATCCCAACGTAAAGTTAGTCCACTGTCCTTAAGGATTTTCAGAAATCGATCAAGCCGATCTATGCCTTCATCAATGGTCTTACTTGGTATTATTACATCGTCCAGATATGCGAGTACTTCTCCTGGTTCCATTAAACCAACAATGCGATTCATCACCGCCTGGAACATCGCAGGGGCATTTACGAGACCAAATGGCATACGGTTATACTCATAATGACCATCAGTTGTCACGAACGCTGTATATTTGCGCGATGCCTCTTCTATTTCAATTTGATGGTAGCCCATCCGCAGGTCGAGGGTTGTGTAATAACGATTTCCGGCGAGTTGGGAGAAATGTTCCTCGATTACCGGCATAGGGTAAGGTATCTTTACAGTGACTTTATTCAGTTGTCGGTAGTCAATGCATAACCGGTGCTCTCCATTCTTCTTCTCCACTAGCACTACACCAGATGCATAGGGTGAATCGGATTTTCGTATAATTTCGTTATCAAGAAGTTCCTTCACCATGGCCGATACAATTGGACGTTTTGCAAATGGAATTCTGTACGGTTTCGTGCATATCGGTTCGGTCTTATTTACCGCAATGTTCATTTTCACCAAATTGCATTTTCCTAATTCATCGATGTTCTGCGAAAAACAGGTTCTATTATCCTCAAGTATCATCTGAAGTCGTTCACCTTCATCAGCCGTAACATTTTCCGGAAAATCAATTTTCCTTATGTTCTGCACCCAACACTCATCACCCTGTATAATTGTACGTTTACCTTTTTGACACAGTAGATTACGACCAATAAGCACGTCCGTTGGTAGCATATCGTCTTCAACTATAAAAAACTCGTCCTCTGTGGTAGTGTCATCAATCAATACGAGTGCGATCACTTTACCAACACAAATATATTCACCGCCTGCAAACCCTTTCAATATAATTTTGCATTCAGCCGTTTTACTAATTTTATCTGAGAA
Source organism: Lucilia sericata (assembly GCF_015586225.1). Classification (NCBI taxonomy): domain Eukaryota; kingdom Metazoa; phylum Arthropoda; class Insecta; order Diptera; family Calliphoridae; genus Lucilia; species Lucilia sericata. The sequence goes on from NW_023994495.1 coordinate 240,704, forward strand.
CGACTTTCTCATCAAACTGCGTTCGCTGCCTGAATCAATAAACGCTAAGGTGTCAACACCATTTATTTTGACGGCTTTACAAAGCTCAACTGACTTTGAAGTTATATCATCAATTTTGTTTACATCTGCGGTTTGTACTTTCGCCAATTTACATTCAGCTGTTTTATGAGAAGTACGATTACAATTTCCACAACGATCCTTCTTCTGCGGCTCGGGACATTTTACCGAATAATGTCCATAGGCATGGCAATTGTAGCATTTTATCTTACCCATCGGATTGCTGTTCTCGTTTTTGACAGATGTTGTACTAGATGATACGGCATTGTCGTTCCTTTTGGGTTTGTGTGCAATAACTGGTTGTGTTCTTATATCGTTGTAGCTACAATAGCAATTAATATCACCCAGGAGCTGGTTGCATGTTGCGTATTCGTTGGAAATTTTCCTTTTCAAACCGTGATCGTTAATTCCATTAACAATATGTCGAATAATTGCCCTTTCGGGGAGACGACCCTTTTCACCAAAAGCTAACATTTTATAGAAATACTCCTGTGGAGTTTCCTGTGGACTACGTACCATTGTAGACATTTTAATGTGTACGTCAGCTTCATTCTCCGTGTCTGGAAAATCTGAAAGAAATTTACTTACAAAATGTGACCAAGACAAGAATACTTCCTGCAGTGAGTCGACCCAATATTTCGCTGGACCCTTCATCTTTTGCTGCACTGCAAATATTACTGACTGATCATCCCAGCAATAAGCGGCCTTCAACATTTTGACACGCTTTACGAATTGTGACGAACTTACAGATTCTTCTGTAATGGGGTTGAAATCGGGCAATAGGGAAATAATTTCCCTTACGTGGCAATAGGGGTTGCCTGTACCAACACTGGGCCGAGAAAACGGTTGAGTTGGCGGAAGATTTTGTGGCATTACGTTCGAGTCACTTGTCGAAGTATACGGTTGACGAACATATGACATAGGTTGTGACGCTTGTGTGACAAATGCATTTTCCACGGTCACTTGTTGACCAGACGTGTTGCGGGATATGTTCTGATAAGTTGTAGGTGTCGGGACCTGTTGTACGAAATTGAAAGGTGGTAGAATACCCTGAACGTAGGGTAAAACGTTGTTATACGATGGTACATTATTCATTGTCACTGCTGAGCGACGTTCTCCAGCAGTTGAGTATTGATGGCTGTACACAGATCGAGGTGCTGCATCAATCGAGACCAATGGATACGGATACGATGGAGAAGACGGAATCATTTGTACCCGTGGAACATCGGACGAAGATGTCGTTGGTACACCATGAAACAAATTAGCAGTTGACGTCGTCTGCGACGAGGTATACGGAATCATGTGCACTTGAGGACAATCAGACGAAGATGTCGTTTGTACACCATGAAACAAATTAGCAGTTGACGTTGTCTGCGACGAGGTATACGGAATCATGTGAACTTGAGGACAATCAGACGAAGATGTCGTTTGTACACCATGAAACAAATTAGCAGTTGACGTTGTCTGCGACGAGGTATACGGAATCATGTGAACTTGAGGACAATCAGACGAAGATGTCGTTTGTACACCATGAAACAAATTAGTTGTCGGTTGAGGTGATGATTCCTCAGGCGTCATAAATGTTTGCTGGGGCGAGGAAGCTTCTGTTGGATCAAAATCGGATGTTCGGTAACGATCAGTTTGTGTTCGCATATTCGCCAAAAGATCCTCCAGTTGTAGGACACGTTGGTTCAAATCCGTCGGAATGGATCGTGACTTTTGAACGTTGTGATCCTCGAGTCGATCAATCAATTGATTTTTGTTGCCGGAACACGAAACTCCAATTTCACGGCACTTTGCTTGAAGTTGCTTCACAGTAAATGTGCGTAAGTTTTCCATCGTGTATTCTTGGAATTCAGATCACTTCCTTTTGGAATTCAGATCCCACTTCTGAATAATTGTCAACTGATTGATTGACTGATTTAAAATAATTTTCCAATGCACGTTTATTCAATTAAAACAAAACTTTATTTTCCAAAACTTAAAAATAGTTCTCTAATACATTAAAAATACTCTTAGTTCAACTCGTGTTGACGTCGACGACAAGACGTTGCGTGCCTCGCTTCACACTCTAGCGGTTATATTCAAAAATTCAGAGACGCAAAATTAACAGAGTTGTACATATCGATTTTGTCAGGGTTGTCTATTAGCGTAGTGGTTTCTGGGTTGACACGATTATGTGCATTTCATATAAAAACGAATATATTAGTTATAATCACAGATTTCTATCGAAAAACCTATATCATAAAAGAATAATTAATTTTAATATAATTAAGAAAGATCCGTAAAAAGCTATTTATCATTAGCTCATTATTTATCGTACCTATGAAAGTTGAATTATTGCTTGATGCAGAGATTTCTAATTAATATAACAACATAAATTAATAAACTTTTTGCGAGAAAGTTTAAAAACTGCTGATTTTGTTATACATCTCCAATAGCAGTTGTACAAAAAATTTAAAAAGTTTTAATATTCAATTTATATAAAAAGCAAACTACTTTGTCCTACTAAATTAGTATTGTCAGAAAAGGTAACTATTATCCCATATGTTGTGATTGAATATCAGTTATATTCAACTGTAAATTTATCGCACACTAAAAAGCCAGATGTAAAATATCTGTTTACTTGTTTTAATGTACCCTTTACCACTGAAATGGAAGTCGATGTAAACAATATATAAACCTGATAAAATACAGAACGTAACATTAACAAGTTAGAGTGCTATATTCGGCTGAGCCGAATCTTAAATACCCTCCACCAGCTACTTTTATATTAATACTTTTTTAATTGGACAAATATTTGTAGAAATAAGTTTTCTCATGTCTTAAATAGAAAAACCCCAAGATTTAAACAGCTTAAATTTGTTACAATTCCAAGATTTGTTGAACATTACAAACACCATTTTCTTTTATATTTGTATAGCGCCCTTAGATATGCTTTAACGATATTTAATAATGTGCATGTGTGAGAAAGATTTAAGGATTTTCAAAATACATATATATAATTTTGTTCTACACAAATTGTTTTTAGGGGCAGGACCTAGTATGGGAAGCTAAATTTCTGTACATAAAAGCTATATTTCAGTCAAATTTTGTATCTATATCGTAATTTAGTAATAAGTAATGTGTGTTCAAGTGATTTTTTGAAGGGACACTTGCATGGGACCGACCGCACCCATGTTATGGACCGATCGTGAAAAAATCTTGAAATACAATTTTTGTATACCAAACTAATATTTGTGCCAAATTTTGAATCAATAGCTTTATTTGGTAATGAGTATTGTGCGTTTAAGAGATTTTCGTAAAAGGACCTTGTATGGGAGCTATGACCAATTATGTATATAAAGACAAAATTTCAAAATTCTGTATCTATATCATTATTTGGCAATGAATATTGAGCATTTAAGTGATATTCTGGGGGGGACCTAGTATGAGAGCTATGACCAAATATGGACCGATTGCAAAACAATTTTATAGTGTAATTTATGTATATAAGAGCAATATTTGTGCTAAATGTATGGATATCAATATTTTGTAATGAGTTATGTGCGTTTAAGTGATTTTTGGGAGGTGACCTTGTATGGGAGCTATGACCAATTATGGATCGATCGGAAAAAACTTCCATAATAATATTTCTGTATATGTGAGCAATACTTGTACCAAATTTTATATGGATATCTTAATTAAGTAATGAGTTATGTGCGTTTAAGTGATTTTCGGGAGGGGACCTTGTACGGGAGCTATGACCAATTATGGACCGATCGGGAAAAAAAATCATAGTAATATTTTTATATGTGAGAGCTATACTTGTACCAAACTTTATATGGATATTTTAATTTAGTAATGAGTTATGTGTGTTTAAGTGATTTTCGGGAGGGGACCTTGTATGGGAGCTATGACCAATTATGGACCGATCGGAAAAAATTTCATAGTAATATTTCTGTGCATATGAGCAAAACTTGTACCAAACTTTATATGGATATCTTAATTTAGTAATAAATTATGCGCGTTTAAGTGATTTTCGGCAAGGGTCCTTGTATGGGAGCTATGACCAATTATGGACCGATCGCAAAAAAATTGCACAGAAATATTTGTGTATATGAGAGCAATACTTGTACCAAATTTTATATGGATATCTTAATTTAGTAATGAGATATGTGCGTTTAAGTGATTTTCGGGAGGGGACCTTGTATGGGAGCTATGACCAATTATGGACCGATTGGAAAAAACATTCACAGTAATATTTCTGTGCATATTGGCAATACCTATTCCAAATTTTATATGGATATCTTAATTTAGTAATGAGTTATGCGCGTTTAAGTGATTTTCGGGAAGGGTCCTTGTATGGGAGCTATGACCAATTATGGACCGATCGCAAAAAAATTGCACAGAAATATTTGTGTATATGAGAGCAATACTTGTACCAAATTTTATATGGATATCTTAATTTAGTAATGAGATATGTGCGTTTAAGTGATTTTCGGGCAAGGGTCCTTGACCAATGACTATGACCAATTATGGACCGATCGGAAAAAATTTCATAATAATATTTCTGTATGCGAGAACAATAATTGTACCAAATTTTATATGGATATCTTGATTTAGTAATGAGTTATGTGCGTTTAAGTAATTTTCGGGAAGGGACCTTGTATGGGAGCTATGACCAATTATGAACCGATCGGAAAAAAATTTCATAGTAATATTTCTGTGCATATTGGCAATACCTATTCCAAATTTTATATGGATATCTTAATTTAGTAATGAGTTATGCGCATTTAAGTGATTTTCGGGAAGGGTCCTTGTATGGGAGCTATGACCAATTATGGACCGATCGCAAAAAAATTGCACAGAAATATTTGTGTATATGAGAGCAATACTTGTACCAAATTTTATATGGATATCTTAATTTAGTAATGAGATATGTGCGTTTAAGTGATTTTCGGGAGGGGACCTTGTATGGGAGCTATGACCAATTATGGACCGATTGGAAAAAACATTCACAGTAATATTTCTGTGCATATGAGCAATACTTGTTCCAAATTTTATATGGATATCTTAATTTAGTAATGAGTTATGCGCGTTTAAGTTATTTTCGGGAGGGGACCTTGTATGGGAGCTATGTCCAATTATTTACCGATCCAGAAAATTTTTTCTTTAGATGAATTCTATTGACATAAGATTTTAATTTGTAAAATTTTGTGAAGATATCAACATTCTGGCGCAAGTTATTAACAAAAAACTCATTTTCCGGGAATATGTACTTTTGTATGGGAGGTATATGAAATTATGGACCGATTCTGGAAATTTTCAGCAGGAATCAAGATCTTGTGTAGAAACGAATGTATGATGACTTTCATGAAATTATCTTGCATAGTTTTCGAGAAAATTACATCAGAATGTGTAAAAAATGCTGATTTTTTTCGGAGTTGTTTTAAATTTTGATTCATAACTTTTCCCGATGTGAACAGATTTTGCTCATTTTCAATACCAAACTGTACCGGATAATAGTGAATATTTTGGGTGTATTTGGTTAAATTATATTGCTTCGTTTTAACGTGAGCGTGTTTTACACAGACAGACAGACGGACGGACGGACGGAGGGACGGACGGACATAGCTAAATCGACTCAGAATTACATAAGGACCCAGAATATATATACTTTGTTGGGTCTCAGATGAATATTTCTTGGTGTTACACACGGAATGACAAAGTTATATATACCCTCTATCACCACTGATGGTGGTGGAGGGTATAAAAATAACAGAATATAGCAATCCATGATATCGCCTAACACCAACAGATACACTGAAATCAATAAAATTGTGCATAAGATTCAAATTTAAATTGTAAAGAATGGTGAAAATTATTAATTGACATACAAGTAAAATATACTGAAGTGTATTAATTGGACTGTAAATATTATGTTACATTTTATAAAGACCTAAAGCGCTCCATTGAAGAAGAATCGTTTCAAATTTAACATAAGAAAATATTGTAGTAAGTCAGTCCCTTAATTTAAAACGTTTTTAGAGTAGGTGGTGTTGTTAGGTCTTAATAATAAAAAATATTAAAATGTTATTTACATAACAAAAACAATAATAATAAGTAAATAAAAATATATTAACAACAGAAAGTTAACATACATAAATCCACAAGATCCATAATATCCTTCTTAGTATTTGTTTACAATTCAAACGGATTTACAGAGCATACAAATAAATGATATCTTGTGCATTGAATGTATGTCTTTTTAACAAGACATATAAAAAAGTATGAAGGGAAATATATGCTTATAATAAATTAAAGAGATAGCAACTTACAATGTTTTGCGCCGATTGAGGCTGCATTTTATATAAATCTGTTTGTTGCCCAGAAGTTACTGTTGGCTGAATGCCGTGTAGAAGTTGAAGTGGGGGTTGTGATGGTACAGCAGAGCCTGAAGCTGCTGCACTTACAGTTGGCTGTTGCAGCCCACTCTGTTGGGGTAATGTATAACCCGCAGATGGTGCTGCTACATAACCACCGTTCCCTAAAATATTAAAAATATTTATCGTTATTTAATATAAGTCAAATTTGCAAATATTATATATATGTGTAATAAGTGTTATTTGTTTATTTGATTTTGGTCGTCGTAACAAATACCAGAGAGAAATATATTTTTTTGGTTACGAATAACAATTATCGTAACCAAAAAATTGTTATTGGTTATATTTTTTTTAAATATCTTTGGCAAAGTAAATTAACCAGCCAGTTTTGCAACAAATGTCTATTCATTTTATAAATAAAATATAATTTAAATTAATTTGCCTTTTAATTTCGTTAATATTTATATTGACCAAAAGATAAATTAAATAAATTTTGGTTATCTATTACCAAAAAAATATTGGTTGCTAAATAACAGTTATTCATAACCAAAAAATATACTTTTCATGTTAATTGGTTACGGAGACCTAAAGGGATTTTTTGCGTAACCTTTTCTTTCGAAAGAAAAAAAATAACAATTATTTTTGGTCCCTGGTTATTTGAATGAAATAATTGGGTACATACCAGAGATATAGAAGACCGGTGTGTATAGTATATGCTGGTCACTAAGTGATGGTTGATCCTGCGGCGTCAATTTTTCAGAATCGGGTAACTGTTGCCTATTTGAAGACAGTTTGCTGGTTATTATTAAATATGTTGGCTATACAAAAGCTTCCTCTATTAATACGACTTGAAAAAAAAATATGTAAGTATTTTTAAATTATAGGAATTTTAAATAATTAAATTTTTTTTTTTTATTTTACCAAAAATCATAAATTTTTTTGATACATTACGTATAATAAATTTTAAACAATTATTTAAAGATAATTCAAATTTTAACATTAAATAGATTTTACATAAAATTAATGGATAGCAATTTTTCGAATTTCAAAATCACATTAAACAATAATAATAAAAACATCAACTTCAAAATCACATTAAACAATAATAATAAAAACATCTTAATAATTACTCTGCAAAAATTTACTCAACATGTCGCCAAGTGCGGTTTGTAGATCTAGTTGAGAAGATCAAGCTTACACATTTAGAATTTTTTATATACACGAAAAAACAGGACATAAACATTATCTCAAATTTTCTCCAATCTGATTTTATTTTTTGATACGGCAATAGAAAGACTCTTCCTTTTTACGAATTAAAAGGAGTTACTAGGAACTGAATCCAATTTATTTGATCTTTAAGAAAATTTTGACAATTCATTCAGAAGTTAATTTTTTTAATTTCCTTCCAATTAAAATGCTATATCTTTTGTTCAAATCCTGTTAATATTGGGAATGATAAGATTTTGTTTAAATATAAAAATTAACAAAATACCTTTTTTCAATAGAATTTTTTTTTTTCAAAATTTTTATATTTTAAATTTATTTTTGGCTCAATTGTTGTTGTTGCTGGGATTGACAGCCCTTGGCCGAATAATTCGGGTCATTCCGGTACGTAGAACCGGCTGACGGGGAATGATTTTTGGCTCAATAATATATATTACTTTGAAATTAAAACTAATAGAATTTGAATTTCAAAATAAAGAAAATGTTTTATTTTGATTGATCATTAATTAAATCAGACATTTCTGCTTCACTTCACCTTTAATCATTTTTAAATAAAATTTTAAATGGCCAATTTTATTAATTTCGAAGAAATTTTTAAATTTTTATAAATCAACTATTATTTCATAATATAAAAATTTCAAAATATGAAAGGGTATATTGTTAAAAGTGAACAATATCCGTCCAATGATATCGACTTCATAACAATTATACATTTGTTTTCTTAAAAATGTATAATAGTAAACCGTTTATTTACTTTATAATATTACTTTTAATTGGATTATAGGGAGTAATTTTGTTCTTAGTTTATCATCTGATATGTCGATAATGTATCGGTTGCTTTTATGGATTAGGATATAAAATCAGCCAAATTTAAACCACGAAATAATTTCCGCACTTTTCATGATATTAGTGGTATATTGTAATAGATAAAGTCGATTAAAAGTAATATCGAGTTAATTGTTTAGCTCACACATTACACCGATTGGCCGAGAAAGTAAAAAATCATTTCGATCAAAAAGAATCGTTGGCGCTAGCTTGATAACAAAATTGAAACCTTCCACCTAAGTCGATAACGAGGTGCGGTATTGGTTGGATGATAGAATAATAGTTAATAAAGTCAAAAGATGAGATGTATAACAAATTCTAAAGTAATTAAACAGCAAAAAAATCGAAAACATAAACTGATAGGTAATTTGTTAGTTCAAACTATATGTTTATAGCTCTGCTATAAACAAAACATAAAAACTTATTTCTGACCAGATAGGTATTACAACAAAATTTATTGCAATTTAATGCAACAACAAATAAAAATAAAGCTAAATTATAAATAAAAACAAATAATGTGTTGGAATATTCTACAGAATCAGAGTAGCATCGAATTTTATTTATTTATTTATCCAAACAAAGTAAACAAAGTGATATTTTATATTTTTATTTAGAAATGTAAATAATGAACACTTATAATTTTCTTTGGAAACATCGACATTCTTTGCATATTTTAACACCGGCTTTACTAGAAATACGTTTTAAGTATATCCAAATTTATTGATTTTTAATAGAGCTACTTTTAATAGAGGCGTGCTGTTGATTTTTTTTATATTGTGTAAACCTTTGTTTTTAATTTACGGACCGGCGAATATTGTTATTACTTGTTTTTATATTTATATTATTTACTTCATTTATTTGTAATACAAAGCCTACAAATGCAAAAATAACTTTAATTCTTTTACGAAAAATAGAAATCATTTATAATCAGCAAAGCACTTTTGGGGAATGATAATAACGAAGTAGGTCCTTTTTCTAGGTCACATCGTTACTTTTATAGAGAAACGGACGAACAGATCTGGATGGTTTTCATATTTTATAAGGACCCAGATTATTTAAAAACTACGACCATTAATTCATTTTGTTAGCTTATAAGTTAAACTATAACTACTAATGATATATTTTGTAAACGTTTAAGATTGGCCAATTAGTGTACAAAATAATTTTATAGATTATTAGGTAGTCAGTTTGGAAACTTCAACTTATTTTATGAATCCAAAAAAAAACTTTACGAAATAAGTATATTAAAAAAATCTTAAGGAGTGTGACACAATTTTTCGTTATAGTTTCAATTTTAATTTTTTACATACATTTTTCTTTATTTCGCAAAGATTATTACAATTGACATTTAATTGCAGACAGACCAACACACAAATGTATATACATTCAAACATACATATACACATAATATTCATATGTATCTACATTGTGTAAGTTGCAGCGTTGCATTTAATTATTTGTTTATATTTTGTTAGGTGAAGCCATGAAGAAACTATGAAATTAAAGCTAAACATTATAAAACTGAAATATATTTTTAATACAGAAAGTGTGGATTCCGCTATTTCTTCTCATGCATGCATTTTACACAAAGCAAACACACACATACACATATAAACACGTGAACAAGTTTTCTTTTTTCCTTATTGTTGGCTTTTACGTATTTTTTCTTTTAATGTGTTTTAAGGGTAATTAACAATAAAAAAACCTAGCCTGTTGATAAAAATTTGCATATTCAAAAAAGGAAAAATAACGTTTAGCACCGTCTATTATTTTTTAAGGATGGACACATGAAATGTATCATTTCATTATGGTTGTTTTTTGTGGAAGTACCGCTATACAATAAAGCTTTTGTAATTTGATGTCGTGGTCACATCTCGTAGAAGAAAGTGAATGATGGAATTTCGTCTTTTAACAAAGAAAATTTTATTGGTTACCAAGCCTATAAAATATTAATATACATTTTTTTTAATTTTACCTGATCATATATGCAGGGAGTTTAATTTTTTGCTTTGCTATACTTTTTTTGTAAAATGGCAGCGCGACAGAAAATTTGGTTACACTTGAGTTTTTATTTTTTTTTTTTTACACGTCAGTTCCTCTTGTATTATATCAAAATAATCACTGTCTTTTTGTTTTGTAGTATTATTTTCAATAAATATTTTAAATGTTATTATTATATCCGAATTAATTATTTTCTCTTCTCCGGTTTAATATATGATTTGCGAATTAACAACGTCGATTTAGAGTTGTCATACAGTGCTGCCAATCATTCATAACATTCGTACCACATGTTTCAAGTATGTATTACAGAGTTGCATATTATTGGTTCTATATGTGTAATAAACAATCCAAAAATTAATATTTATAAATGCCTCCATCATCGTTAAATCACGTTTCCAATGAGGAGTTTTGAGCAAATCTATTTGTTTTTGGCTACTTATGTACTAGATTTGGAACTCCTTAACGACTCTAAACGGCTCCAAATTTTGTAATTTTTTTTCATTAATTTTGTAATTTTTTTTTCATTAATAGTAAATTTAATTTTAATCTAACGATACTATTTTTTTGGCTTGCTCTCTTATAGTTATGGAGTTTAGACGTTCAAAAACTGTATATATGTATATATAAAGTTAAAAATCAAAGTAAAAAATCATGATATGAGAGGTGGTGGAAAGGCCTCTCAGATGATCTGCAAAATATATTATTCTTAGCCCATTGAGTGCCAAAAGCTAAAAAAAAAGGTTTTGAAACATGACTTTTTTGTAAAAGTGCCCATAATTTGCATAATATGATATGAGAGGTGGTGGAAAGGCCTCTCAGATGATATGCAAAATATATTATTCTTAACCCATTTAGTGCCAAAAGCTAAAAAAAAGGTTTTGAAACTTGACAAGTGCCCATATATCTTTCCCGATTATTATATAACAATTGGGAAATGTATATGTGATTATAATATATAATGTGAAATAAGTTAAAAGTTTTATGAGCTGTTTGTTGTTTTCTTTTGAAAAGCGCAGCAGGAGAAATATTTGAAAGAATCGCGAGATTTTTTCAAATAACACTGACTGGAAAATTTTTAGGAATTACGTCCAGGAAACTGAGTTTCTGAACACTGAAAAATAATATACTCAGTTAACAATTTTTTGTTTCATGAAAAGGAGCGCACAACAGGCCCAATTGTGTCCTAGTTGTATTTCTTCGGAATGTATTATTACCCTTATGCATTAACATTAACAAAAACCTTAAAATTTTTTGCCGTGTTTTGTCAAGTGCCGTGATAAATATTTGTCTAATATAGACATGGTGTTACTGTTTTAGAAATGAAAATTTTAAGTTTTTGTTTATTTTTTAATATTTTTCTTTCATTGCAGGTGAAATTTATTTCATTTTAGTTTATTCTTATTCTACACAAAACAACCCTGATCAGCTGCCGACTCGCCAATATGTGAAAGTTATTGAACTTTTCGCTGCAGACGCGTTACAAACTACAGTGTGTAACCTGTTAAATGAAAATATACTATTTCTACTTTTTTTGGCAGAAACTTATAACACGCTGACGCGTACAACGCGAGTTGTGTAATTGCACCTTATACCCTAGATTTGAGTTAAAACTTTCGAAAATGAGTTTTTCGAACAAGAATAGCATATGCAACACTGCGTAGTGTCTAGGATAAACAAATACAACCATCCGTTTAAATTGAGTGTTTTTATGGAAAAGTGAAATTTCATTTCGAATTAAAGCAAATAAGAGTTCTATCTGATTTGGTAAAAACTGTCAGTACGAATTTTATTAGATAAAATAAAACGCAAAAGTACCAGAAATTACTCTCTTAAGCCTCCTTCACATGAGGAAACATATTAATAAACTATAAATGAACTATTTGGAACAATGCATATTCATCCAGGTGGTCTGTAGTTATCCATTTCCAAATTATTGTCCTGGATTCCTAAAAATAAAGAAAGAAAGAGAAATATTAAAAAATAAAGTAATACTTACCATCATTCATTGAATTTACCCTGCCATGTGTAAATAAATAACAGCTGTTTGAGTACAAGTCGTAGGGCAGCTGTGTTTAATAAGCATAGTAGTGGCAACGCACTAAGTAGAAAATATGTGCAGGGTTGCAGTTTTCATTTTGAAAATCAAAATTTGAAAATAGAAAATTATGAACGAAATTTTATATGTTGCTGAAATTAATGTACGCCTGGTATTGTAAAAGGATGATATAGAGCAGTAACGCATAATTTGTTAATTTATTTTGTTTAAACAAATAAAGTCAGCAAAAAGTAAAGTTTTTTTGTTGCGCTTAAATAAATTATTTATTTATTTATTTATTATCATAATTCAGTAATATAAGCCACAATGGCCAAAATAACAATATTACACAGTAAAAAAATATACCTGAAATCATATAAAAATAAAAACGTTTTTGATTAATATGCAAAATATAAAACTATTTTAAAAAGCACAATTATTTTCATCAAAACGGCTCCCCAGCCATACAAAATAAAAAATAAATTATTATAAAAAATACAAAAAAGGTCCCATTCAACAGCAAAACTTAGAAATTCTTTAAGTTTAATTTTGCGTACAATACAAAATGCATATAACGATAAATACTAACACCTAAAATACTAAATGGAATTAGTAAAGTGCTGAATGAGTTTTAAACGAAACACGTTATTCGAATGCGAAAAAATACGCAAAGAGTACGGCAAAACATTCCACCATCGTGCAATGTATATTTTATGTATATTATTTTCTTTTAATATATTCAGAATCCAATTCGCGGGAAAGGTTATATAGAAATAAATAAGTATCGGCGGGAAATAATACCGGCAAAATATTGTCAGTAAATAAGCTGTCAGTGGTATAAAAGAAGTAATGGTTAGGTAGACAAGCTTAAAAGGTGTAGAAAAGTGCAAGTGTAAGCAAAGTTAATTTCAAGAAAATTTTAAAATTACAAAAAGAAAATTTTAATATTTAAAATAGTCACAGACAATCTGAGAATTTTAAATATTATCAAAAGACAATTAATTAAACAGAAAATACAACCATCAAACCCAAAAGTAAAGTGCTAGTAAATTATTCTAGTGCATAAATAACTAATTATTGTGTATTAACAGAGAATCCAAGTAAAATAAGTTGTTATAGATGTTTACAAGAAAAATATTTAAAAAATGTTGTTTTCCATATAGCTGGCTGTTCTCTGAACTGGTGACGGATAAGCAATAGATCACAGGAGAAATAGCCAGGTAAGTACTGCCTATATACATATATATTTTATATGTAATCCTTGCACATATCTTAAACTACGCCTAATAAGAAGAGGCTAGAGAAAATTTTACTCCGAGACTATAGATAATAATTTGAAATAAAGCCACATTTATTTGCAAAAGCAAAACAAAGCCTTTAGGCAATATAAAAGAAAATATACAAGAATATTATTTATTGGCGAAAGAAAAAAGGAAAGCCAAATCTAGCCATTAGGCGATGTAAAAGAAAAAAAAATATACAAAATATAAAAAAGAACAATAAGAAAAAAATAAGATTGATAAATTAGTTGTGTTATTGTGAACAAAATATTCTGTCCTTCGAGAGTGTAGTGTTGTTATGTTTAGGTGTAAGTGATTAAGGCCAACAACAAAATCTAAAAAAGTAAATTAGAAAATATAATACTTAAATTCAAACATATCTTAAAAAAGGGAAATCTATAAACAAAAGGAATTATATAAAATTAGTTACCTTAAGTGCTCAAATTAGGCGCGATACAATAAATTAGTTACGATTGTGCTTAAACGTCATTAGGGAGCTCCTTCAGGGTAAAGGGTAAAGTCATATCCGTTTTTGGGAAAGTAAATCAAGAAGTCCGTTGTGTGAACTACTCTTTCTTTTGTGATTGCTTGTGACCAAAAAATAATAGACCAATACCTTCAAGAAGAGGAAAGTCCTTAGAATTGACACTTGAATCAGTCTAAATGTACACCTAGTCTTGTTTTTGTTGTTGTTATATTTGTAGTTTCAGTCTGAATCTGTAAGTGCAAAACAGCATGGATGGAAAGCGACAGCCGCTTGAGACAAGCGGTCGACATTCATCCCATACTTCCCTCTAATGATTATCGTTAGAAGTGTAAAACACATAAGGATGTTTAGTATATTTACTTTTGTTTTAGTATGATTTACGGTAAGATCACAATAGCTATCTAGGAGAGAATCAAGAAAAATTTAATAAACCGTCATACCGCCGCTGATCAACAATCCCTTAGAAAATTAATATCGAAATAAGGAGTAACTATAGTTTTGTATTAGTTTAATTTTTTTGTGTTATATCCTGAAATTTCAATTATTTACATTATTTATTTATTCATTTATTTATTTTACTATTTATTTAGATATTTATTATTTCTTTTACGAAGATATTTATTCTTATTTTAGTTATTTGTATTGATATTGATACTTTTTTAAACATCTATTTACAAAACGAAATGTTATTATTTTGTTTCTTATTTAGTTCAAAATGATCGCTATTGAATATATATTTTGGTTCATTTAGGTGATGAAAAGGGAAACTAGAGCGCAATTTAGAAATAGAAAAAGAAAAGTTGAGTTTGATACGAGCAGAACTTATAATCCTTTGTCTCCGAAACAGCGTAGAATTAGAACACCCATAGTCAATATGAATGAAAATAATAGTAAATCCAACGAAGGTCAGGTTAGAGATTTATATAACACAATAATATCAAATAGGTCCAGTACATCTAGAAATTAACAAACGGAAACAGGATTACCCATGAATTCTGCCAATAGTAGTGCTATCAGTGAAGAAATAACACCAGAAGTCAGAGATTTAGTGGCTGATGAAGCATTATCTGTTCAGAAAACTATACATGAGCAGATTAGAAGTATGGTTTAGGGTGAGATGCAGGAAGTTAGAAAATCAATAGGAGATTTAATGAAAGTTGTAGGAGATCTTTCGAAAAATGCTTCCCGAAATAATCAAACTACACAGCCCACTAATGTAGGTAACAATGATGTAAGTGGAGCACGAGTCGCTGAACTTTACAACATTAATCCACCGAGTGTAGAGTTAAACGCAATGCCAGGGACTAGTCAAGTTCAGACAGGTCAAGCGTGTTCAGAAAATAGTCAAAATAGAACTCCTTTATCAATACCAGCTCTACCAACTCGAACTGTTTCCATCTATTGTTATCAGCAGAGTTCATAAATATTCATGTACGAACACTTAAATTGCTACATTCGTAATAAATAGACATGAATGAAATTAGCAATTTATGTTTTTTTATTTGCACATTCGGAAATGAGAATCTATATTTTTTTTTTATTTTAAGCACACATGAATGAAAACATTTGTATTTTTTATTTTAGCACATATTTGTAAAGTGAATAGTGAAAAATAAAAAATGCAAAATACTCAAATATGACAAGTCTTCTCATCACACTTATTAATAATTGCATACATGTGTGAGTTGTTTGAAAATGAAAAAAATAAAAACAGTTTTTTTTTTCACAATAAACAAAAAACTCAACAAGCGCCAAATAATCCAGTTAGTTGCTTGATAACATGAAACAAAGTAGGTTACCGTCGTTTTGTTTCAGAAATTGCAAACATAATTTGTAAAACTAAAAACAAAAATTGCAAAAACGTTGGTGTTTTATCAACAATAAAAATTCTTGTAAATTTTAAATGAAAAATATTCTTGTTGTGGGAAACCAAACGTGATAACTCCAAACTGCCCAATTTGACAGGTAAACTTGAAACGGGCGTGGGAATGACTGGGGACCATCGTCCATCCAAAAATCCAAAATATTAGGATTATTCGATAGTGGAGCATCTGTGAGCATATTAGGAAAAGGATCTAGAGAACTAGTAGAATAATTAGGTTTAAAATTAATACCAATATTCTGCAATGTGGTCAACACCATAGAATCTTAGGTAAAGTAAATTTATCCATAAAGTATAAAGATAAGAAAGATAATATAATTCTATATCTTTGTCCTGATTTGGAACAACATTTATAGGAATAGATTTTTTGTGTACTTTTAATTTAGCCCCAGAAGTTGTAGGCGTAGATGAAATAGCAATAGATAAAGTTTTAGAAGATTTTGCGCAGGAAAGAGATAATTATAGAATAGGACCTCATGAATTAAAGGATAACAAAGACATAGATTAGATGAAGTAATTGCTAAATTTGATACGTTTGAAGAAAAAGGATTGGGAAAAACGAATTTAGAAAAGCATACGATTAAGCTAATAGATGGTACCAAACCGATCAAGGATCGTCACTATCCTATTTCACCAGCAGTTCAAGATGTTATTTATAAAGAAATTGATAACATGTTAGAATTAAATGTGATAGAAATAAGTGAGAGTGCGTTGAGTAACAGAACCACAATCGTAAGGAAACCTGGTAAAAATAGATTTTGTTTCGACGAGAGAAAACTTAATAAATTAACTATTAAAGACGCATATCCCTTACCAAAATTTTAAGTAGGATTGATGAGACGTATTTTATAAGTAGCGTTGATCTTAAATTCGCTTTCTGGTAAATAGAACTAGATCCAGAATGTAAACCGTATACCGCGTTTACCGTTGCAGGGAGACCGTTATATCAATTTCGGGTTATGCCCTTTGGTTGATGGACAAGGTTATACCACAAACTTTGAAGGACAATGTTTTTATCTATCTTGTCGACTTGTTAATAATTTCGAATTACTTTGATAAACATTTGCATTACTGGAGGATGTAGCTAATTGTCTGAGAAAAGCCAACTTAACAGTAGGCTTAAAGAAGTCCCAATTTTGTTTCGAGCAATTGAAATGCTTAGGATTCATCGTAGGTGGAGGCATGCTTAAAACCGACCCTGATAAAGTTAAGGCAATCAGGGAAATAAAAATGCCAAAATCTGTGAGAGAAGTAAGAAGTTTTCTGGGTACTGCAGGACGGTACCGCAGATTCATTAAAAATTTCTCAGTTATATCTGCATCGCTAACAGATACCCTAAAAAAATCAAAAACGTTCGAAATGACCCCAGAAGCTATAGTTGCATTTGAAAACTTGAAAAAGGCTCTGACCTCAGCACCAGTGCTTCGTCATCCGGACTTCACTAAGAGGCTCTATGTGCAATGCGATGCTTGCGAATATGGTATCGGTGCTGTTTTGTACCAAATATTCGGGGAAAATGAGGAACATCCCATTGCATTCTTTTCGCAAAAGTTGAATTCGTGCCAAAGAAATTATAGCGTTACCGAAAAAGAATGTTTGATATTTGATTTTGATATTAAACATAGAAAAGGTTCAGAAAACATAGTTGCCGATATGCTATCAAGATTACCAAATGTTGATGAGCTCAATTTAACAGAAATTTTAGGTTTTGAAACGAATGAATTCGAAAGTGAAGAATATGTAGATTTGGTGAAACATATACAGGAAAATAAATACAAATTGCCTGATATAAAAGTTGAAGATGGTTTAAAAAACAAAAATTTGGTTTCGATGAAACAGGTGAAGAATCACCATGGAAATTATGGATTATAGTGATGACTACACACCAATTAATTGAACATGCTCACTCGACATTAACAACAGCACACGGGGGTGTAGCAAAGACACTTGAGAGTAGACGTACTGTTTTTAGCAGTACGTGTACTTTTAACTGCATAACTGTCATGTATTAAATATTACATTTATTATTAATGCTTTAAAGTTATTAACATTTGATTTAGACATCAATGTAATGAAAGTTTTTAATGAATTTTCGAAATAAAAAAATTTGAAATCTGAAGGACATGTTTGAATATTAAAATGGTCTGTAATGCTCCGTCATGTACCATTCGATGACTTTATCCATACCCGCTGTGGAACGATTTAAAGAAAAACGATCCTGCCATTCTAAGTTTTCGTAAATGAAGAATCTGAGGAAGTTGGAAGAAAGTTTTTGACTTGTAATAATTGATATGTTTTAAATAAAAAAGAGCTAAATGACAAATTTGAATATCAGAATAAAATTGTATGGGTTTTTAGAACGTTTTTCTATCAACAATATATCAGTTCGAGTTCTCGGTAATTTGTAACAATTTGTTACTATATTCCGTTCGCGTACTTTACAAAATTTGCAACGAGAGAGTATGAGAATGAAAAATATGACAGTTCGTTGATAGAGAATTTTTTACTGGATATTTTTTCTCCATTAAAAGATATCAAACATATCAATGTTCACAACAAATTATTTATATTTGAATATGTAAACAAACTAAACAAAACAAAAATTTGGTGAATTCGACATTTTTTAAAGAAAAAATATAAATTAATAACACACGAATATTAAAAAATGATTTGTAATTGGATTAATTATAAATTTATTTCTCATAAATTAGTTTTCAATTGAGTTTGTTGTGAAAAATCATAACAACCTATATCAATATAGCGTTTTTAGAACAATTTAATTGAATTTTTTTAAAATAAACAATTGTACTTTTTTCTACTCAATTGTACAGCTTTTTTAACTACGATGTACGTTTTTTGTTGATTTCAAATCTGGCAAGCCTACTTGAGAGATTGAGACGAACTTTTTATTGGCCAGAAATGGCAGTTCAATTCAAAAACTTTGTAGGTAATTGTATAGTCTGTAAGGAATCAAAACCTTGCAACCTCAATCTGAGACCCGAAATAGGAAAATCTGTCATAACGGAAATTGTATATAGATTTCATGGGAAAATATCCTCGCTCGAGAAAGGAAAATAGTTACATCTTCATTGTCCTTGATCATTTTACTAAGTTCATGTTCTTGAAAGCGATGAAAGAAGCGACAACCAAATTTTCTCGTTCACGAAATCTTCCATAAATTCGGAGTGCCTGACTGCGATAATGGCAGTCAGTTTGTGGCCAAAAGCCTTGAAAATTTATTAAAAACCTATAAAATACAACATTTAATAACAACTGCTGTGTATTCACCCCAGAGCAATGCGAGTGAACGAGTAAATCAATCCGTGTTGTCTGCTATAAGAGTATATTTAGAGAAAGATCATCGAGACTGGGACCTGTGCCTTTCCGAAATTGAGTGTGCACTCAGATCGTCCGTACACACAGCCACAGGTGTAACCCCATTTTTTGCACTTTTTGGGTATCACATTGCAATCTTTAAGCACTAGTGGAGCCGATTATAAATTAGGGAGTAAATTGCAATCTTTAAGCGATCATGAAATCTTAGAAATAAGTGGAAATGACAAGTTAGAAATTATAAGGGAGAAGATGGAACAAACTATACAAAAAGCGAAGGAGAAGAGCGCGGAAAGATACAATCGAGGAGCACGTATTATTAGATTGGTACCCGGTCAAGAAGTTTACCGGAGAAATACTGTACTAAGCAATTTTAGTAAAAATATAAATGCCAAATTCTGCAAATAGTTTCTAAAATGTAGGGTAGTTAAACCCGTGGGAAATAATATGTATGAATTGGAAACGTTACAGGGTAAACCAATCGGTATCTATCACGCCAAAAATATACAAATGTAAAACAAGTAGAAATCGTGCAAAATTACGTAGTTTTGTCTCTAAATATTCCTAATACCTTTCATAATGAACCATTAACTTAAACAAAACAACTTGACTTACCTTAAAAGCGATCTGTAACAAATTGGGTAGGCCAAGTCATGTTTATGTTGGTGATGCATATGAGTAAAAGAAAATAAACAAAATTTTAACAAAGTAAAATAATTATTATTAGTATTGTTTATGCTACTTCTCGTAAAATGATTTCCTGGAAAAAAATTTTGCGTGGGGGGACGGGGAAATTGCGGTTTGGGAAGAGGTTATTTAGTCATAAAACCTCTTTTTTCCCAAAAATTTCTTTCAAATAGGGAGGGCTACTAATTGTGTATAGAGCCACCACTCCTGACCACTCCCGGTGGATTTTTCTTAATGGAGATTGAGCTAATAGTAAATGATGCCATCACTCCAGCTCAATCTCTGTGGATTTAATTTTTCGTTATTGGGAGGGGCCACTATATGCGTTTGGAGCCACCACTCCTGCCCACTCCCGGAGGATTTCTTTTGTAATTGAGATTGAGCTACTAATTGCAGTTGGAGCCACCACTCCTCCAGCTCAATTTTGGTTTTATTATTAGGATATTGGGCTAAAAAAATGCAGTTGGAGCCACCACTCCTCCAGCCCAATCTCGGTGGATTTGATTTTGTTGTTTAAATTTTGTATCTGAATAGAAATAGAAAAGAAAACATATTAATAAACTATAAATGAACTATTTGGAACAACACGTGTTCACCCAGATGGTCAGTAGATACCCATTTCCACATTATTGTCCTGGGTTCCTAAAAAGAAAGAAAGAAAGAATGAAAGAAAGAGAAATATTAAAAAAATAAAGTAATACTTACCATCATTCATTGAATTTACCTTGCCATGTGTATGTAAATAACAGCTGTTTGAGTACAAGCCGTAGGGAAGCAGTGTTTAGTAAGCATAGTAGTGGCAACGCACTAAGTAGAAAATATGTGCAGGGTTGCAGTTTTCATTCAAAAGTAACTAGTTTTGAAAATCAAAATATGAAAATAGAAAATTATGAATGAATTTTTATATGTTGCTAAAATTACTGAACGCCTGGTATTGTACGAGGATGATAAAGAGCAGTAACGCATAATTTGTTAATTTATTTTGTTTAAACAAATAAAGTCAGCAAAAAGTAAAGTTTTTTTGTTGCGCTTAAATAAATTATGTATATTATTTTCTTTTAATATATTCAGAATCCAATTCGCGGGAAAGGTTATATAGAAATAAATAAGTATCGGCGGGAAATAATACCGGCAAAATATTGTCAGTAAATAAGCTGTCAGTGGTGTAAAAGAAGTAATGGTTAGGTAGACAAGCTTAAAAGGTGTAAAAAAGTGCAAGTGTAAGCAAAGAAAGAAAAGAAAATTTTAATATTTAAAATAGTCACAGACAATCTGAGAATTTTAAATATTATCAAAAGACAATTAATTAAACAGAAAATACAACCATCAAACCCAAAAGTAAAGTGCATAAATAACTAATTATTGTGTATTAACAGAGAATCCAAGTAAAATAAGTTGTTATAGATGTTTACAAGAAAAATATTTAAAAAATGTTGTTTTCCATATAGCTGGCTGTTCTCTGAACTGGTGACGGATAAGCAATAGATCACAGGAGAAATAGCCAGGTAAGTACTGCCTATATACATATATATTTTATATGTAATCCTTGCACATATCTTAAACTACGCCTAATAAGAAGAGGCTAGAGAAAATTTTACTCCGAGACTATAGATAATAATTTGAAATAAAGCCACATTTATTTGCAAAAGCAAAACAAAGCCTTTAGGCAATATAAAAGAAAATATACAAGAATATTATTTATTGGCGAAAGAAAAAAGGAAAGCCAAATCTAGCCATTAGGCGATGTAAAAGAAAAAAAAATATACAAAATATAAAAAAGAACAATAAGAAAAAAATAAGATTGATAAATTAGTTGTGTTATTGTGAACAAAATATTCTGTCCTTCGAGAGTGTAGTGTTGTTATGTTTAGGTGTAAGTGATTAAGGCCAACAACAAAATCTAAAAAAGTAAATTAGAAAATATAATCCTTAAATTCAAACATATCTTAAAAAAGGGAAATCTATAAACAAAAGGAATTATATAAAATTAGTTACCTTAAGTGCTCAAATTAGGCGCGATACAATAAATTAGTTACGAAAAGGATTGTGCTTAAACGTCATTAGGGAGCTCCTTCAGGGTAAAGGGTAAAGTCATATCCGTTTTTGGGAAAGTAAATCAAGAAGTCCGTTGTGTGAACTACTCTTTCTTTTGTGATTGCTTGTGACCAAAAAAATAATAGACCAATACCTTCAAGAAGAGGAAAGTCCTTAGAATTGACGCTTGAATCAGTCTAAATGTACACCTAGTCTTGTTTTTGTTGTTGTTATATTTGTAGTTTCAGTCTGAATCTGTAAGTGCAAAACAGCATGGATGAAAAGCGACAGCCGCTTGAGACAAGCGGTCGACATTCATCCCATACTTCCCTCTAATGATTATCGTTAGAAGTGTAAAACACATAAGGATGTTTAGTATATTTACTTTTGTTTTAGTATGATTTACGGTAAGATCACAATAGCTATCTAGGAGAGAATCAAGAAAAATTTAATAAACCGTCATACCGCCACTGATCAACAATCCCTTAGAAAATTAATATCGAAATAAGGAGTAACTATAGTTTTGTATTAGTTTAATTTTTTTGTGTTATATCGTGAAATTTCAATTATTAACATTATTTATTTATTCATTTATTTATTTTACTATTTATTTAGATATTTATTATTTCTTTTACGAAGATATTTATTCTTATTTTAGTTATTTGTATTGATATTGATACTTTTTTAAACATCTATTTACAAAACGAAATGTTATTATTTTGTTTCTTATTTAGTTCAAAATGATCGCTATTGAATATATATTTTGGTTCATTTAGGTGATGAAAAGGGAAACTAGAGCGCAATTTAGAAATAGAAAAAGAAAAGTTGAGTTTGATACGAGCAGAACTTATAATGCTTTGTCTCCGAAACAGCGTAGAATTAGAACACCCATAGTCAATATGAATGAAAATAATAGTAAATCCAACGAAGGTCAGGTTAGAGATTTATCTAACACAATAATATCAAATAGGTCCAGTACATCTAGAAATTAACAAACGGAAACAGGATTACCCATGAATTCTGCCAAAAGTAGTGCTATCAGTGAAGAAATAACACCAGAAGTCAGAGATTTAGTGGCTGATGAAGCATTATCTGTTCAGAAAACTATACATGAGCAGATTAGAAGTATGGTTTAGGGTGAGATGCAGGAAGTTAGAAAATCAATAGGAGATTTAATGAAAGTTGTAGGAGATCTTTCGAAAAATGCTTCCCGAAATAATCAAACTACACAGCCCACTAATGTAGGTAACAATAATGTAAGTGGAGCACGAGTCGCTGAACTTTACAACATTAATCCACCGAGTGTAGAGTTAAACGCAATGCCAGGGACAGTATTGATATTGATACTTTTTTAAACATCTATTTACAAAACGAAATGTTATTATTTTGTTTCTTATTTAGTTCAAAATGATCGCTATTGAATATATATTTTGGTTCATTTAGGTGATGAAAAGGGAAACTAGAGCGCAATTTAGAAATAGAAAAAGAAAAGTTGAGTTTGATACGAGCAGAACTTATAATGCTTTGTCTCCGAAACAGCGTAGAATTAGAACACCCATAGTCAATATGAATGAAAATAATAGTAAATCCAACGAAGGTCAGGTTAGAGATTTATCTAACACAATAATATCAAATAGGTCCAGTACATCTAGAAATTAACAAACGGAAACAGGATTACCCATGAATTCTGCCAAAAGTAGTGCTATCAGTGAAGAAATAACACCAGAAGTCAGAGATTTAGTGGCTGATGAAGCATTATCTGTTCAGAAAACTTTACATGAGCAGATTAGAAGTATGGTTTAGGGTGAGATGCAGGAAGTTAGAAAATCAATAGGAGATTTAATGAAAGTTGTAGGAGATCTTTCGAAAAATGCTTCCCGAAATAATCAAACTACACAGCCCACTAATGTAGGTAACAATAATGTAAGTGGAGCACGAGTCGCTGAACTTTACAACATTAATCCACCGAGTGTAGAGTTAAACGCAATGCCAGGGACTAGTCAAGTTCCGACAGGTCAAGCGTGTTCAGAAAATAGTCAAAAGAGAACTCCTTTATCAATACCAGCTCTACCAACTCGAACTGTTTATAGTAATTTTGTGTCACGAGAAAATGGCAACACAAATCAGATTCCTCAAACCACTGGTATTCAATTTAACGCTAATTATCTAGTTGGTAAGTTACCATTTAATGGAAATTTTAGTAACAATCAAGCAACCACTGGTTATAGTTTCGGCAATAGTAATGTCCCAAATACATCGTTTATTCCAAATATTGCCGTACATAAAGAGTTACCTAAAATGTGGATAAGAATAGATAAATGGGGTCTCATTTTTGATGGGAATAACTTACGTATGAGCATAGAGCATTTCATTTTCCGTATAGAGCGTTTACAGGCTCAATATGAAATTCCAGTAGAAGAGTTAGAAAGAGACTTCCATCTATTGTTATCAGCAGAGTTCAGAAATAATCATGTACGAACACTTAAATTGATACATTCGTAATAAATAGACATGAATGAAATTAGCAATTTATGTTTTTTCACATTCGGAAATGAGAATCTATTTTTTTTATTTTAAGCACACATAAATGAAAACATTTGTATTTTTTATTTGAGCACATATTTGTAAAGTGAATAATGTAAAATAAACAAGTTAGAGTGCTATATTCGGCTCTGCCGAATCTTAAATACCCTCCACCTTAAACTGGTTTCATAAATTATCAAATTTTATGGATTGATTCAAATTTATCTTAATATTTTAGACTTACTTTCATTACGCCGTACAATATGCAATTAAAAACAAAACTACCACTTAACAGACTGTTACAGAGCATACTAAATTTAACCTATGTTCTGTATTTAAAATAATTTCTATGTGTTAGAGAAATGTATGGTAATAGTTATAGTTATAAAACATAAATAATTTTGTACGGGAGGTACAATAGATTTTCAACGTTGTTGATCCTATGAAAAAAATAATTGATTTTAAATTTTTATTGTTGAACCGAATTTCGACACTTAATTTGATTAAAAAAAACAAGTAAGAAATTATAGTCGGGCGAGGCCGACTATGTATTACATAGTCGGTATTACATAGTATGTAATACCATACAACTTTGACAAAAATATAATGTGATTTAGTTGCAATAATAAAGCATTTAAATTGAATTGTACCTTGCCTCAGATATACATACTTATGCCATTTATTGTTGAATAAAATTGTGGACATTTAAGTGAAATTTTGATGGGGGCTTTTCATATGGGCTAGGGTCATATGAGGACCTATTATTATGGAATTCGTGAGCTCACTACGCTCTTCAGTCTCAGATCTTTTCTAGGACTAGCCAGTTATTATAGATATTTTATTAGAGACTTTGCTTCAATAGCAAGACCTTTGACAAACATTCTAAAGGAGGAAAACGGCAAAATTGGTACCGGGCAGTCCACGAAAATTAACATAGATTTTAACGGCGAACAACTTCAAGCTTTTAAGAAGCTTAAGGAGGTTTTAGCATCCGAGGATGTTATGTTACTTTATCCTGACTATAAAAAACCGTTTGACTTAACAACTGATGCCTCGGCCTACGGCCTGGGGGCAGTTTTGTCTCAAAACGGGAAACCTATAACCATGATTTCGAGGACTCTTAAGGAAAAAGAGCTAAATTTTGCAACCAATGAGCGCGAATTGCTCGCAATTGTCTGGGCTCTGAAGACGCTTAGAAATTATCTATATAGTGTAAGGGATTTGAATATTTTTACAGACCACCAACCGCTTACGTTTGCGGTTTCAGACCGAAATCCGAACGCAAAAATAAAAAGGTGGAAAGCCTTTATCGACGAACACAATGCTGAGATCTTTTATAAACCTGGAAAGGAAAATCACGTTGCAGACGCGCTATCACGGCAAAATATTCATGCCTTACAGAATATCCATGCTTTGCAAAGTGACCACAAGTTAGAAGAAGATGCAAACTATGACATTGCTATAATTCATAGCGAGATTTCTCTGTCTTATACTATTGAATCTACTGATAAACCTCTAAATTGCTTTCGAAATCAAATAGTTATTGAAGAGAGCACAGAATCACTAAGGCGCAATTTACATGAAGACTTTTCAGACGTCTGTTTTTTCCAATTCTCTTTTGAGAATCTTCCAAAAAATCATGAACATTTATACGGTGATTTTTTACATGCAACTATGCATGTATTTTTTTGATGTTTAATTGTATAATCCTTTTTAATTACTTATTCGTAATAAAAACAAAATTAAATTTTTAACATAAAAACCATTTAATTTGATTTAAAAAAATTTAATAACACGCTATAGTATTTTTTTAATGCAAATTTTAATGTTTTCATGTAAAAAAAAGACATAATTATTTTTTTACATGAGCATAATATCAACAGTACGAATGAGTTTAAAGAGGAATGTCAAAAACAATCATGAAAATCCCAAATCATGTTTGTTTTCTTACCCCCCATTCTTCTCTACCCCGCTCACCACCAATCATCGACAAACATGAAAACAGACGTCTGGGCAAACATGAAAAAAATCATCATGTAAATTGGGTGTAACACGAACGTACATTATTTTCGGGAAGAAAACCAGACACTCTATTACTTTCTCAGATAGGACAACTCTAATGAAGAGGGTATTTGATGTTGTAAAGGAGGACGTGGTAAACGCAATGCATTGCGAGCTCTCAATTTTGGCGTTCATACAGCATGGATTGGTCGAAGCATTTCCCTCGACAACATTTCGTTATGCGAAATATATGGTGACAGATGTTACTAACAGGGATGAACAGAGGGAAATTGTTGTGACAGAGCATAACAGGGCTCATAGAGTAGCCCAGGAGAATGCGAAACAGATCCTGGAGGATTATTTTTTTCCCAAAAATGACCCATTTGGCGAACGAGGTTGTCGCGAATTGTAAAGTTTGCAAAAAGGCAAAATACAATCGCCATCCACAAAAACAGATACTCGGTGAAACACCTATTCCTTCATGTGTTGGGGAAATTCTACATATAGATATATTTTCCACAGATAAAGTATATTTTTTAAAATGTGTAGACAAACTGTCTAAATTTGCACTTTTTCAGTCAATAGCTTCTTGGACTATAGCGGATGTAAAATTATCGATTTTACAACTTATAAATATTTATCATCGCACAAGAACAATATTCTGTGACAATTAACTTTCTCTTAATTCAGAGACAATAAGGTCACTCCTGGCTAATAGTTTTAATGTGCAAAAATCAAACGCACCACTACTCCACAGTACCTCAAATGGACAGGTGGAAAGAATACATAGTACCCTATTGGAAATTGCCCGTGGTCTTAAGCTTGAGAAATCTATCAATGATACGGTACAATTGATACTCATGGCGACCATCGAATATAACAGAACGATTCAAAGTGTCACGAATAAACGACCTATTGACGTAATTCACTCAACTCCTCCGGAGATTGAAGTCGATTTGAAAAATAGATTACAAAGGGCGCAGAAAGTTCAAATGCAGCGACTTAATGAGACAAGAAGGAATCGAACATTTGAAGTGGGCGAAAAAGTTCTCGTGAAAGCGAATCGGAGATTGGGCAACAAGCTTACACCCTTATATGTTAAGGAAACTATTGAGGCCGACCTGGGGACAACGGTTCTCATTAAAGGGAGGGTGGTCCATAAGGACAATTTAAGATAGAGTAGTTTTATTCATTTTGTTTTCTTTTTATTTAACTTAGGATTCTTATGGTGCTACTTCTTGTTGTGGCAGCGAGAGCGAAATTGACTGACTATTCCGGTTCGGACTACATTCCTGTATCGGACGGCTATGCCGTAATTTATCGAAATTTTCAATGCTTGAGGCATACGACGAAGAGACGAAGAGTTTTCGCGATTTTTATACATACATATGTATGAAAATATAATAAAACCCACAACAAAGCATATTTCGCAAAATTATTTTGGGAATATGCCACTTTTTAGAAAAAAAAACATTGTCAATTAAAAAAGGAAAAAAAAACACGTGTAAATGTAATAAAATTCTAGAAAATGTATGGTAAAAAGATTTTGGTACCCTTAACTTGAATGATTTTTTAGTGATAAATAAACATTTATGAGGATTTTTGACCTGTTTCTCGCGGTTTTTTATATGTATGCACGTAAAGTTTTACAAAACACGGGTCAACAAATTTGCCAAGCAAATTTAACTGTTGGAAATGAAAATTAGCAACACTTATATACATCAGCTGTTTAATTGTAAATAAATATTTTATATGTAAAACGAAAAACCAACCTGTTCCAAGAGAAAAAATTGTCCCGTTCGGTCATTATTTGCCACTTCAGCATTCCCAAATGATAAACAACATCAAAATAACACAGGGAGCGTATGTTACAAATTTAGACATAAATATGTAGGCATATCATTTGTTTATGCCAAGAATAAATTTAGGAACACAATTTTCATATTACTTTATATCAGAGACCGAAAATAACTGGGCCATTTTGGTTTTTGAAATATTTTAGTACCATATACTATTTATTATTTCTTTTTTGTGTTAAATCACTGAGAGAGTGATTTAAAAGAGAAATTCTGAGGTTAATGGTTGAGAGAAACAGAAAAGTAAAGGTAAACAAAAATCATGATTTGTTATTTATTATTTCATACTGTTCGTAAAGGTTAAGCAGAAGCCTTTATTAACATACTTTGAATAATAAATCGCAAAAATTCTATCATCTAAACAGTGTTGCCAGAAGTCGTTGTGGAAAAAAGTCTCTTAAAAAAGTGCAATCTTGTATAAAAAAATGCTAAAACTTTAAAACGGGTAATTGAGAAAAATACGATATTTTATTTAAAAAACAATGTTTATATACGTTTATAACATATAATATTTTTGTTTTAACAAGAGTAATATCGAAAAATTAGTATTTTATAAGTTATAGAAAAATTTTATTTACATCAATAGATATTTTAAAAAGTATGCATATAAATAATTAAGAATACATTTTCATTCTCGGTGTTTAATTAACATCTTTACAGAATTTAAATTTTTTTTCAATAGTAGTATTCAACTATAAATCAAATGCTTTGTACAAAAAAGGAGTAATTGCACTTTCTATGACATAAAACATGAATTTCTTAAACTTATTTTCTTGAGATATAATAGGTATTTCAATTTTTTAAGCTGATATAGATACATAAAAAATAAATTATTTTCAAAAATTGTAATAATTGAATATTTTTTTGTTTAAATAAATCTTAAATAATTTTTGGAATATAAATTCTGAATTTATTGTTTGTGTTTAATAAATTCGTAAAAACGTTTGCAAATAAATATTAGTTATATGTGTTGTTTTTAGATAACGTGCGAGTAGTTTGAGCACAATTTTTACTTGTATTTTGTTATTGCAACAAACACAAAATACAAGTAAAATTTTAACTCAAACTACTCAGACGTTATCTAGAAACAACACATTAATTTTATTTTGATTATTATTAACAAAAAAGTATTATTAATAATAAGTATAAATTACTTTATGAAGAAATTTGAATACCATATTAGCTAGCAGTTTATTTTTTTATTCCATTTATATGTTGCAAAGAGTAATAATTTTTCAATTTTTATAACAACTAAAATGTTTATACATCATTAAATGATTTTTTAATTCGTTAATCAATATCAGAGCTTAAAATTTAAAAAAAATGTTTGATTGTTTTTAGGTTATATCAGTAGATAATAACAAAGGATTTTTTCGGTTTGTTTTGCAATTTTTGTATATACATATTTCAGGATAATAGTTTAGAATATTTACAACAAAAAAATATATTTTACGCAACCTTTTTGTTATTTTAGTTCCTACACAACGTGCGACTACTTTCAGTAAAAACTTTACTTATATTTTGTTAAATTGAATTTAAGGATTTATTTAAAAATTATTTTATTTTAAAATATCTTATAAATGTTTAGCTTTAAACTTTTGAAAATTTAATTTTTAAATAAAAGAATTAAATTGTATATCGTTAAATATTACCGCTTGTATTTATAAAAAAATCTTTTTTTGCTTTTAATGCACTCAATAGTTAAAGCACACTTTAGCCTTAAAAACCAATTATAAAATTGTGATATTCATAAACAAATAATAAACGTATATTAACTATTGTGCTGATTTATGTTTAAGTTGGCAGCACTGTACAATATGGCTGTCATTTTATGTGTTAGTGTTGCGTACAATTAGGATAAAATATTCGTTGATTCGGTTTTCTTAATTTCATATTTTTGTTTATAATAGATTTTTGACAATAAAAACAAACTTTTAAGAAAAATAAATATATATATGGCTTTAATAAATGTCTATTTAGTTCAGATGTATAAATATAACATATAATTTCTAATTATTAATAAAAGTGTCCGAATAACGGATATTTTGCGACAAAATATACATCACTATGACACATTTTCTTATTTTTACTTATTTTCCTTGTAATTTTTGATAAATTTTTGCAAATATTGATAAATTTCTTTGATATTTGACTAATTTTAATGCCGGCGAATATATTTTGCATTAGTATAACACTAATCAATATAATTTACATGGTTAATTACTTTATGGCATTATATTTAACCAACAAACTTTGAAAAAGCCAAATCAAATGATTTTGCCCATCATTTGGTTGACAGACGGGCACTTCCAAATTGCCAAAAAATAGTGCTGGACAATTGGAATATTGTCAAATATTCATGCATTAATCCAATAATGCCTAGATTTGAGTTTTTTCCTCAAAATATAATCGTTTAAAAATTTTCTGGGATTTTATTTACAAATTTGTAAACGTTAAAATTAGAATTTTTAGATTTTATTTTAAAAGAAACCATAATTAGTTTTCGCAATCAACCTAAAATTACCGGAAAAATCTTTATCTGAGAAAAAAATTGTTAAAAATCAACTTATTGTTGGCTTAAAGAAGGGTCGAGCCTACAATAAAATTCTTCTAATTGTCAATGGTTTATTGAAGGTGTTTTAAGCTATTTCACGTTTATAAATACGATTTTCCTGAATTTTGCCTAAAATTGTTTAATAAACCTAAAATAAGTTTTTATAAATACAGCCGTACTTCTTCAAAAATATTTTTTTTATTTCGAATCTTGTTTTACCATTTAAGTAATTTTTTTAAACTCTGTATAATTTTTAAGTTTGGAAATAATATTATTGACAAAAACAATTTTTATATACCAAAATATTTTTAATATGTTTAGTTTATATGTACATATTGTCACCTGAAATGCAAAAGGGCGTAACAACCAAAACATTTAAAATCGACTTTTTGATTGAAAATTACTCATTGCATTAAAATACATGTTGTCGCAAATTTTTAGAATTCTGTCAAAAACACCGACATTATTAACATGAAATTCAAAACAAAAAAATTTAAACAAGTCAGAATGTCCTAAAAAGCAATATAATAGACAATGTCTTGGCGGCACACTTATATGCAAAGGTGTTTATTGATATAATACATGTATGAAAATGTCATTTATATAACACTTATAGTTTTCATTTTATTAAGTTTTTTGTCTCTCCTGTAAAATTTTTAGGTGACGATATATTGTTAAATATGCATACAAATCAAAACATTTTATTTTTAAGCTCCTCATAAATAATTTTATGGTTTTTAATTTTTTGGAAAAATTGTTTTAATACTTTAAGTTTGTACATTTCAAGCAGACATTTTAAACTCAGATACACCTTTTGTTTATAAATATCGTTAAAATAAATATTTACAGTTTTTATATTAATAGACAAATAGTTTTAGGTACATCTTGTTTTATGGGCCATTTTTATGCAATTTATTTTCAACTCTTCTTGTTAAAAATTTTTATAATTTTTTTTTCAAATTTTAATTTTATATAAATATATTATAGTTTAAATATTATTTTAGGAATATCTATGTCCTTTAATTTCTTTCTCCTATTTGAATTGAAAACAATAAAGACGATTTTGTAGTTTGTATTGTTTCCTATATACATAAATATTTTTTGATTTATTTAAATTTTTGGAAATATTAAATTTGAACTTATTCCTAATTATCTCATAATTTACTAGCTTTAAATTTGTCAAGTTAAAATTTTTTGAGATGAAATTTTTAATTTTTATATATAACACTTTTGCAAGTATTACACAAAATTACACAAACTTCACCTTTTTTAATTGAAAATGAGAACTTTTCAATTCAATTCAGAAAATACCAATTGAAATTGAGATTTTGCATTCCATATTCAGAAAAACTCAATTGTTAATACGAATTTTCAGTTCAAATTCAGAAAAGCTCAATTGAAATTGGGATTTTTAATGAGATTTTTCATTTGATATTCATAAAAACTCAATTGAATTTGAGAAATTCGATTTCAAATTCAGAAAAGACCAATTTAAATTTAGATTTATCATTTTAAATTGCAAAAATCACAAATGATAATGAGAATTTTGATTTATAATTTAGAAAAGCTCAATTAAAATTGAGATTTTTCATGTAAAATTCAGAAGAGGACAATTGAAAATGTGGTTTTTTATTTTGAATTCAGAAAAAATCAATTGAAAATAAGATTTTTTAATTTGAAATTCGGAAATAATCAATTGAAAATGAGATTTTAAATTTTCAATTAGGAAATGAACAATTACATTATTATTTCATACATTCATTTAAAATTAAACATAAATTGTATTATTATCAATACCATTTGTTATTTTCTCATTTTCAATTGTTAATTTCCGAATTCCAAATGAAAAATCTCATTTCATTTGTTCTTTTCCGAATTCAAAATGAAAAATCTCAATTTCAATTGGGTTTTTCTGAATTATAAATGAAAATTCTCATTATCATTTATGATTTTCTGAATTTGAAGTGACAAATCTCAATTTAAATTGGTATTTTCTGAATTTGAAATGGAACTTGACAAATTCAATTGAATTTTTCCGAATATCAAATGAAAAATCTCAATATCAATTGCACTTTTCAAAATTTTAAATGAAAAAATCCGAATTTCAATTGAGCTTTTCTGGATTTGAACCGAAAATTCGCTTTAACAATTGAGTTTTTCTGAATATGAAATGAACATCTTAAATTGAAACTTTAAAAGAAAAACAGATCCGATATCGAAAAACTACAAACCCAGTTTTACTCTGAATAGTGTCTAGTTTCACGTACATACTATCGATTTTTTATGTTTACATATATACCGAATAAAATATGTATTAACATATTAGCTTTTAATTCATTTTGAATTGAACAAGTAGAATTCTTTAATGGAAAAATGATGATCCTATATTTGAAAAATAAAATTCATTAATACGATAAATTAAAGTACTTACTTAATTACTTACCTTTATTTTAAACTTATATTAATTGTTCTACATCAACTGCAGGTCATTCATAATTTCATCAACTATATGATCTTCTGCTTCATTTTCATATGTCTGATATTTTTCGGATTTGCCAATTTTATCAAGAATTTGGAATGTTATATGATTTGCAGCATGTTTTATCTATGGCCATTCCCGTATTTTCACCGATTGAATTTCTAAAATTATGAACTTCTATCCAAAAATCAACTGTACTGGTTTTAGAGTTCCATTTGTGGTCTGCTATAAGTCTCCATTGCTTTTGTATAGTATCGATTTCTGAAGATTTCTTTTTCATGATTTTTAAAATGTCATATATGGGCTCTTTAATTGGATTTAATGTGTTGTTTATGGAAAATATAGATATTTGTTGGAGAGCTCTGATGTTTTGGGGAAGGCGTTTTCTTAATTCTGAAACCAAATCTTTAGTGCAGCTGATACATGAAAATCTCACATTCTGTTCTTCTTCTTCTGTTATTAAATTTTCTTTTACTTTCTCTTCCAACAAAGTCTCAAATTCATACCCTAAGTATGGTTTTGGAAGCAAATACTTTTCGAAGTCCGTTTCCTCACTAGGTTCAATAATTTCATTAATTTTATCATTGATGTATATCATACCTGCTAAGGTTTTAATTGTGAATATGATATCATTAAAGATTTTTGTTGGGTCTGAATTTTTTGCCTGTAAAGCCTTATTTAGTGATTGAGTTTCCTTTAAAATATTTTTTAAAAATATCGATATTAAGAAAAGTGATTCATTCTTGTACAATCCATACAGAACTTTTGCAGAAAAACATTTTTCTGATACCGAAACAATTCCGAAATGTGTTTTTAATTCGATCCATTGCTCACTTATTCTTTTAATTGCAACTTCAATCGACATCCATCGCGTTTGACATGCTTTCGTAATTTTTAAAGGTATTGCTCCATCATTTATTGCACCATAAATATTCTTGTACATTATAGTTCTTTTATGCGATTTGGAAAACCAATTATGCGTTTTGTTGCAAATATACTCTATATCAGGTGGAAAATTTTTAGACACAGCTTCAGTAACCGCTAGTTGTAAGGAATGGCAAGCACAAGGTATTAACGTTAAATGTTTACTTCTTTTAAGTTCTTTCAATTTATTATATAATCCATTTTTCGATCCCAACATCACGGCGGCGTTATCAGTACCAATTCCGGACATATTATCTATACTTAAATTAAATTCTTTTAAAACATGTTTTATCGTTTTTAGCAAACCATTTTCCGTTGAGTCTTCGCACTCTTCAAGAGCCAAAAACGTTGTAATTATTTGTTTCCGTTGAATGCTAAAATATTTTATTATAATTCCCAAATACTTAACATTACTTATATCAGTAGCTTCATCTATAATTAAACTGAATGGACAATTTTCGATATCAGATTTTAACAATTTCTTGAAATGTGGACCCCAAATGTTACGAATAATAGCCGTACATTTTGTCTTCGCCAATTTCAACTCTGATGAAACTGGTTGATTTTTATATACTTCTTTTTCGCATTCAGTAAGATGTGTGACGGAATTTATAGATGTATGAGATGCAACGTACAAAGAAATTCTACTCTCCCACAGTCGTGCTAATTTCGCTTCTTTGCTGTTTTCAGCGTTAAAACTAATCTTTTTTTGGGAAGTTCCGAAGGATTCAGCATATTTTTTATGTTTTTTAGTGTTGGAATGTGTTTTTAAAACAGACACTTTTGCCTGTAGTTCACAGGAACAGAATTTGCATGTTACGAAGTTTTTGTTATTTTCATTGCAAGTTCGGGTTCTGCAACCATACTGACCTCACCTTCTGTACATACATACTTTTTCTATAAATAAATTATAAAATATTTATGAACAATTCTAGATATGTATTTCCCTATGTACAGTGCGACAATTAAAAATAAATTATAATATTCAGAACGCCTTATTCACAATAAAATATTAATTTGTGAAATTTTTTATATTGTTGAAAGAATAATGTAAAATTTGGTCAATACCTTTATGAGAAATCCATAATTCAAAATCTATATTTTCATAGCTGTTCAATAGTATTAATGAAAATAGATTTTTTACTAATACATTGAGTATTAGTTGAGTTATGCTACATACTTAATATAACTCATTAAATTTTTCATCGCTTTTTATGAAATGATTAGCTGCTATACCCAGTGTGCTTCGCTGCCCTCATCGTAAATGCACTATAG
This sequence comes from Lucilia sericata, assembly GCF_015586225.1. Taxonomy (NCBI): domain Eukaryota; kingdom Metazoa; phylum Arthropoda; class Insecta; order Diptera; family Calliphoridae; genus Lucilia; species Lucilia sericata. The sequence goes on from NW_023994495.1 coordinate 276,526, forward strand.
TTCAAACTACCAGTTTTCCTGTGCGAAATTCAAATTTTGGAACTGGGAATATAATTTTTTTTGATGTAATTATATTAACAGTACACCAAATTCAAATTCGTAATTGATTTTTCCGAAATGCTAAACAAATATTTAAAAGAAAATTTTGTCTATATTTAATCATTATTTTTAAACGGCAATTCTGGAAAGTGTGTAAATAATTCTTAATAACTGTCAAATGGAAAGCACTTAGAGGTGTCAGTAGTTCATATATATTCTTGTTCATGGTTGGAAAAATTATCCCTTTACTCCAATAAAGACAATATTTGAAATAACCCTAGTTTTAACAGCTTTAAGATTTTTTCGAACTTAAGTTTGAATTTTCGAAAATTTTATTTAATTTTCATAATTTAGAGATTATTTTAAGAGCATAAAAAATGTTTCTAACATAACTTCGAATTTTGGAATCTAATTTCTGCAAAATGTCAACAAATTCGGTTGACGATATCAGTGGTTAAGAAATTCTTACCAATTTACTGTTAATCTCTGTTCAGAAACGATAATTTTTAATGTGTTTTAAACCTAAATATCTCATAATGAGTTTTATAACTAATTTTCATTTCAGCAATTTGTTTTTTCTGAGAAATGAAATACAAATCAAATATAATTTTTAAATTAGATTTTTTTAAATAAAAATAATAACAATTACTGTCTCTGATTAAAACTGAATTATTAGTCCGGACAGTAGCAACCGTAGTTCGGAAGCAAAGAATCTTACACTGGAAATTAGTTCCAAAAAACTTCCGCGAATCCGACAAGTCCTTCCAAAATGAAAAAAGTTGTGTTATATAAGTCCTCTTAATTGTGGTCAATGTGTTAGTGGCTACCAAAGGGTTAATTTTGGCTTAAATTTGTTCTATATACCTATTTATGGCTTTGCTCTATTTTAGGCTTTAAAGTGTTTAATTATTTTGTCGTAATAAATTTCGCTCAGAAAATTGATGATTTGAACCAATGTACCAATATATATATATATATATAGTATATATATAGATATATATATATATATATATATATATATATATATATATATATATATATATATATATATATATATATATATATATATATATATATATATATATATATATATATATATATATATGTAAATGCATGTATATACATATAACTTCAATATCAAAAGTACCCTTTTATAGATTTTCATACTTGTTTCTAGTTTCAATATTGAAAATCTATGAAAGTCCCCTTTCAATAAGGACCCTATAAGTTTGATTTCATGAATCTAGTCTCAATATTACAGACAATTTAAAAAAAAAGTTGAAGAACGAAAAAGTACAAAACAGTGCCTTTTTATAGATTTTCATTAAATCAGGGTGATGTTTAATTTTCAACCAGAAATTCCTCGCATACAGATTTTTATACAATTCAATTTTATGTTTTTAGGTTCAATATTATAGAAAATTCGAAAAGTATTAGTAAAAAGAGGTTCCAGAAAGTCTCCTTTTTAAATTTTCGTTCAATCAGGATACTGCGTGTTTAATTCTATATTTATATATTCAATATTTTACAAAACTTAAAAAGTACCAGTTGAAGTACGAAAAGACCTCATGTTCCTAAGTTCTATGTTAGAAAAAAAATTAAAAAAGAACCAGTTAAAAACGAAAAAGTACCAGAAAATACTCCATTATAAATTGTCATTTACTCAAGTTCCTGATAGTTTTATGTTTCTATGTTCATTATCATAGAAAACTCAAAAAGTACCAGTTAAAAAAAGAAAAATTACCATAAGGTCCCCTTTTATATGTTCTCATTTACTCCAGGTTCTATGTGATTAATTTCAAGTTTCTAGGTTTAATATTATAGGGTACTCCAAAAGTAACAGTTAAAGAACGGAAAAATACCAAAAAGTCCCGTTTATTGGTTTTCATATATTACAGTCTCTACATGATTAATTTCATGTTTCTAGGTTCAATATTATAGAAAATTTAAAAAGTACCTTTCGAAGAACGAAAAAGTACCAAAAAGTCCCCTTTTATAGGTTCTCACTTAATCCGGGTTATACATGCATAATTTCATGTTTATGTGTTCAATATTATAAAAAATTCAAATTCAATTTATATAAAACTCAAAAAGTACCAGTGGAAGTACGATAAAGTACCAAAATATTCCCTTTTATATGTCCCATTTACACCGGGCTCTACATGCTTAATTTTATGTTTCTAGGTTTAATTTTAAAGAAAAGTCCCTTTAATATTAATTTCATATTTCGATTTCAATATCATAGAAAACTCAAAAAGTACCAGTTGGAGAATGAAAAAGTACCAAAAAATATCACTTGGTACCGGGGTTCCAAATAACCCCATTAGCATATTTAGTGTTTCTTAATCTAAAACTTTTATCTAAATTGACTTATTGTATTTGAATAAAATCAAATTTCCCCTTTTTATACTTTTTTCCTCCCCATTAATGAAATAATAATTCTATTCCAAAAAGTTGCAACATCGTAGTGGGAGCCCATTATAATGTATTCATATTTATAAGTTAATTAACCAAATACAATGTTTAAAAGTACTAAAAATAGATACAATTTTCACCCCTTAAACGTCCGAATATCCTAACAGTACTGAATTCATATTTTTATTTATTCGTTAAGTTATGAAGGAGTCAAAAATATTTTTTGAATGTTCACTTGTTTAAAAGATACATGTGGTGCAAAAAAAGTACCAAAATATAGTTTTTTTCTCTAAAGGGGCCGAATTAGAAAAAGTAACAGACAGCTGTCCGCTTATTTTTTAAACTGCTTTTGTATCTTTTCTAGTTTAGGCGATATAAGGTTAACGAATTTACCCGTTTTTACCCCCTAATCATTCGAATTTCCCAAAATCGTCTTAGTGGATCTATTTGGCGGTCACCTGTCCAAATTTCAGTTCCTTAGCTTCAACCGTTTAGGCTGTGCGAAGATGAATCAGTCAGTCAGTAACGTAAGAATTTTATATACATATGTACATATATAGATATGTTTTAGAAAACACTCTAATGTTCTTCATTTTTACAAAAGTAATAACAAATTTACTTACTGTCTCATGGCCAACGTAGAGCCAGAGAAAAATTATAATTGTTTGACCAAAACAATAATATACGGACGATTTGTCAAAGAATTTTAAGTTGTTGTCCTTTGTTTCAAAGGAAACACTCATATCTTTAAAATAAAATTCGGTTTGAAACTATAAATCTTATGATTTCTTAAAGTTATAACTTAAAGAATATTGTTTTTTCATTACTAATTGCAGTAAAAAGTGAGAAAATAAAATAATTTAAAATTTAAAAGTATGTACTTTTTTTATTAAAAAATCTAATTTTTTAATTTCTTAATTTCAATCGCCTGTAGCTTTTACTTTAGTATGTTTTTCATGGACCGATGTAATTTAAATGAATATTATATTAGTATTAAAATAAATATATTTTTTAATTTCTTGAAAAAAAAACAATAAATCATAAAAAGATATTAAGAAAAATATACCTATGAATAAGATCATAGGTATATTAAAAATTATATATAAATTCGTTATAAACGGATTGTTTGCAATAGTGAACTTACCACGTTTGTTAAAATTTAGACAACGTATGTGTAAAAAATTTAGATTTCGACAACGAATTGTTGCAATGTTGACAACGTTGCGACATAGTGTTGTCGTACGTATGTATATACTTTGACAACGGTTGTTATTGAAAAATTACAAACTCTTTGGTGCCAATTTGGTACCAAGCGTGTATATTTCTTTTTCCCTCTGTGTAGTTTGAGGACCTCTGGATGGTCCCATTACATTTCTAGACAAGAAGTTTATTCAAATTTTACACAGAATAAAACCAAAAACTTTAAATTTAATAAATTCATATTAAAAGGAATATTGAAATAACTTATACAAATGAGTTACAATATATTTAAAATTTATTCAAAAAGCGCCACTGTTCTTTAATTTAAGTAAAACTTACCCTTTCATTGTTTGACTTTCCTGATTATTATTTATATCATCGTCTGTGACTTCCAATGTGTTATTAGAATTAGACATCTGGGAAGAACGTGTTGACTCATTGCTACTGGTATCACTGTCATCGATAGTTAAGAGATTTGGGCTTCGTGTTGTTTCTTTGAGTAATCTTGGAACAACACTAGTGTCGTTTTCAGAATTGTCATGTTGGCTTTTGCTTGCGAAAAACCTAGTAAATATGAAAAATTAAATAAATTCTAATAAAAAGGATTGTTTGTACGTACCTGTCTAATGTGTTACTAGTTTTCTTTTGAGTTTTCTTCTTTTCCCGATTCCTATGGATAATTAAATTTATAATTTGAAATTGCTGCATTTTAAAAAATACAAAAAGTGACAAGTCAAGATTAGACCAGCTGTATCCACCGTCGAAAAATATGGGGCTATATGGATTTTGTCATTTTTTATATTATAATGTTAATAGCACATTTAAAAACTCACACGGGGGGAACTATAGAGCCGCGTATAACCTCTATTGATATGATTTATTTGGCATTGGAAATGGACAATATAACGATAACACAAACTCCCACAAAATAAGTCCCGTATAAGGTCACTTCAGAAAAACAATTTAAAGTACATACATACATAATTTTTATAAGAACAAAAATTCCTATTAAATTTTGAGGGGGTCGGTCCATTATTAATTCTACTCCCATATAACCTTAAAAAAAATTTCAAATTATATTGCGATGGTATTTTAAAAAATCGAAACAAATGCATGAAATTTACAATTTTGTCATTAACTGTCTGCTGGTTGTGCTAAATCCTGTTTCTTATCACTCTGTATGTTTTAAACTTACATATTTATTTAAATTGATAAAATCACTCTTAAACACGTTTTCGCCAAGGTACATTTCAACGTTTTAAGAATTTTTTAAAAGAATTAAAGGAAAATTTTATTCTTTTAATTCCGTTATTCGTTAAGTGTCAATTTTTTAATCAGCGTTGTAAATAAGTTTAGTATTTGTATATTTTGACAGAGTTGTAAACAAAAAGTATTCGTTTTCTGTCAAGCAAATACACTTAAAGAAGTAATGTAAAAAAATAATTTTTAAAATAATATATATTAAGAATTTTAAAAATTATCAGATAAAAAAGTGCAAAATTTAAGAATATATGCTAAAAATGCACTTTTAATGCTAAAAAAATACAGCAAATGGCAAAAAAATGCTAAAAAGCATTTAGCATTTTTTTCAGAAAAAAGTGCAGCAGCCAAAAAAAAGTGCTAGAATCGCACATTAAATGCCGTTATGGCAACACTGCATCTAAAGCAGCGTTGCGCGTTCATATTGTTCAAATTACGAAGATTTTCGGCAATTCACACGTACACTACCCGATCGTAAACAAAACTCATAGCAAGAGGCGTAAAAATACAAAAAATTATCTTCAGTTGCTTAACAGCATTCAACAATGTAGGTTGATGTCGCTTTGTTTCAAAAATTGCAAAAACAATTTTGTAAAAACAACAACACAATTTGTAAACAAGAGAATTACTTGCAAAAAACTCGTACACTCCAAAAAATTTTACTAATGCATAAGAATGAAAACACATAAAAACAGTATTTTTGATACCTTTTTTACACATTTTAAATAAAAAACTTTATCTTTGTGTAGAAATATATATTTTTCTTTGAATATCTTTTATCTGTAAAATTTACTATTTTACTTGTTATGAAATTTGATCATAACAAGCGTAATTAGGCAATATTTTTAGTATTTTCTCACCACTACAGTAACAGTTTCTTGGCGCTTGGCTGATCTAATAAAGTTACCAACACTAAAAAGTCGTAGATTAATGCTGGGTATTTCATTTTTACTTGGATTAATCCGTGGTGATATTGAATCGGAGTTTTTGCTTGGTAAAATTAATTTTAATGTCCCATCTCGATCAACCCGTAACTTTCAACCGTTGAAAATAATGTACTACAGCTCCGTGTATGCTAACAACGACTCCTTTCGCCGCATATGTGAAAATTTTAACAAATGTTATCATTTAATAGATTATTCGGAAAGTAATGCTAATATAAAAAGAAAAATTGTTTTGCATTTAAATTCCTAAAAATTTGTATATAACTTTAGTCTGTAAGGATTTATATTAATCTATAGACCAAACAAATAAAATAAAAATAAAATAAAGCTATTCTTATTAAGAAACTTTGATGTTTTTTGATTTTATTATGTATATAGTATATTTTTATGTTTAAATATTTTATTTACAAAAGAAAAGTAAGTTTTTTCTACATATATGTATAAAAGAGCAAATTAACAATAGTTCACCTTAATATTAATTAAGTACAAGTATATATTAATTCATATTCAATATTAATACAAATAGACATTTTTTAATTTATTATTATTTCATTTGATTATCAATATTTAAATATTATGCTTAGAATTTAATTTAATAAAGAGTTACTTTTCTAAAATATCTGGACCTAAATTACTCCGCCCCTCATTTAGAATGAAATGTAGAGAAGAAAATGCTCTCTCTACGGATACTTGGGTAGCAGGAACACCAAGCACTATTGCAGCTATTTGGTAAATTTGTGGGCAACTGTATTTAATATTTTCATAAAATGAAAAAATATTTGTGTCTATGGGAAGTCGTTTATGGATATTTTCAAAATTTTCAATTTTATTGTAAACTTCGAGTAAATTTTCAAAACTTTCGGAGGAATTTGATGTGGTATTTTCCAATTCAATTTCATTCATCAGCGATGTAAGAAAATCATTTTCATTTGTATTGCAGTTCTCATTTACAACAATATCTGGAATTTGTTCTATTTGGTTGGCTTCTACATCATCTCCATTTATCTGTAAGGGCTGTATAAAAATTACAGACTTATACATGTAAATAAGATCAACATACTTCTCTTATTGTTTGGATTCTTTTAGCAATATTCTTTAAATTAGATTTGGCTGATAGCTTCTGAGTAGCAGTTAAAAGCAAGTTTAAACGTGGATCCAGATATACAGCACTTAATAAAGTCACATTATCTAATAGGAAATGTTCTCTCCCATTCATAATTTGCGATATACGCTTTTGCATTTCAAATTGACTTAATTGAAACCCTCTTTTTAAATTCATCCATAATTTAAACAATTCGCATAAAGGAAATTGTTCTTTTTGGAATTTCATTGTTACGTTCCAAATTGGTTCCATTTTTTTCAAATACATATTAATCCATTCCCAATCTATTGGCACTACTAAAAGGTTATTTTCGTCTATAAATTCACGAATTTCATTTAATGATTTAATCATTGTGTATGTTGAGTTCCAACGGGTTATAACATCTAAAGGAGGTATTTTTTGATTGTGTTTTTTTAATATTAGTCTACAAAATAATAAAATTGCAACTTCTATTTTATATTTTAAATCATTTTGTTTGTGGAGGTCTACAGCACAAAGTTGTAGCGTATGTGCTGCACATCGCATTAAATGAATGTTTGGTATTAAAATGTTGTCCAGCAGATCATCGGTATCTGAATTTTCTATGTCATCGGTTAACATTTCATCATTCATGAATTTTACAGCTCTAATCATATTTTTCCCATTATCCGTTGTAATGCTAAATAAGTCTAATTTTATAATGTTAAATTCTCATCTAAAATAGATAAATAAATTATTTATGCAATTGCCTTTAGAGCTTATAATTCTGTTAAGATTATCAGTATATATTCATCACAACTATTGCCCAATTTACAATCAGTGTCATTGCGTTGTACAGTGGGTCAGAGAGGTAATTTTAGAAATAAATCTGGCATTTCTGAATGTTTTGTAAAGGTAATCACGAATTTCTAAATGGAACATTATTAAACGCCATTTTTTGTTTCTCATTCGATTTCAATGAATTTTGGAAAGCAATTTCTTCAATAGGATCAATATTGCATATAAAAATCAAAATCAATATTGCATAAAATCAAAATGTACTAGCTAAAGATCGAAAAGGTTCCAAAATGTGCATTTTTATACCCTCCACCACCATCAGTGGTGTAGAGGGTATATATAACTTTGTCATTCCGTGTGTAACACCAAGAAATATTCATCTGAGACCCAACAAAGTATATATATTCTGGGTCCTTATGAAACTCTGAGTCGATTTAGCTATGTCCGTCCGTCTGTCCGTCCGTCCGTCCGTCCGTCTGTCTGTCTGTCTGTGTAAAACACGCTCACGTTAAAACGAAGCAATATAATTTAACCAAATTCACCCAAAATATTCACTATTATCCGGTACAGTTTGGTATTGAAAATGAGCAAAATCTGTTCACATCGGGAAAAATTATGAATCAAAATTTAAAACAACTCCGAAAAAAATAAGCATTTTTTACACATTCTGATGTAATTTTCTCGAAAACTATGCAAGATAATTTCATGAAAGTCATCATACATTCGTTTCTACACAACATCTTGATTCCTGCTGAAAATTTCCAGAATCGGTCCAGAATTTCATATACCTCCCATACAAAAGTACATATTCCCGGAAAATGAGTTTTTTGTTAATAACTTCCGTCAAAATTTTACAAATTAAAATCTTACGTCAATAGAATTCATCCAAAGAAAAAATTTTCTGGATCGGTCCATAATTGGACATAGCTCCCATACAAGGTCCCCTCCCGAAAATAACTTAAACGCGCATAACTCATTACTAAATTAAGATATCCATATAAAATTTGGAATAAGTATAATCCATAATTGGTCATAGCTCCCATACAAGGACCCTTCCCGAAAATCACTTAAACGCGCATAACTCATTACTAAATTAAGATATCCATATAAAATTTGGAATAGGTATTGCCAATATGCACAGAAATATTACTATGAAATTTTTTTCCGATCGGTCCATAATTGGTCATAGCTCCCATACAAGGTCCCTTCCCGAAAATTACTTTAACGCACATAACTCATTACTAAATCAAGATATCCATATAAAATTTGGTACAATTATTGTTCTCGCATACAGAAATATTATTATGACATTTTTTTCCGATCGGTCCATAATTGGTCATAGTCATTGGTCAAGGACCCTTGCCGAAAATCACTTAAACGCGCATAATTTATTACTAAATTAAGATATCCATATAAAGTTTGGTACAAGTATTGCTCATATGCACAGAAATATTACTATGAATTTTTTTTCCGATCGGTCCATAATTGGTCATAGCTCCCATACAAGGTCCCCTCCCGAAAATCACTTAAACGCACATAACTCATTACTAAAACAAGATATCCATATAAAATTTGGTATAATTATTGCTCACATATACCGAAATATTACTATGAAATTTTTTTCCGAACGGTCCATAATTGGTCATAGCTCCCATACAAGGTCCCCTCCCGAAAATCACTTAAACACACATAACTCATTACTAAATTAAAATATCCATATAAAGTTTGGTACAAGTATAGCTCTCACATATAAAAATATTACTATGAATTTTTTTCCCGATCGGTCCATAATTGGTCATAGCTTCCGTACAAGGTCCCCTCCCGAAAATCACTTAAACGCACATAACTCATTACTAAATGAAGATATCCATATAAAATTTGGTACAAGTATTGCTCACATATACAGAAATATTATTATGGAAGTTTTTTCCGATCGGTTAATAATTGGTCATAGCTCCCATACAAGGTCACCTCCCAAAAATCACTTAAACGCACATAACTCATTACAAAATATTGATATCCATACATTTAGCACAAATATTGCTCTTATATACTTAATTACACTATAAAATTGTTTTGCAATCGATCCATATTTGGTCATAGCTCTCATAATAGGTCCCCTCCAGAATATCACTTAAATGCACGATATTCATTGCCAAATAATGATATAGATACAGAATTTTGAAATTTTGTCTTTATATACATAATTGGTCATAGCTCCCATACAAGGTCCTTTTACGAAAATCTCTTAAACGCACAATACTCATTACCAAATAAAGCTATTGATTCAAAATTTGGCACAAATATTAGTTTGGTATACAAAAATTCTATTTCAAGATTTTTTCACGATCGGTCCATAACATGGGTGCTATCGGTCCCATGCAAGTGTCCCTTCAGAAAATCACTTGAACACACATTACTTATTACTAAATTACTATATAGATACAAAATTTGACTGAAATATAGCTTTTATGTACAGAAATTTAGCTTCCCATACTAGGTCGTGCCCCTAAAAACAATTTGTGTAGAACAAAATTATATATATGTATTTTGAAAATCCTTAAATCTTTCACACACATGCACATTATTAAATATCGTTAAAGCATATCTAAGGGCGCTATACAAATATAAAAGAAAATGGGGTTTGTAATGTTCAACAAATCTTGGAATTGTAACAGATTTAAGCTGTTTAAATCTTGGGGTTTTTCTATTTAAGACATGAGAAAACTTACAAATATTTGTTCAATTAAAAAAGTATTAATATAAAAGTAGCTGGTGGAGGGTATTTAAGATTCGGCTCAGCCGAATATAGCACTCTAACTTGTTATAGACTACCATTTCATCAAGATGTTGCGTGTTTAATTCCATATTTATTTCTAGGTTCAATATTTTAAATTATTCAAAAAGTGCTTTTTGAAGGATTAAATAGTACCAAAAATCCCCTTTTACAGGTTCTTGTTTATTCCGTGGTCTACATGCTTAATTTTATGTTTCTATGCTCAATGAGGTTGAATGAAATCATGTTTCAAATTTATCGATACATAACATATAATTTGTGTATAATTATAATTGGTATAGGGAATCATATCGTTATTAAAAAAAAAACGTTGAAAAACGTTGAATAAAGTATGTTAATTTTGTAAGTACGTAAATTAAAAAGATAACTTACCTGTAAATTTGATTAATATTTATCGCAAATCTTTCCAGGGTTTTCATTATTTCCTGTTTAATATAGTCCCCTGTAACTCTTTCTTCACAATTAATCATTGCCAAATTTTTTATAACTATATGCATTTTTCCGTTTGTAAACATTACCAGTTGTACATTAATCCCTAAAATGGTTCTGTTAAGCCTTGTAGCGACATCAATTTTAAGGGATATAATTTTATTTTTTAGAAGTATTTTGATATCTTCTTTTAGTTTATTTGCCTTTTCTTCAATAAAGATTTTTACATTATGGGAATTAATTGGATTTATTTTTAAACATTCGAAAATGGGATCAACAATGTTTCTAAATCCATCATTATGTAAAATGGATAAAGGTCTCCCATCATCCGTAAGAATTTGGAGTATTGAGGAAACAAAATCATCTTTGTTTATTTTGTAACTTATTTTCACTCTTTTATTCTGAACTTCCACATAATCGGCGATAGATAAATCATCATAAACGGATTTATGATGTTGCATTATATGTCTTCTTAAATTTGTCAAATGATTTCCATTATATATTTTTTTACAAATTTTGCACACAGTTTTATTTGTTTCACAATGAAAATTGAAAAAATTTCGTAGTTCACGATTGGTTTTTCGACCCATCTCGACACTCTTTCCTTAAGGAACAACTGTACAAATATAAAACTTCTTCCTAAAGTTTGTTGAAAATTAACTACTATGCATAATCGAAATAAAAGAGAAAGAATTGAAACAGCAAAACAGATCAACCACAATGAAAATTGAAAAAATTGTTTGTGTATCACTGCAATCATTAAAAACAACAAAAAGTAGTAAAAGTCATACCAAAGCACATAAACAAAAAACATTATTTAACTGTTATTCTGAGTGATTTATTTTTAAAAATAAAAAATAAATCACAATTCAATCACTTTGCTTTTATGGCCCAGTTATTTCAGTCTCTGCTTTATATACAAGAAAACATGTAATTAAGCTTGTTAAAAATAATATTTGTTCGCTTGAAAATAATTTTAATAATATTTTTTAAAAATTACTCATTAATAAAGATCAATTATGAGAAATATGAATGCATATGAACATCCATACATGCATACATACATACATACATACATACATACATACATACATACATACATACATACATACATACATACATACATACATACATACATACATACATACATACATACATACTACATACATACATACATACATACATACATACATACATACATACTACATACATACATACATACATACATACATACATACAACATACATACTACATACATACATACATACATACATACATACATACATACATACATACATACATACATACATACATACATACATACATACATACATACATACATACATACATACATACATACATACATACATACATACATACATACATACATACATACATACATACTCATACATACATACATACATACATACATACATACATACATACATACATACATACATACATACATACATACATACATACATACTACATACATACATACATACATACATACATACATACATACATACATACATACATACATACATACATACTACATACATACATACATACATACATACATACATACATACATACATACATACATACATACATACATACATACATACATACATACATACATACATACATACATACATACATACATACATACATACATACATACATACATACATACATACATACATACATACCATACATACATACATACATACATACATACATACATACATACATACTACATACATACATACATACATCATACATACATACATACATACATACATACTACATACATACATACATACATACATACATACAGACATACATACATACATACATACATACATACATACATACCATACATACATACATACATACTACATACATACATACATACATACATACATACATACATACATACATACAGACATACATACATACATATCATACAACATACATACATACATACATACATACATACATACATACATACAGACATACATACATACATACATACATACATACATACATACATACATACATACATACATACATACATACATACATACATACATACATACATATGTACATATGAATATATGTATATAGTAATTGAACATCTGGATATGTGGTATGTTCGTACATATCAACAGCTCTAATATGGGTTCATATATGATTCCATATATGGAACATAATATCAGTTTTGAAATCATATATTTTCATATATGATCCCATGTATGGCAAAATTATTTACGGATGAATCCATATATGTTCGTATTTCACTGATAAATAAAGCAATCGAGATAAAACTCGAGTTTAATATGTTTTTTTTAAGTGACCATATTATGGTTAAATATTAAACATAATATGTTTAATCTAATTTTATTTATTTATTTAAGTCAATGGATTCACTCCTTACAGACTATTATGAACATATCCTAATATCTACATATATATATAAAATTCTAACATTACTGACTGACTGATTCATCATCGCACAGCCTAAACGGTTGAAGCTAAAGAGCTGAAATTTGGACAGGAGGTTGATCTCCCATCAAATAGATCCACTAAGACGGGATTTTTGAGATTCGAATGTTTAGGGGGTAAAAAAGGGTAAAAAAGGGTAAATTCGGTAACCTCATATCTCCTAAAAAAATACAAAAACTGTTTAAAGCTTATCGTCGTTCATTTAAAAAATAAGCGGACAGGTGTCTGGTACTTTTTTAAAATTCGGCCCCTTTAGGGATTAAACGGGTAAAAACTGTATTTTGGTACTTTTTTTGCACCCCTTTTAAACCGGAGAACATTCAAAAAATATTTTTGACTCCTTCCGAAAAATGGCGATATATGATCATGTCATGTATGGACACATATATGGAATCATATATGAAAAAATTCTCCATATATGGAGAATATATGAACACATATGGAAATATATGAAAATATATGGAGATTATGCCCAATTCCGCCAATTTTCGGATTTGAACATATATGAAAATATATGCTTCATATATGAATCCATATATGATCCATACATAACGTGACCAGATGGTTTTAGAATAAAGGCGGGATCCGAGTGATTAAAAAGCGGGATTTGAATGAAATTATATTGAAAAAGCGGGATTTTGAAAATTGTTGTCCATCTTTTTAACCATGAACATATATGAGCGGTCAATTGAGGTCAATTATATTTTGTTTATATTTTTTATTCTTATTTTTATATTTATTAATTCGATAGAGATTTTGGCTTGTAAGAAACTTACTTCTGTACATCGAATTTCATTGCTAAACTTGCATTTTTAAGCCAATAATGTGCGTTCAAGTCATTTTCTGAAGGGGGCCTTATATGGGGGTAGGGTCAATTATGGACCGATTCTCATAAAATTAGGTAGAGAGATTTGTGCTCGTAAGAAACTTACGTATGTCTAACTTCAGCGGTGTACTTTTATTTTTAAGCCAGTAGTGAGCGTTAACGTCATTTTCTGAAGGGGCCTTATATGGGGAGTAGAATTTCTGCGCTAGACTCGTATTTTTAAGCGAGTAATGGGCGTTGAAGTAATTTTTTGGAGGAGACAAAATATGAGGGGTAGGGTCATTTATGGACCGATCCTCATAAAATGTTATTTATTTTCCACTTATATGGGGGCTATGCGAAAACGTGGACCGATATTCCCCATTTTCAATACCAAACAAACCTTACCTATAAGAAATATTTGTGGAAAATTTCAACTCTCTAGCAAATTTTCAGGGGTTGTCTCAGATTTTTGCTCATATCTCCGGTATTTATGGACCGGTTTTGCTGATTTTAAGTAGCGATCTTCTCGAAAGCATGTCTAACAGAATTATTGAAGATTCGGATCTCGCCGATATCTGGGGTCCTCTAAAAATGGATTTCAACAAACACACAGACAGACGGACATAGCTTAATCAACTCCGCTACCTATAAGGATCCAGAATATATATAATTTATGGGGTCGGAAAATTATATTATAGAAATTACAAACGGAATGACAAACTTATATATACCCTTCTCACGAAGGGAAGGGTATAATAAGGACCCAGAATTTACATATATACTCTTGATGTTGGCAATAAAAAAATTGATATGATAATAAAATTCTAATGCCAGATTTAAATTTTAAGTAGCAATCCTTCATTTCGATTTATAAAATTTTTTGTGTTATTAAAAAATCAGTGTAAATTAAACATTTTATACATCATTTTTCATATGTTCCTCGAGAATTCTGCCTAAAATCTAGGAAACATAGTGTATAAGAAGAATTCGATAAAATCACTCTGAAATATTAGTTAAAAAACAAGTTAGAGTGCTATATATGGCTCTGCCGAATCTTAAATACCCTCCACCTTAAACTGGTTTCATAAATTATCAAATTTTATGGATTGATTCAAATTTACCCTAATATTTTAGAATTACTTTCATTACGCCTTACAATATAGAACTAAAAACAAAATTACCACTTAACAGACTGTTACAGAGCATACTAAATTTAACCTATGTTTCTGTATTTAAAATAATTTCTATGTGTTAGAGAAATGTATGTTAATAGTTATAAAACTTATATAATGTTGTACGGGAGGTACAATAGATTTTCAACGTTGTTGATCCTATGAAAAAAAATTGCTTTTAAATTTTTATTGTTGAACCGAATTTCGACACTTAATTTGATTAACAAAAAATTAAATATTTATGACAAAAAAAGATAAATCGACCAGGAATCGAACCTGCAATGCTCAGTTTGTTAATTCTCCCTTCCATCCACAGCACCACTTCATTATTTTGTCCTTCGTTAACTAATATTTTTAATATAAAAATGCCATGTTATTTTCTGTTTGTACAAAACATTGCTGCTGAATAACTTTTATCAACACTGATGTTGCTGAATGGCATAAGAAATTATCAGTTACACTTTCTCAATGTGCATTATTTGATCTTGGGTTAACAACAATTTTTAACACAAACAGGAAAGAGAATTTCTATGTGAACAGTTGCAAACAATTACGAAGCTATTTGATAGTGTAGTGGGAATGGCGTAAATCTAGTAACTGGGAGATTCCTGTTCGTTTTGGACAGTTTTTATTTAATTTTTTGCGAAAAATAATCAATTTTTCAATCCCTATGGGTGGTACAAGAAATTGTGGACTGATTTCGATTTTCAACTCAGTGGATTCCCAAACAATATGTATGACAAAATTAAAAAATAAATATTTGTGCCAAATCTTTTATGGATATCATTATTTGGTAATGCGTTTAAGTTATTCTCGAAAGGGGACCTTAAATGGGAACTATGACCAATTATGGATCGACCGAAAAAAATTATAATAAGATTTCTGTAGATAAAAGCAATATTTGTGCCAATTTTCTATGGATATCTGTATGGATACCTTTATTTAGTAATGAGAAATATGTGTTTAAGTGATTTTGAGAAGAAGACCTTGTATGGGAGCTATGACCAATTGTGGACCGATCGTGAAAAATGTACAGTAGGATTTCTGTAGATAAAAGCAATATTTGTGCCAAAGTTTGTATGAATATCGTTATTTGATAATGAGTTATGTGCGTTTAAAAGTTTTTCTGAAGGTAACCTTATATGGGAGCTATGACCAATTGTGGACCGATTCAGAAAATTGTTTCTTTATATGAATTCTATTAGCATAAAATTTAAATTTGTAAAATTTCGTAAATATATGGGCATTATTTCGAAAGTTATTAACAATAAATTAATTTCGGGGAATGTGTACATTTGTATGGGAGGTATATGTAATTGTGAACCGATTTTTAACAAGTTGATCCTTGCACCAAGAGTTATATCTCTGACAAAATTCATCAATTTATCTGCAGTAGTTTTTGTAAAAAATACAAATAAATATGTGAAAAAGCACAATTTTTTTTGAGGTTGTATCAAATTGTTACTCACAACTCTGAACCTATTTCACCGATCATGCTGATTTTCAATACCAAACTGCTTAGGATATCAATGAATTTTGGGTTGTTATTTTGGGTTAATTTCACAACTCTGAACCTATTTCACCGATCATGCTGATTTTCAATACCAAACTGCTTAGGATATCAATGAATTTTGGGTTGTTATTTTGGGTTAATTTCATAAAGTTCCGTTGCTTCGTTTTAACGTGAGCGTGTTTTATGCAGACAGACAGACGGACATATCTAAATCGACTCAGAGTTTCATAAGGACCAAGAATATATATATATATATATATATATATATATATATATATATATATATATATATATATATATATATATATATATATATATATATATATACTTTGTTGGGTCTCAAATGAATATTTCTCTACAAATGTAATGACAAACAAAATAAAACAAATCAGAATGGGACCACAAATAGAACTAATGTTTTCTCCAGATTGCTAAATATTAGTGTGTTCTAATAGATCAGATACACGTCACTTTAAGTGAGAATAAATTCAATTTTCGAGCTTTATAAGTTAAAAGTCATGGGCCCAAAAAGTCAATGTTCATTTGTCACTTAAAATAATATTTTTTTTTTAACTGTAAAAACCAACTTTGTTATTTAAAAAGTGGATGTCTACTTTTTTTACCCACATTTTGAAAAATGATTAAAAAATACTAGAATATAAGTATTTATATTTATATGGATATCGTAATTATACCCTACACCACTATAGTGGGGAGGATATTATACGTTTGTGCTGATGTTTGTAACACACAAAAATATTGGTCCTACACCCTTAAAGTATACCGATCGACTCAGAATCACTTTTTGAGTCGATTAAGACATGTCCGTCCGTCCGTCTGTCCGACTGGCTGGCTGTCCATGTAAACCTTGTGCGCAAGGTACAGGCCGCAATTTTCAAGATAATTTGATGAAATTTCGACCAAGCATGTTTTTTGGCACAAGGACGAAGCCTATTGAAAATAGTTGAAATCGGTCCATTATTTCACTTAGCCCCCTTACAACCGTACCTCCCGATTTGGGCTTTTTATGCCATAATTACGTCAAATATACTATTATCCCTCTAAAAATTGGCACAAATAAGTTTTATATAAATATAAATAACACTGAATATTTTCGTAATGATCGGCCCTTATTTGACCCTAGCCCCCATACAAACCCCCCTTCAAAAAATGTCTTAAACGTCTAAAATTGACTTGTAACCATTTGTATCGCAATGAAACTCAACATAACTAACTATTATTTAAAAATATATCCTCTTCCCAAATTTAATGAGGATCGGCCCATGTTTGACCTCAAACATGAAAATTAGAAAATTTGTTTTTTATCAATAAATTGCTTAAATACTTTGGAATTAAGGTAAAATTCAACTTAAAAGTTTCTTTGTGAAAAAAAAAAAAAATTTTAAATATACTCATTGTGTAGGGTATTATATGGTCGGCCATGCCCGACTATACTTTCCTACTTGTATTTTGAATCTCTTTGTCTGTTCAATACCTAAAAGTTGTAACTAATTTTCACAAAAATATTTGAAATTTATATTGAAATACAAAAACAATTTCTGATAATTTGTAACAGATTTTTGTTAATGAACAGACATTCTATTTTCTAACAAAATTTTTTAATTTAAAGCTAAATTTTTAAACTTTTAAATAGTAAATCCCAAATTGATTACAATAATATTAAGGACAATTGACCTGTTAAAAGCGGGATTTGTAGCAAAAAGCGGGATTTGTTATTAAAAAGCGGGATTGAAATCTAAGTCGGGATCGCCCTTTAAAAGCTGGGTGGTTTATTAACTTATACATATGAATACATAATAATACGATGTTGCAACTTTTTGGAACAGAATTTTTATTTCGATAATGGGGAGGAAAAAAGTACTAAAAGGGGTAAAAACGGGAAATTTGATTTTATTCAAACACAATGATCCAATTTATATAAAATTTTTAGATCTAGAAACACTAAATATGCTAATGGGGTGTTATTTCTATGGTATTGAAGTAGATACATGAAATTAATAACAAAAGGACTTTTCGGTACTTTTTCGTTCTACAAACGTCATTTTTTTTAGTTTTCTTCAAAATTTAACCTAGAAACATGAAATTAAGCATGTAGAGCCCGGAGTAAATGAGAATCTATAAAAGGGGACTTTTTGGTACTTTTTCGTTCTTGTAAACCCAGCTAAAAAAGATTATGTATGGATCATATATGGATTCATATATGAAGCATATATTTTCTTATATGTTCATATCCGAAAATTGGCGGAATTGGGCATAATCTCCATATATTTTCATATATTTCCATATATGTTCATATATTTCCTTACTTATCCATATATGGAAAATTTTTTTATATATGATTCCATATATGTGTCCATATATGACATGATCATATATCGCCATTTTTCGGATATGAACATATATGAATATATATGGTCCATATATGATTCATATATGATCCATATGTAATCATATATGATCGTTTTTAGCTGGGAAGGTACTTTTTGAATTTTTGTATAACATTGAACCTAGAAACGTGAAATTAAGCATTTAGAGCCAGGATTAAGTGAGAACCTAAAAAGGGGACTTTTTTGCTCTTTTTCGTTCTTCAAAAGGTACTTTCTGAATTTTCTATAATATTGAACCTAGAAACATGAAATTAAACATGTAGAACCCGAATTAAGTGAGGACCTATAATAAGGGACTTTTTTTTGGTAATTTTTCGTTCTTCAAAAGGTACTTTTTGAATTTTCTATAATATTGAACCTAGAAAGATGAAATTAAGCATGTAGAGCACGAAGGAAATAGGAATGTATAAAAGGGGACTTTTTGGTACTTTTTAGTTCTTCGACTGGAACTTTTTGAGTTTTCTACAAAAATTGAACCTAGAAACACGGAATTAAGCACTTAGAGCTTGGAATAAATAAGAATCTATAAAAGGGGACTTTTTGGTACTTTATCGTACTTCGACTGGTACTTTTTGAATTTTTTATAATATTGAACATGGAAACATGAAATTAAGCATGTGGATCCCAGAGTTAATCTTCAACTGGTACTTTTTGAGTTTTCTATTATAATGAACCTAGAAACATAAAACTAAGCAATCAGAGACTTGAGTGAATGAAAATTTAAACTGGACTATTTTCTGGTACTTTACGTTCTTTAACTGGTACTTTTTGAATTTTCTATAATATTGAGCTTAGGAACATGAAATTAAATAAAATAGGTCTTTTTGTACTTTTTCGTACTTCAACTGGTACTTTTTGAGCTTTCTAAAATATTGAATATATAAACATATGTAAACATAATTGAATGAAAATTTATAAAGGTACCAGATTATCCTTCTTTGTTCTTTTTATACCCTCCACCACCATCAGTGGTGATAGAGGGTATATATAAGTTTGTCATTTTGTATGTAACACCAAGAAATATACATTTCAACAAAGTATATATATTCTTGCTCCTTATGAAATTCTGAGTCGATTTAACTATGTCCGTCCGTCCGTCCGTCCGTCCGTCCGTCCGTCCGTCTGTCTGTCTGTCTGGTTAAAACACGCTCACGTCAAAACGAAAAAATGGAAATTAACGAAATTCAGCAAAAACATTCATTATTATCCGGTACAGTTGGGTATTGAAAATGAGCAAAATCGGTTCACATCGGGAAAAGTTATGAATCAAAATTTTAAACAACTCCGAAAAAATAAGCATTTTTTATACATTCTGATGTAGTTTTCTCGAAAACTATGCAAGATAATTTCATGAAAGGCATTTTACATTCGTTTCTACACAAGATCTTGATTCCTGCTGAAAATTGCCAGAACCGGTCCATAATTTCATGCAAAAGTACATATTTCCGGAAAATGAGTTTTTTGTTAATAACTTCCTTCAGAATGTTGATATCTTCATAAAAATTTTACAACTTAAAGTCTTATGTCAATAGAATTCATTGAGAGAAAACATTTTCTGGATGGGTCCATAATTGGACAAAGCTCCCATACAAAATCCCCTCCCGAAAATCACTTAAACGCGCATAACTCATTACAAAACAAGTAGGAAAGTATAGTCGGGCATGGCCGACTATATAATACCCTACACAATGAGTGTATTTAAAATTTTTTTTTTTTCACAAAGAAACTTTTAAGTTGAATTTTACCTTAATTCCAAAGTATTTAAGCAATTTATTGATAAAAAACTAATTTTCTAATTTTCATGTTTGAGGTCAAACATGGGCCGATCCTCATTAAATTTGGGAAAAGGATATATTTTTAAATAATAGTTAGTTATGTTGAGTTTCATTGCGATACAAATGGTTACAAGTCAATTTTAGACGTTTAAGACATTTTTTGAAGGGGGGTTTGTATGGGGGCTAGGGTCAAATAAGGGCCGATCATTACGAAAATCTGCAGTGTCATTTATATTTATATAAAACTTATTTGTGCCAATTTTTAGAGAGATAATAGTATATTTGACGTAATTATGGCATAAAAAGCCCAAATCGGGAGGTACGGTTGTATGGGGGCTAGGTGAAATAATGGACCGATTTCAACTATTTTCAATAGGCTTCGTCCCTGTGCCAAAAAACATGCTTTGTCCAAATTTCATCAAATTATCTTGAAAATTGCGGCCTGTACCTTGCGCACAAGGTTTACATGGACAGCCAGCCAGCCAGCCAGCCGGACAGACGGACGGATGGACATGTCTTAATCGACTCAAAAAGTGATTCTGAGTCGATCGGTATACTTTAAGGGTGTAGGATATTTTTGTGTGTTACAAACATCAGCACAAACGTATAATACCCTCCTCACTATAGTGGTGTAGGGTATAATTACGATATCCATATAAAATTTGGAATAAGTATTGCTCATATGCACAGAAATATTACTGTGAAATTTTTTTCCGATCGGTCCATAATTGATCATAGCTCCCGTACAAGGTCCCCTCCCGAAAATCACTTAAACGCACATAACTCATTACTAAATTATGATATCCATATAAAATTTGGTACAAGTATTGCTCTCACATACAGAAATATTACTGTGAAATTTTTTTTCGATCGGTCCATCGTTGGTCATAGCTCCCATACAAGGTTCCCTCCCAAAAATCACTTAAACGCACATAACTCATTACAAAATATTGATATCCATACATTTAGCACAAATATTGCTCTTATATACATAAATTACACTATAAAATTGTTTTACGATCGGTCCATATTTGGTCATAGCTCTCATACTAGGTCCCCTCCAGATAATCTCTTAAATTCACAATATTTATTACTAAATAATGATATAGACACAGCATTTTTAAATTTTGTCTTTATATACATAATTGGTCGTAGCTCCCATACAAGGTCCTGTTAGGAAAATCTCTTAAACGCCCATTACTCATTACCAAATAAAGCTATTGATACAAAATTTGGCACAAATATTAGTTTGGTATACAAAAATTCTATTTCAAGATTTTTTCACGATCGGCCCATAACATGGGTGCGGTCGGTCCTATACAAGGTTCCCTTCAGAAAATCACTTGAACACACATTACTTATTAATAAATTACGATATAGATACAAAATTTGACTGAAATGTAGCTTTTATGTACAGAAATTTAGCTTAAAGAATTTTTTACGATCGGTCTATAATTGGTCATATCTCCCATATTAGGTCCTGCCCCTAAAAGCACTTTAACCGTATTTAACTAGTTGCATTATCAATTTGTGTAGAACAAAATTATATATATGTATTTTGAAAATCCTTAAATCTTTCACACACATGCACATTATTAAATATTGTTAAAGCATATTTTAGGGCGCTATAAAAATGTAAAAGAAAATGTAATGTTGAATAAATTTTGGAATTGTAACAGATTTAAGCTGTTTAAATCTTGGGGTTTTTCTATTTAAGACATGAGAAAACTTATTTCTACAAATATTTGATCAATTAAAAGAGTATTAATATAAAAGTAGTTGCTGGAGGGTATTTAAGATTCGGCTCAGCCGAATATAGCGATATAACTTGTTCTAATTCTTTTCGAATTTTCTGTAATAAAATTATAAATTTGTACACGCAGCTTTCTGATTGTATAAAAATCTGTATGCGATTTTTTTGGTTTCTTGTTGAAAATTAAACATGCGTCATCCTGATTTAATGAAAATCTATAAAAAAGCACTGTCTGGTACATTTTCGTTCTTCAACTGTTTTTATACCCTACACCGCTATAGTGGGGAGGGTATTATACGTTTTTGCTGATGTTTGTAACGCACAAAAATATTGGTCCTACACCCACCTTAAAGTATGCCGATCGACTAAGAATCACTTTCGGAGTCGAATAAGACATGTCCATCCATCCATCCGTCCGTCTGTCCGGCTGGCTGTCCATGTAAACCTTGTGCGCAAGCTACAGGTAACAATTTTCAAGATATTTTGATAAAATTTTGACCATACGTGTTTTTTGGCACAAGGACGATGCCTATTGACAATGGTTGCAATCGGTCCATTATTTCACCCCCATACAATCTGACCTTCCGATTTGGGGGTTTTAACTCATAACTACGTCAAATATAATACTATCTCTCCAAAAATTGGCACAACTAAGTTTTATATAGGCATTAATGACCATGCCGATTATTATAATGATCGGCCGTCTTTTGACCCTAGCGCCCATACAAACTCTCTCTAAAAAATAACCTAAACTTCCAAAAATTTACTTATTATTATAGCGATGATATTCAGCATAACTAACCTTTATATAAAAATACATCCCTCCTCCGAATTTGTTGAGGATCGGCGCATATTTGACCCTAACTCTCATATAAAGCTTTTTTTAGAAATTTAGTTTTTCATAAATAAATTGCTTAAATACATCGGAATTAAATTCAACATAAAAGTTTCTTTATGAAAAATAATTTTTAAAATATACTCATGGTGTAGGGCATCATTTAGTCGGCAATGTCTGACTATACTTTCCTACTTGTTTTGTTTTTATTTTCTGTAATATTAAGACTAGAATCATAAAATCAAACTTAGAGTTCTCTAAAAGGGGACTTTTTGATATTGCGGATATACTTATATACATTTACAATAATTAGATTTATTTTATTCCATTACGATGAGGGTAGCGAAGCACACTTGGTATAGCTACTATATATATTATAAATCTCTTTGTAAGTCTGTTCGTTTGTTTGTTTGTTCGTCAATGACGCCTAAACGGCTATACCGATTTGCTTCAAATTGGGAACATAGTTAGATTTATATGTACGTGGAGATATGGGCTATATTTTTTATTCAGAACTTGGACTAGGAGGGGGCAAAAAGGGGGTAAAATGGGTGAAATACGGGCAAAATTAGTACTTTTGATGGTTGGTTTTGTCTATTCTTAAGCAAAAGCATTTTCGATTAAACTACTTAATTTGTTAGAAATATATATTAGCAAAGTGTCGTTGCGAAAATTGGACCGGAAGAACGATTTTTTCTATTCTAAAGCCAAAATATTATAAACTATGATTTTGATAGTCTCAGACGTAAGTATATATATTTAGAAATCCCAGCCTTAGGGGGAAAAAAGGGAAATCTGTATTTGCTGCGTAAAAGGACTCAATAAATGTATATTTTCATACAATTCAAACTACTTCAATGAATATATAAAACAAATAAATAAATAAGAAAAAATTTATAGTTGGGCATGGCCAACCATATGATGCCCTACACCAGTGATTATGTTACAAATGTTGAGTATTTTTTAATAATATAGCATTTAAATAAATGTTTACCTTTATTCAGAAATATTTTAACAATTTATTGACAAAAAAAAGGGATTTTCTAAAAGAGGGTTCTATGGGGGCAGGTGGTTAATATGGGCCTATCCTTATAAATTTTGGTAAAGGGATTTATGTAGAATATGTAGATATGTAGAATATCGCCGTAATATTAGTGTTTAAGGGGACTTTATATGGGAGATGTGATCAAATGAGGGCCGATCACTACGAAAATCAGCAGTGTCATTAAAACTTATATAGAACTAAGTTTTGCCTATTTTATGTGTGATACAAGAACATTTAACATATTTATGACCTCAAAAGCCATATTCAGGGGTGCGATTGTATGGGGGCTATGCGAAATAATGGTCCATTTTTACAATTTTCAATAGGATTCGTCCTTGCAAGAGTATGTGCCAAATTTCATCAAATTATCTTGCAAATTGCGACCTGTTGCGTGCGCATAATGTTTTTAATTAGTCCTATTTTACATTGAGACTTTTTCCCCCTGGGCTTTTCTCGATTTTCTTTTAAATGTCCTTCGTAAAATCTTGAATGTTTACATTGAGACTTTTAAGGCATGCCTGCTTTTTGAAATTATCAGTGTAAGAGTTGCCATTTTTTATAATTATTAATTTATTGTTTTAAATATTTTATAAATGAATAAATCTATTCTTTAATATTTGTTACATTAAATATTGTTTTAATTATTTATAAAATTTTTCATAAAATTTATGAAAAAATACTAAAATACTTTAAAATACATATTTTTGCTACTATTAGCTGTATGTTTTAGTTCTTCTTATAGTTATTTATTTTTTTATTAAAGATATAATAACATTTTAATACTCATAACATGTGAAAGAAATAAATTATTTTTAAATTAATTGAAATATGTAAAAAATTAAATTATTGCAAATGGCAACACTAATTCATGTGTGAGAGTAGTCGCACACGATCTTTACGCTGTGAGAGCAGAATAGAAATAAAGCAACTAGCAAAATCACGAACATGAAGAAAAGCAATGTCGAAAAAAACCCTCAAATTACGATTCGTGCGTGTCTTGCTACTTCCCTTTCCTCTTTCCCCCCTTTGCCTACAAACTCGACACGCTTGCGTGCTCACCCCTGAGAAAAAGTCACAATGTAAAAGTGGAATTACATTTTAACGGCTGGTACGAATTTCGTTAAATTTGAAACATAGTTAGATATATAGCTGTGTTGTGTGATAGGCTATATTGTTTTCCAAAACTTGGATAAGAAGGGACAAGAAGAGATATGTGGATGAAAAAGGGACAAAATTCGTACTTTTGGGAGTAAATACTAATTATTGTCTGAAATATTATTATTATGTAGCAAAGTTCCGTTTCGAAATAGGAGAAAAGGCGAAAAAATAGGAAAAATTTTTACTTCTATGTTTTAAGTCTGCTTTTTTTATCGATCTAAAGTAAAAATATTTTAGACGATGAGTTTTTAGTTTCAGAGATATGAGTAAGTCCAACCCCATATAGGAAAAACAGGCTAAGTATGTGTTCCTTTGCTACATTTTGTGTACTTTTATGAAATTTGAGAAATATATGCTTTTTATTAATATTTTCCGTAATCGGTCAAAAAATGTGTTTTTCAAAAATGTTTTTGCAAAACATCATTAAAGAGGGAAAGGTTCCTCTCTGACGTGATTTTCTTAATAAATGTTCTACAACATCGATTTCTGAAATACAAAATATATTAAACAAAATACATACATTTGAATAATTCAATGGAAAAAGAGGGTATGGGTAGTATTTTTGGTAATGTGTTGGTACCTTTTATAAATATTGTTCAAATTCAATGAAATTTCTTAATTGCTTTAAAAGATCACACAGAAATTGTAAGGAGTTTCTCCATAAGGAGACCTTCAGCATTTTTTGAAACATGAAGAAGATAAGAAAAATTAGCAGATTTTTTAGTTTACTCTGACGGGAGAAGTATAATGTTATGAAACCACTTAAAACCCCGGGCAACGCCGGGTACAAAAATCTAATAAATATATAATTATAATAAAATTACAGAGCACAAAATTATCAATAATTTAAAAAGTTAATAATGTTATGTTTAATTACATCAGTTATCTAACAAAAATCAATGAATTGATAAAAATTATTACCTGCCTGTGCATAATTAGTTCTAACGGTTTTGACATACAAAGGTTTGAAATGACGTGATGGACGCTGAGGAACATAAAAAGAAACATAACTAACGAGGAATTCAGAACAGAGTTCACTATTAATTAATTGAAACATAAATATTACCTTAAGCATAGATCTTCTACTATGTAATTGTATGTATTGTGTTTCAGAATATGTACTAGCAAAGAAATCAGCAAACATATTACTTATATTAACGTCATCAGAAGATTCGGATTTATTGAATTTCATTACGGAAGGATATCTATTCGTCCTTCTTTTAGAGTTTACAAAGGTGTAAAATAGCTTGGGGCTTTGTTTAAAATCGTTTCTCATTATACCCTACACCACTTTAGTAGGGAGGGTATATTGGGTTTGTGCTGATATTTGTAACATACAAAAATATTCGTCCTATACCCACCTTGAAGTATACCAATCGGCTTAGAATCGTTTTCTGAGTCGATTAAGATTACCCGTCTGTCCATCTGGCTGGCTGTTAGAGTTTGGGGTTCAGGAAATCCCGTCCGGGAGTTCTCCGAAATAGTTTTTCGGGATTTTTTGGGAATTTTTTTTTAATCATTCCCGGGAAAACGGGAAATTTTAAGTTAACGTACTTTTAACATATTTTGAAGAAAAAAACTAGGGATTTTATCATTTATTAGCGATTTTTTAAAGGCAAATTTCAAAATATTATTAATGATGCAAAAGGATATGAAAAAATTCTAAATTAAATCTATGTATGTATGCAAAGGCTTAAAATGAATGAAGTACAAATAGAATCAACAATGTTGACATTCTCTTTAATGCATTTCTAAAGCCAACGTCTGTGGAAAACGTTTGAGTTATCTCAGTAACTGGAAATTTATCGACAAAATAAGGGAATAGTTGATCTTTTCTTATATTAAACTAGCTGCGCGTACCCGGCGTTGCACGGGTTTCTTCTAAAATCCTTTTTTTAATAGATGTCAAAATTTAGCTTATGACGATAAAATTATTATTATATTTTTCTGCATATTGTTTAACATAATTAAGTTTTTTTCTGTTCTAAAAAATATGAAGAATCCTTGAATCTTGACAGAGAAAACAAAACAACTTTTAATTTGACAAACAATTTGTTTCTCAAAAATACATCCATTTATACAAAATTATGTTTAAACATATTATTTTTATTCATTAGCTTTTATACATCCACACTAGGTTTTGACTGAATTTAGACATCACTTATTAAATCCGAAGAAATAAAGGTCAAATATCATTAGATGTACAAAGCAGATACCCAAATAATTTTACTTATTAAAATATCCACGTCTTCCTCTAATTTAAAAAAAATCGGAATTGGTAAATGGAAAATGTGTGCTGGAGTTATTCAAAATTATTATTTAATTTGAAAAGCTTAGAATAAATACGGCGCTACATACAGAAAAAGTTTTGCAGAATTTTTGGTTCATAATTTTCTAAAAGTATAAAAAGATATCGAAAGATCAATTTATCCAAATTTTATATGAACAATGCTTTCTAATGAGTAGTCAAATACATATCTGCATGGGTTTTTAGATTTGAGCTGCATTTGAAAAATGGAACCCGAATTTATATCTAGATAATTTTTTAATGGCATATTTACCTGATCATAGATTTTTATTGTTATCTCGATTAACAATAAATTTAAATTTTTTATTTTTATACCCTCCACCACCATCAGTGGTGATAGAGGGTATATATAAGTTTGTCGTTCCGTGTGTAACACCAAGAAATATTCATCTAAGACCCAACAAAGTATATATATTCTGGGTCCTTATCAAATTCTGAGTCGATTTAGCTATGTCCGTCTGTCCGTCTGTCTGTGTAAAACACGCTCACATTAAAACTAAGTAAAGGAAATCAACCAAATTCACCCAAAGTATTTATTATTATCCTAAGCAGTTTGGTATTGAAAATCAGCAAAATCGGTTAACAACGTAAAAAGTTATGAGTAAAAATTTCAGACTACCTCGAAAAAAATTACGTTTTTTCAACATTATTTTGAAGTTTTCTCAGAAACTACCAAAGATATTTCGATGAATTTTGTCACACATTATTTTTTATGCCTGTGATCAATTATGTTCAAGATCTTTACAATCGATCGAATATTTCCCATAGCCCCCTCACAAAGGTATATATTCCCGGAAATTAGTTTATCGTTAATAACTCCCTTAATAACTCCCTCAAAGATATATATGTATCAACACAAAATTTTGTACATTCAAATATAATATGAACAGAAATCATACAGTCAACGTAGATATCAGTCGGTCAACAATTGGTCATAGCTCCCATATAAGGTCCACTTCCGAAAATCACCTAAACGTATATATTTCATTGATGAATATAGCTATTGTGATAAAATTCGAGTTAAATATGTTTTGTGTACATACAAATCAATCTACCAAATTTTTTACGGATCGGTCCATTACTGGTCATAGCTCCCATATTAGGCCCACTTATGAAAATCATTTAAAAGCTCATATTTCATTGTCAAATAAAGCTATCTTAAAAAATTCGACACAAATATGTTTAGTCTAAATATGAATCACTCTACGAAATTTTTTCCGGATAGGCCCATAATTGGTCATAGCTCCCATATAAAGTTCACTTCCGAAAATCACTTAAACTAATATATTTCATTGAATTATAAAGCTATCGGGATAAAATTCGACACAAATATGTTTTGTCTAAATATGAATCACTCTACATTTTTTTACGGATCGGTCCATTATTGGTCATAGTTCCCATATAAGGCTCACTTCCGAAAATCACTTAAATGCATATATTTCATTGAATAATAAAGCTATCGGGATACAATTCGACACAAGTATGTGTTGTATACATACAAATCATTCTACAAATTTTTTTACGGATGGGTCCATTATTCGTCATAGCTCCCATATAAGGCCCACTTCCGAAAATCACTTGAAAACACATATTTCATTGTCAACTAAAGCTATCGTGATAAAATTCGACAAAAATATGTTTTGTGTACATTCAAATCATTCCACAAAATTTTTTACGGATCGGTCCAATATTGGTCATAGCTCCCATATAAAGCCCAC
The DNA here is from genome assembly GCF_015586225.1 of Lucilia sericata. Classification (NCBI taxonomy): domain Eukaryota; kingdom Metazoa; phylum Arthropoda; class Insecta; order Diptera; family Calliphoridae; genus Lucilia; species Lucilia sericata. The sequence continues at coordinate 306,469 of NW_023994495.1, forward strand.
TTCCGAAAATCACTTAAAAGCTCATTGTCAAATAAAGCTATCTTGATAAAATTTGACACAATTATGTTTTGTCTTTATATGAGTCACTTTACGAATTTTGTTCCGGATAGGCTCATAATTGGCCATAGCTCCCATATAAAGTCCACTTCCGAAAATCACTTAAACGCATATATTTCATTAAATTCTAAAAATATAAGGATAATATTCGACTTGAATATATTTTGTGTGCATATAAATCATTCTACCACTTTTTTCCCGGATTGGTCCATTATTGGTCATAGCTTCCATATAAGTCCCACTTCCGAAAATCACTTAAACGCACATATTTAATTGTTAAATAAAGTTATCTAGATAAAATTCGGCACAAATATGTTTAATCTTTATATGAATCACTCTTCCAAAATTTTCCGGATTGGTCCATATATGGTAATAGCTGCTATATAAGGTCCACTTCAAAAAAATCACTTAAGCGCACATATTTCATTCTCAAATAAAGATATCTTGATAAAATTCGACAAAAATATGTTTTGTGTAAGGTCATAGCTCGTATACATATAAAGCACTTCCGAAAATCACCTAAACGCACATATTTCATTAATTAGTAAATCTATTATAGTAAAATTCGAATTGATTTTTTTTGGCATATAAATCATTATATGAAATTTTTTCCTTATCGGTCGATAAATGGTCACAATTCCCATATAAGGACCATTTCCGAAAATTACTCAAATGCACATTGACAATCAAAGTTATCGGGATAAAATTCGACATAAATGTGTATCTATATATGTATATAAAAATGAAAGTGTGTTTTTATGTATGTATGTTTGTTTGTGCTTTATAGACTGCTAAACGGCTGGACCGATTTTCCTGAAATTTTCACAGTTTCTTCCAATATGTCTGGAAGGAACTATAGGCTACTTTTTATGTTGAAATTTCATGTGGGCGACGTGCCACGCCCATATTAAGAAAATATTAAATTAGTATATCTGAGATAATATAATAGTTAGAGTCTTCAACTTTAGTATCAATATAATTATTTAAGACAAACAGTGGGCGGATTAGCATTAGGGGGCGTGGCACCTCCCATATAAATTAAATACAAAAATCCGTTTATCTTGGAAACTATTATAGTTAAAATATTAAAAATTTGCACGAGTAACTTTAACATCCATGTAAACATTTTGGGAAATAAATTGGCGGACTACCCATGAGGGGAGCAGTACCTCCCATATTAATAAAATACAAAAATTGGTTTATCTGGGAAACTAATAGAACTAAATTCTTCAAATTTTGTACTAAGAACTTAAATATTCATCTGAACATTTTGGAGAAAAAAGAGCGGACTTTCGTCATGGGGGGCTTGGAGCCCCCATATAAATTAAATAGGAAAATTATATCTGAGAAACTATTAGAACTAGAATCATCAAATTTTAATTGAAGAACTTTGACATTCATGTGAACATTCAGAGAATAACGGGCGGACTTTCAATGGGGGGCTTGGCACCTCACATATGAATTTAATACAAAATTTCGCTTAACTGGGAAACTAATAGAACAAGATTCTTCAAATATTGCAAGAAGAACTTTATTATACATATGAACATTTTGGAGAAAAAAAGGGCGGTCTTTCATCTGGGGGCTGTGAGTTCCCATATGAATTAAATAGAAAAATTCGTATATCTGAGAAACTATTAGAGCTAGAATCTTCAAATTCTACATGAAGATCTTTGACATTAATGTGAACATTTAGAGAATAACGGGCGGACTTTCAATACGGTCTTGGCACCCCCTATATGAATTAAATACCAAATTTCGTATATCTGGGAAAATATTAGAATTTTTTTTTTACCTTGTCATCGATTACATTAAAATCTTAATAAACGTTCGGAAAAAATGCATCTCTGGAAAACATTACAGTTAGAATCTTCAAAATTATTAAGAAGATTTTTTATTTATATTGCTTTTAGGGTAAAAAAGCACACTTGGTATAGCTAGTTTTGTATATATAAATCATTTTACGGAATTAATATACATTTTTCTCGACCTTATTAAAATTAGTTTGACATACATATGCATTAATGTTAGTACCCTCAATACGGAAACAAAAATTTTGCCAAGTTATCTGAAAATTAGATATTTAAATGAGTTTTAATAAAAAGTAGCTTGGTGGTGGAGGGTATTTAAGATTCGGCATAGCCGAATATAGCACTCTAACTTGTTAATATAAAATTCGATTTGTATAGAAAATATGAGTGATTACGGATCTTTATTGTTTTCTTAAATTGAGAGTTATTTAAAGTAATTTTTTAAAGAGTCATATAAATAGAAATTTCAAGGGGAGATATGAATGATTTTCTAGATAGATTTAGGTGTTAAAGGAAGGAACCACAACCGATTTAAAATTAGAATTTAAGTGAAAATGTAATATGAATATATTATTTTCCCTATTTTAGAAGCGGTTTTTGTTCAGTAGTTTGTATTTTGCATACAAATGTGGCATCGTAGACATTCATTTAAGATCTAATAAAGATTCTGTTTTAAAATAGTTATTTTCTGAGAATATACAGCAGATTACAGGATTTTAAATACAAACAGTTTTCCGGTGGAAAACGCTTTAGATGAAAATCAATTTTTGATAATAAATTAAATTGAAAACAAATTTTTTTTACCTAATCGTAAAATTAGTTAAGGATCTACAAACATTTTAGAGTTTTAATATAAAAATAAATTTTTGATTAAAAATTTAACTAAATAATAATTCTCATATACTATGAGAATTATATATCATGTTCTTTAGCATTATAAATGTAACAAAAAGTGGATGGGAAAAGGTCATTGCATTTCATTAAGATCACAACAGGCCCGAAATTAGTGCTATATGTGTTTATTTATTCTTATTTGGTGTATTAAACATTCTCATCCTCAAACACTGTATGTTGCCAAATTTCTTGAAAATCGGTTCATGTTTTTTTATATTTAGCCTAGAAATTTGGTGTTATAGCAGTTATTCAAAAAGTGAACATAAAAATGTGCGTATCATCCAATCAATATCATATAGAGTTTTTTTTTCAACAACTCCACCACCATCAGTGGTGATAGATGGTATATATAACTTTGTCTTTCCGTGGGTAACACCAAGAAATATTCATCTGAGACCCAAAAAAGTATATATATTCTTGATCTTTATGAAATTTTGAGTCGATTTAGCTATATCCGTCTGTCCGTCCGTCTGTCCATGTAAAACACTCTCACGTTAAAACGAAGGCATAGAAATTTTCGAAATTCACCCAAAATATTCTTTATTTTCCGGTAAAGTTTAGTATCTAAAATCAGTAAACATTTCAGACTACCTCGAAAAAAATAAAGTTTTTTTCCCAATTCTTAAGTAGTTTTCTCAGAAACTACCAAAGATATTTCGATGAATTTTGTCACACATAATTTTTTTGTGCCAGAGATCAAGTGTGTTCAAACTCATAACAATTGATCCAGTATTTCCCATAGCCTCCATAGGTTAGGTTAGCAGGCTGTCCCTTGCTGTTCGCATTAGGGGCTATTGTGATAAAATTCGAGTTAAATATGTTTTGTGTACATACAAATCATTCTACCAATTTTTTTACGGATCGGTCCATTATTGGTCATAGCTCCCATATAACGCTTAAAAGCTCATATTTCAATGTCAAAAAAAAGTTATGTTAATAAAATTCGACACAAATATGTTTTGCCTAAATATAAATCACTATACGAAATTTTTTCCGGATAGGCCCATAATTGGTCATATCCGGATCGGTCGATTATTGGTCTTAGCTTTCATATAAGGCCCATTTCCGAAAATCACTAAAATGCTCATATTTCATTGTCAAATAAAGTTATCTTGATAAAATTCGACACAAATATGTTTTGTTTTTATATGAATCACTCTACTAAATTTTTTCCGCTATAGGGATAAAATTCGGCTTGAATATGTTTTGTGTACATATACATCCTACAAAATTCTTTACGGATCGGTCCATTATTGGTCAATGGTAAAGCCCACTTCCGAAAATCACTTAAACGCTAATTCTAAAGCTATACAGATAAAATTCGACTTGAATATGTTTTGTGTACTTATAAATCATTCTACCACTTTTTTTCCGGGTCGGTCCATTATTGGTCTTAGCTCCCATATAAGGCCCACTTTCGAAAATCACTTAAACGCTCATATTTCATTGTCAAATAAAGTTATCTTGATAAAATTCGACACAAATATGTTTTGTCTTTATATGAATCACTCTACGGATTTTTTTCCTGATAGGCTCCCATTTAAGGTCCACTTACGAAAATCACTTAAACGCATATATTTCTTTGAATAATAAAGCTATCGGGATAAAGTACGACTTGAATATGTTTTGTGAGCATATAAATCATTCTACCAATTTTTTCCGAATATGCCCGTAATTGGTCATAGCTCCTATATAAAGTCCACTTCCGAAAATCACTTAAACGCACATATTTCATTAATTGATAATCTATTGGAGTAAAATTAAACTTGATTTTTTTTTACATATAAATCATTATAAATTACTTAAATGCACATTGACAATCAAAGTTATCGGGATAAAATTCTACATAAATGTGTATTTTGTGTATATACGGAATTTTTTTCCGGATCGGCCCATAAGTTGTATTGGCTCCCTGTAAAGCATTTAATACCACCTTATTCGTTATTAAATGATTATATATGGATAAAATTCGACATGAGTATGTTCTGTGTATAGCACTTAATACCACCTTATTCATTGTTAAATGATTATATATGGATAAAATTCGACATGAGTATGTTCTGTGTATAGATAAATCATTCTATTAACATTTTTTCGAATTGGCCTAATTAATATAAATTTTTCTGGACTTATATAAATTAGTTCGACATATGCATAAATGTTAGTACTCTCAATACGGAAACAAAAATGTTGCCAAGTTATCTAAAAATTAGATAGCTAAATGGATTTTAATAAAAAGTAGCTTGCTGGTGGAGGGTATTTAAGATTCGGCATAGCCGAATATAGCACTCTTACTTGTTTGTTTGTGGGTTTGTTTGAAGTCTATAGACGGCTAAACGGCTGAACCAATTTTATTGAAATTTTCACAGTCTCTTCCTGTATAGGCTACTTTTTATTTCGAAAAAGTAGGAGAGGTGCCACGCCCACATACAAAATAAGTTTTAAAAGTCGCATATCTCAGAAACTTCATGAGTTGGAGTCCTCAAATTTGGTATGGACAACTTTCACGTCCATAACAATATTTTTGGATAAAATGGGCGGAATGGCTATAGTGGGCGTGGCACAAGAAAATCTTAAATAAATATATCTGAGAAAATATAACAGATAGAGTCAAATTTTGTCGAAACCACTTTAGTGTCAATATGATTATTTAAGAAAAAAGGGAGCGTATTAGAAGTAGGGGGCGTGGCACCCCCCATATGAATTAAATACAAAAATTCGCTTATGTCGGAAACCTCCCATATGAAATAAGTAGAAAAAATCTTACGTCTGGGAAACAATTAGAGCAAAAATCCTTTGACGTCAATGCGAACATTTGGGTAATAAATTGACAGACTAGCAAATTGGAACCTCCCATATGAATTAAATATAGAATTCATATATCTGAGAAACTATTAGAGCTAACAAAATTGACATAAAAAACTTTGACATTTATGTGAACATTTAGAGAAAAATGCGCGGACTTTCAATGGGACCTTGGCATCTCCAATATAAATTAAAAACAAAATTTCGTACATCTGGGAAACTATTTTAAAAAATTGGCGAACTTGCAATAATTTGCGTGGCATCCCCAAAATGTAAAAAATGTATATCTGGAAACTATTATAGTTAGAATCTTCAAAATCGTGTTTTTTATATACATTGATTTTAGGGTAGCAAAGCACACTGGGTATAGCTAGTCTATAAATGTATATAAAAATGAATGTGTGTTTATTTGTTTGTGGGTTTGTTTGTTTGTTTGAAGTCTATAGGCGGCTAAACGGCTGGACCGATTTTCTTCAGATTTTAACAGTACCTTCCTGTATATCTGTAAGGAACTATAGACTACTTTTTATTTTAAAATTTCAAGTATCTTGGAAACTGGTACAATTAGAGTCCACAAATTTTGCACGGACAACTTTGATATCCATAAGAATATTTTTGAAAAAAATGGGTGGAATGACTATAGTGGGCGTGGCACCTTCCATATTAAGAAAATATTAAATCAGTATATCTAGAAAAATGTAACAGTTAGAGCCCTCAAATTTGGTCGGAGCCACATAAGTCTCAATATGATTAGTTAGGATAAAAAGTGGGTGGACTAGCAGTAGGGGGCCTGGCACCTCCCATATTAATTAAATACACAAATTCGTTTATCTTGGAAACCATTAGAGTTAAAAGCTTAAAATTTTGCACAAAGAACTTTAGCATCCATGTAAATATTTTGGGTAATAAATTGGCGGACTACCAATGAGGGGAGCGGCACCTCCCATATGAATTAAATACAACAAAATATTTTATCTAAGAAACTAATAGAACTAGATTCCTAAAATTTTGCAAAAAGGACTTTCATATTCATCTGAACATTTTGGGAAAAAAACGGACTTTCATCAGGGGGTGGCTTGGAACCCCCATATGAATTATATAGAAAAATGTGTATATCTGAGATACTGTGGAAGCTAGAATCTTAAAATTTTACATGAAGAATTTTGACATTCATGTGAACATTTAGAGAAAAATAGGCGGACTTTCAATGGGGGGATTGGCCCCTCCCATATGAATTAAATACAATACAATATTATTTACATTTTTCATAGCTTACTTTAAAATCCTTATTAGCGTTCGGAAAAATTGGCGAACTAGCAATAATTTGAGTGGCATCTGTCATGTGTAAGTGGGTTTTTTTGCTTTTAGGGTAGCAAAGCACACTGAGTATAGCTAGTTTAGTATAAATAAATTCTGAATAACAGTACAGATATCTAAATTTCCTTAAATATTTCACACACATGCATACCTGGAAGTTATTAAATATTTTTAAAGCATATTTTAAGGCGCTATAAAATATTATAGAAAATCGTGTTTATAATGCTGCGAAAAAACCCTATTTCCACAAATATTTGATTAACTAAAAGGTTATTAATATAAAAGAAGCTGGTGGAGGGTATTTAAGATTCGGCTCAGCCGAATATAGCTCTCTAACTTGTTTTAAATAATTTTTTTTCAAAATATGCCCTTTTTGCTTAAAAGAAAGCTTATACAATTTCCTTTAAGGGCTTTATAATCCCATAATGGGATGCGAGTTGAATATCAATATCAAAAAAATATTTTTTAACTCAGGAATACATTTTTTTAATATTTGGCAGTTAATTTTCCCCTATATTTCCAAAATGGACGTTTTAGTTGCCTTTTTTATGCTCAAAAGAAAGCTTTGACCACTACCTTTAAGAGATTGGGATTATTTAGTGGGATCCAAGGGGAATATGTTGAAAAATAACAAGTTAGAGTGCTATATTTCGACTATGCCAGCAAGTTACATTTTATTAAACCCCATTTAACTATCTAGTTTTAGATAGTGAGGGTACTATCATTTAGTAATTTCATTATGCATATGTGGAACTTATATTGATTAGTTGGAAAAAAAATTACATTAAGTGATATGGATATGGACTTTTCACGGGTGCTATGACCTATTATGGGCTGATCTTGTCGATGCCAAAAAATTTAGTAGAAGTTTAATATTTTAGCAGAACGATTTACCTATACACAGGACATACTCATGTTCACAAAACATATTCAAGTTGAATTTTATCCTGATAACTTTTATCGTCAATTAAATTGAGCATTTAAGTTATTTTTGGAAATGTTCCTTATATGGAATTTGTGCCAATTATGGACCGATTCCGGAAAAATTTCGCATAATGTTTTATATACAAACATATTCACGTCGAATTTTACCCCAATAGCATTATTAGTTAATGAAATATGTTACGGGTCTATCCAGAAACATACACAAAACATTTATTTATTTGTACATTACAATACAATTACATATTCTATTCTTAACTAATTTACCAAGCAGGGTGACGATGACCATACGCCCTTATTAAATTCTGAGTCGATCTAGCTTTGTCCGTCTATATGTCTGGTTAAAACACGCTCACGTTAAAACTAAGCAAATTAAATCAACCAAATTCACTGAAAATATTCACTAAGCAGATTGGTATTGAAAATCAGAAAAATCGGTTCAAAACAGAGTATGAAGACAAACGAAACATTTCACAAATGTTTCCATATTGTACAAAATTTTTCAAAATTTTTAAACCGTTTTGTACATGTGCAAAACCAAAACAAATACTATTTAAGTGAGAAAGAGCGAAGAGCATTTACTAGCTTTTGTTTTACTAGCAATTTGTACATCTACTGGTTATACTTATGTGCACAAGGGTATTTTTCGATATCTTAATTGGTTAGGATTTAGCAAAAGTACCTATGAGTTTTCCACATATTAAATGAGTTGATTTAAATCATAACAACGCCGTAATATTATTTTATTTACACTAGTCAATCTAACACCGTGTATATTGAATCTTCTCTCTCCTTTTGGTGCATCCATGAACTTAAAATCACTTTTTTGGTCGATTTAAACTCGTCCGTCCTTCCTTTAATATTTCTATTGGAACTTTTTATGTAAAGAACTGGCGATAATTATATGAAAAAACGAAGTAGGCTGTATTTCGCATTTCGATTTTTATGGAATTTGGTGGGAATAGTCTACGTACTTAGTAGATTATGTCCTCCAAATTAAATTTAAAATTTAAAGTATAATTGCAACTTCTATACCTATCAGAAATTTTGCATAAACAGATACTGTGCTAATTTGCCGAAATTCTAAGATAAATGATTTAATAAGAATTAGTAAAGTATTTTCTACTAATTGATGCAAGAATAGTATCACAATATCTTTAAAGTATTAATCAGCTGATATTTTTTTAAGTAACACAGCTAAGGAAAATGAAATTGTATTGTATACAATAGTTGTAATAACATCTTAACTCGTACGACGGACAATAATCGCGATATATGCAAAGATTTGTTACTCATGATATTTGACTTCTACTATCTCACCATGACTTTTAGTTCTTTATTTACATTTTCTAGATGATGTTGTATACTAGTTTTTATTTTACCGTCTTAAATTCTAAATTTTGGTCAATTTGTCAGATAATTTTTAATAGATTACGTTTACAAATATTGCTGAAGTTATGAATGTAATGCTAACATCCGCTACATGGTATTATAATTTGGTCAAATATACCCCTTAAACCCAAATTTCGAACGAAATCTCCAAATCTGTACATAAAATGGGAAGAATTTTATAATTTAAAATTGTTATCCAAAAAGTCATATGTGGAGTAGTTTTGAATTGCGCTAAAACGCGTTAAAAACTCAGTTGTTTTTTAAAAAACTGAAATATTTTGCCAAAATATTTTTAATTGACCCAGTTTGATTGGTATTGAAAATGCGAAATATCGGTCAACGATTTCCTATTCAGAAAATTACTATATTGCTTAAAAAAGCATCTATAGCGATGAAATTCAATATAAAAAAGTTTTATTGGAAATGTATTTGTCAAAGTTTATGAGGATCGGTACATAATTGACTCTATCCCTCATAAAAAGTCTCCTCAGAAAATGGCTTTAAAGCTCATAATGTACTGCAATATATGAGATTTTATGAGAATTGGTCCATAATTGACCATACGTCTCATATAAGATGCCGTACAGAAAATTACATTAACGCTCATAACTGTCTTCATAATACCAGTTTAGCGACGAAATTTAACATAGTTACAAGTTCCACTTCAGAAAATGAATTTGTTATATTAATGTCCAAATGTAAACATGAATTTTGGTTAGAAAAAAAATTTTGTTGTGGCAACACTGTTTACAATCGTTCATTTGACAACAAAACAAATGCAGAAACTTATTTTATGAAAGAATCATTTAGTTTGTGTTCGATTTTGATTGTGTGTAATTAAATCAAAATGCCTCGTCCAAAAAATAATTTACTGCGTAGTTTTTTTGAAGCGGGACTGATAAAAATGTGGTTTGTAAAAATGAAAATTGTAACAAGTTAGAGGGCTATATTCTGCTGAGCCGAATCTTAAATACCCTCCACCAGCTTCTTTTATATTAATAACCTTTTAGTTAATCAAATATTTGTGGATATAGGGTTTCTCATCTTTTCTAATACAACAAGCAAAGATTTAAATATTTTAAATCTGTTACAATTGCAGCATTATAAACACGATTTTCTATAATATTTTATAGCGCCTTAAAATATGCTTTAAAGATATTTAATAGCTTCCAGGCATGTGTGTGAAATATTTAAGGAAATTTAGATATCTGTACTGTTGTTCAGAATTTGTTTATACTAAATTAATTTTACTTGACAAATTACCTTGAATGGGATATGACCAAATATGGACCGATCGTGAAATCAATATTTGGTAATGCTATGTGCGTTTAAATGATTTACGTTGGGGGTCCTTGTATGGGAGCTATGACTAATTATGGACAATTCGGAAAATATAATATTTCTGTAATATTTCTGTATATAAGAGCAATACTTCTACCAAATTTTATATGGATATCTTAATTTAGTAATGAGTTATTTGCGTTTAAGTGATTTTCTGGAGGGGAACTTATACGGGAGCTATGACCAATTATGGACCGATCGAAAAAAATTTCACAGTAACATTTCTGTATATAAGAGCAATACTTGCACCAAATTTTGTATGAATATTTTAATTTAGAAGTTATGTGCGCTTAAGTGATTTTCGGGAAGGAACCTTGTATGGGAGCTATGACTATCATTATTTGAAATGATTTTCTGAAGGGGAGCTTGTATAGGAGCTATGACCAATTATGGACCGATCTTGAAATGTTTTTCTTTGGATGAATTCTACTAACATAAAGCTTTAATTTGTAAAATTTTGTGAAGATATTGACATTCAAAAGGAAGTTATTAACAAAAAACTTATTTTCCGGGAATATGTACATTTGTATGGGAGGTATATCAAATTTTGGACCGATTCCGCACATTTTCAACAAGAATAAAGCACATAGAAACAAATTTGCGATGCTTTTCATGGAGTTATATTGCACAGTTTTTGTGAAAATTACATTAGAATATGTAAAACAAGTAGGAAAGTATAGTCGGGCATGGCCAACCATATAATACCCTACACCATGAGATTATTTAAAAAAATTTTATTTTTCATAAAGAAACTTTTATGTTGAATTTTGCCCTAATTCCAAAGTAAGCTATTTATTGATAAAAAACTAATTTTCTAAATGAGGCTTTATATAGGAGTATAGGTCAAACATGGGACGATGCTCATTAAATTTGGGAAAAGGATATATTTTTTAATAACAGTTAGTTATGTTGAGTTTCATTGCGATACAAATGGTTACAAGTAAATTTTTGACGTTTAAGACATTTTTTAAAGGGGGGTTTGTATGGGGGCTAGGGTCAAATAGGGGCCGATCATTACGAAAATCTTCAGTATCATTTATACTTATATAAAACTTATTTGTGCCCAAATCGGTTGTATGCGGGCTAGGTGAAATAATGGACCGATTTCAACCATTTTCAATAGGCTCTGGCAAAAAAATGTTTGGTCGAAATTTCATCAAATTATCTTGAAAATTGCGGCCAGTACCTTACGCACAAGGTTTACATGGACAGCCGGACGGACATGTCTCAATCGACTCAAAAAGTGATTCTGAATCGATCGGTATACTTTAAGGTGTAAGACCAATATTTTTGTGTGTTACAAACATCTGCACAAAAGTATAATACCCACCCCACTATAGTGGTGTAGGGCATAAAAAGTTAAATTTTTTTGGAGTTTTTAAAAATTTTGATTCATAACTTTTTCCGATGTGAACCGATTTTGTTCAATTTCAATACCTGCCAAGGACAATAATATATATTTTATTATTATTTTATATCTAGTCTTAAAAATAACAATTTTGAATTTTGCGCTTTAATTTTAAAGAAAATTTTTCAACTTTCTCTTTAATGATATGAATTGCTTTTTATACCCTACACCACCATAGTGGGGAGGGTATTATACGTTTGTACTGATGTTTTTAAAGCAAATAATATAGGTGCTCAGAATCACTTTCTGAGTCGATTAAGCCATGTCCGTCCGTCTGGCTTGCTGTCCATGTAAACCTTGTGCGCAAGGTACAGGTCGCAATTTTCAAGATATTTCGATGAAATTTGGACCATACGTGTTTTTCGGCCCAACGACGAAGCCTATTGAAAATGGTTGAAATCGACCCAATATTTCACCTAGCCCCCATACAATACTACCAATTTTCATAATTATCGGACTTTATTTGACCCTAGCCCCCATACAAAGTCCCCTTCGGAAAATGACTTGAAGGTCAATAATTCGCTAATAAACACTAGTATCACAATGAAATCCAGCATACATAAGGCAAACAACTTAAATACTTTGTTATTAAATATAATCCACATTTTTAACATACTTAGTGGTGTAGGGTATCATATGGTCGGCCATGACCGACTATACTTTCCTACTTGTTATTAAGTTTTTTTTTTTTTTTCATTTTATTGCATCAATCTTTTATTTTACTTTAAAACACATTTTAATGAGCCAATCAATCAGCAAACGTTTGCGAAAATGCTTTGTTTAAAATTTTTGAGTTTCGCTCTCTTTGAGATGTCTTTTAACTGCGTGCGTACAATTCTGTTCATTTATTATACTCCCACCACCATAAGTGGTGATAGAGGGTATATATAAGTTTGTCATTCCGTGTGTAACACCAAGAAATATTCATCTTAGACCCAACAAAGCATATATATTCCGTGTCCTTATAAAATTCTGTGTCGATTTAGCTACGTCCGTCTTTCCGTCTGTCTGTCTATCTCTCTGTCGCCAGAAATATTTGTTATTTTCCTAAGCAGTTTGGTATTGAAAATCAGCCAAATCGCTTCACGACGTACAAAGTTATGAGTAAACATTTCAGACTACCTCGAAAAAATTTATTTTTTTCTCAATTCTTAAGCAGTTTTTTCAGAAACTACCAAAGATATTTCGATGCATTTTGACGTTATTTTTTTCTGCCAGGGATTAAGTATGTTCAAAATTATAACAATTGATCCAATATTTCCCATAGCCACCATACAAAGGTGTAAAATCCCGGAAATCAGTTTATCGTTAATAACTCCCTCGAATATCTCGATATCAACACAAAATTTTGTACACACAAATATAATGTGAACAGAAATCATACTACCAACGTAGATCTCAGTCGGTCTATAATTGGTCATAGCTCCCATATAAGGTCCACTTCCGAAAATTACCCAAACCTAAATATTTCATTGATAACTAAAGCTATTGTGATAAAATTTTAGTTGAATATGTTTTGTGTACATACAAATCATTCTACCAAATTTTTTTTCGGATCGGTATAGCTCCCATATGAGGCCTACTTCCGAAAATCACTTAAACGCACACATTTCATTGTCAAATAAAGCTATCTCGATATAATTCGACACAAATATGTTTTGTCTAAATATGAATCACTCTACGAAAACTTTTCCGGATAGGCCCATAATAGGTCAAAGATCCTATATAAAGTCCACTTCCAGGTAAAATTCGACATGAGTATGTTTTGTGTATGGATAAATCATTCTATTAAAATGTTTTCAAATTGGCCTATTAATATACATTTTTCTGGACCTAATCAAAATTAGTTCGATATATGCATAAATGTACCTTCAGTACGGAAACAAAAATTTTGTCAAGTTATCTAAAAATTAGATAGTTAAATGAGTTTTAATAAAAAGGGAAAGGGAAGGTTGGCAACCGTTTCGAAACGGTGATGAGGTAGCGGTATCGGTATTTTGACTTATTTCGGTATTGGTATTTTAGCGTTATCGGTATTTTGCCTTATTTCGGTATTTATATTTTAGCGTTATCGGTAGTGTACAAAAAAGATATTTTGACGGCAATTTCGATATGATTTAAATAATTAAAAATATGTTCATAAATGCAGTGGAACAGCATAAGCAAACTTTTAAATAAAACAAAAATAATATTGGTATTATTGTTTTACGTATTTTTTTTAAGTTTATCTTAAAAACAGTGTTGAGCAAATTTACGCAGCATTTCGTAGAATTACGCAATATTGTTGCAACTGCATTTACAAATGCGCTCATAATTTTAACAGTTTTATGAATAATTAGATTTTTATATAGAAACATTAAAGAACAACTTTAATTCATTCATTAATAAATTAAAAGTAAAAAATAATGTTCAAAAATAAATAAATTAAATTCAAAATTGTATGGATTTCGTTTTTAACAATTATTACAATATGCGACCAAAACAAATATTTATACTATTTTTCTGGAAGGTGGATCCGAGTAGAAAACGAATCTGTTTTTTTTTTAATTTGCCAAACACCTCCAAAATCTTGAGATAGGTACGTATAAAACCGGGGTTTCGTACTTTTAAGCACATATAAGTCAGAAATTTAGTTGATTCTCAACCGATTTTCAGTTTCGATTTTATTGAACTTTTTTCGAGAAAACAGAAAAGTAAAGAGCAAAAATATTATTTTCAAAAACAAATACCAAATTATCGAATTTGTATTTATTTATAAATACATATTCTAATTTATTTATAAAAAAATTCAATTGGATTTCAGAAATATAATTTAAATTGGAATGCCGAAATATAAAGTTGTTTAATACAGCTATGAATGTTGAACGTTGTCATGAAGGCAGAGTCTTTTTTCTTTTAAAAATTCGTTTAATAATTCTCTTATTGATGCATTTTTGCCATAATTTTCCTTTTCTATATTTTGTAATATTGCTTCCAAACTGTCTGTAGACGATGAACTAGTATTCATTTCACCATCGGTTACAAGTATGCAATCGGTCTGAGTAAGACTATTCATTTTATCTATTACAGAAATAACGTGTTCTATGGCACGTTCCTTTAAAGAGTTTTAAAGTACCACGTTCCAGCGTGGATCCATAAATATTGCAGCAATGAACGCGTCATTTTCAAATAAAATATTTTTATTATTTTTCATATGTTCTATTAAATTATTGGAAAAATTAGTTTTAATTTTTTGCAATTGCACCAAGCGGCATACGCATCGCCAAATGTAAGTTGCTCCATTTGCAACGTTTTAGTGACAATATTGGCGGGTCGCAACGTATCAACGGCATCTGAGATGCTCTTCCACATTTTTTGTGAAATAAAAAAGTCATCACTTTTTTGAGACATTTTCTGGCAAAATTGTTTTATTTTATTTCCGTTAATTGATTCCAGCATTTCATAAGTAGAAGACCAACGTGTTACGCAATCAATTGTCGGTTTGTTTAATCCCTCATTTTTCAACAGAATGCCAACATTAGGAGTTCTAAATTTTTAACCACGGTTCTTACGGTCGACGTTACCTTTCTCCATTAGTTTTTCTTTTAAAACGCAATTAACAGCTAATTGCAGAGTATGTGCAGCACATCGAACTCCTAAAACGAGCGAAAATATCTCAATGATATTCAAATTATAGAGTTCACATGAGTATAAATTTAAAAAAAGACAAATTTTCAAAACATAATTTGCTCCATAAACCATTGATGAATTGTTATGAATAAGACAGTATATATCGTCACCTGAAACGCAAACGGCCCTAACTAACCAAAAATCCAAAATCGATTTTATTGCAGATTCTAATGAAATTAGACTCCTCCGGCCAAAATTAGCAAAAGGCCCTATCTACAAAAACATTTAAATATTAAAGGTAAAAAGTCCAATTTATCCATTTTTATGTACGCCAATGTCAATTATCACAAACTTTCCAATTTAAATAGTTTTTTGCTTCTCCTGTAAAATTTTAGCTAAGATACTATTAAAAGCTAAGAAAAGTCAAAGATTTTAAATACTTCAATATCTTTTAAGATACTAAAAATTTCATTCTACAAAAAAAATTATAGAATTATGTATGTAGTTTCGATTATAACCCCCAATTCATAATCAAACTTTTATTTTATAAAAGGTTTATAAAACAAAATTTTCTTACAAAATTTGTTTTCTTATACTGAAAAAATTATTATTTTATGAATCTTTAATAAAAATTAGCTATATTTAATTTGAGATTTAACATTAAAATTAAGCATTTAATCCTAATTTTTTTATTCTAAAACGATGTTTGAAAAAAGGGACTTTTATTTTACAAAAAATAAAATAAAATTTATGTTTAAATAAAGGGGAATTTCAAAAAATCGCTTTGACTAGTTATTGAGATCTTGATCGATGATAGCAATTAGTCATTGAATAAGAAAATCGAACATATTTGTATTACCTTAATTTTTTAAATTTCGTTCCCGAATCAAAATTCCAATTATATATATATAATATATATATATATATACATCTAGATATATAATATATATATATATCTATATATATATATATATAATATATATCTATATATCTCTATTCTCCTATATATATATCTCTATATCTATATCTATCTATCTCTCTATATTATATATATCTCTCTCTATACTCTATCTATATATGTTTTTTCCCAATTCTAAAGTAGTTTTCTCAGAAACTACCAAAGATAATTCGATGAATTTTGTAACACATTATTTTTTTATGCCAGGGATCAAGTATGTTCAAACTCATAACAATTGAAACAATATTTCCCATAGCCCCCATAAAAAAAGGTGTATATTCTCGGATATAAGTTTATCGTTAATAACTCTCTCAAATATATCGGTATCAACACAAAAATTTGTACATACAAATATAATATGAATATAAATGATACTACCAACGTAGATCTCAGTCGCTACACAATTGGTCATAGCTGCAATGTAATGTAACACACATATTTCATTGACAAATAAAGCTTTTGTGATAAAATTCGAGCTGAATATGTTTTGTCTACATACAAATCATTCTACCAAATTTCTTTTCGGATCGGTCCATTATTAGTCATAGCTTCCATATAAGGCCCACTTCCGGAAATCACTTAAACTTGATAAAATTCGACACAAATATATTTCGTCTACATATATAGAAACAAGTTAGAGTGCTATATTCGGCTGAGCCGAATCTTAAATACCCTCCACCAGCTACTTTTATATTAATACTTTTTTAATTGAACAAATATTTGTAAGTTTTCTCATGTCTTAAATAAAAAACCCCAAGATTTAAACAGCTTAAATCTGTTACAATTCCAAGATTTGTTGAACATTACAAACCCCATTTTCTTTTAAATTTGTACAGCGCCCTTAGATATGCTTTAACGATATTTAATAATGTGCATGTGTGTGAAAGATTTAAGGATTTTCAAAATACATATATATATAATTTTGTTCTACACAAATTGTTTTTAGGGGCACGACCTAGTATGGGAAGCTAAATTTCTGTACATAAAAGCTATATTTCAGTCAAATTTTGTATCTATATCGTAATTTAGTAATAAGTAATGTGTGTTCAAGTGATTTTCTGAAGGGACACTTGCATGGGACCGATAGCACCCATGTTATGGACCGATCGTGAAAAAATCTTGAAATAGAATTTTTGTATACCAAACTAATATTTGTGCCAAATTTTGAATCAATAGTTTTATTTGGTAATGAGTATTGTGCGTTTAAGAGATTTTCGTAAAAGGACCTTGTATGGGAGCTATGACCAATTATGTATATAAAGACAAAATTTCAAAATTCTGTATCTATATCATTATTTGGCAATGAATATTGTGCATATAAGTGATATTCTGGAGGGGACCTATTATGAGAGCTATGACCAAATATGGATCGATTGCAAAACAATTTTATAGTGTAATTAAGTATATAAGAGCAATATTTGTGCTAAATGTATGGATATCAATATTTTGTAATGAGTTATGTGCGTTTAAGTGATTTTTGGGAGGTGACCTTGTATGGGAGCTATGACCAATTATGGACCGATCGGAAAAAACTTCCATAATAATATTTCTGTATATGTGTACTTGTACCAAATTTTATATGGATATCTTCATTTAGTAATGAGTTATGTGCGTTTAAGTGATTTTCGGGAGGGGACCTTGTACGGAAGCTATGACCAATTATGGACCGATCGGGAAAAAAATTCATAGTAATATTTTTATATGTGAGAGCTATACTTGTACCAAACTTTATATGGATATTTTAATTTAGTAATGAGTTATGTGTGTTTAAGTGATTTTCGGGAGGGGACCTTGTATGGGAGCTATGACCAATTATGGACCGTTCGGAAAAAAATTTCATAGTAATATTTCGGTATATGTGAGCAATAATTATACCAAATTTTATATGGATATCTTGTTTTAGTAATGAGTTATGTGCGTTTAAGTGATTTTCGGGATGGGACCTTGTATGGGAGCTATGACCAATTATGGACCGATCGGAAAAAAAATTCATAGTAATATTTCTGTGCATATGAGCAATACTTGTACCAAACTTTATATGGATATCTTAATTTAGTAATAAATTATGCGCGTTTAAGTGATTTTCGGCAAGGGTCCTTGACCAATGACTATGACCAATTATGGACCGATCGGAAAAAAATTTCATAATAATATTTCTGTATGCGAGAACAATAATTGTACCAAATTTTATATGGATATCTTGATTTAGTAATGAGTTATGTGCGTTAAAGTAATTTTCGGGAAGGGACCTTGTATGGGAGCTATGACCAATTATGGACCGATCGGAAAAAAATTTCATAGTAATATTTCTGTGCATATTGGCAATACCTATTCCAAATTTTATATGGATATCTTAATTTAGTAATGAGTTATGCGCGTTTAAGTGATTTTCGGGAAGGGTCCTTGTATGGGAGCTATGACCAATTATGGATCGATCGCAAAAAAAATTGCACAGAAATGTTTGTGTATATGAGAGCAATACTTGTACCAAATTTTATATGGATATCTTAATTTAGTAATGAGTTATGTGCGTTTAAGTGATTTTCGGGAGGGGACCTTGTATGGGAGCTATGACCAATTATGGACCGATCGGAAAAAACATTCACAGTAATATTTCTGTGCATATGAGCAATACTTATTCCAAATTTTATATGGATATCTTAATTTAGTAATGAGTTATGCGCGTTTAAGTTATTTTCGGGAGCGGACCTTGTATGGGAGCTATGTCCAATTATGGACCGATCCAGAAAATTTTTTCTCTCAATGAATTCTATTGACGTAAGATTTTAATTTGTAAAATTTTGTGAAGATATCAACATTCTGACGGAAGTTATTAACAAAAAACTCATTTTCCGGGAATATGTACTTTTGTATGGGAGGTATATGAAATTATGGACCGATTCTGGAAATTTTCAGCAGGAATCAAGATCTTGTGTAGAAACGAATGTATGATGACTTTCATGAAATTATCTTGCATAGTTTTCGAGAAAATTACATCAGAATGTGTAAAAAATGCTTATTTTTTTCGGAGTTTTTTTAAATTTTGATTCATAACTTTTCCCGATGTGAACAGATTTTGCTCATTTTCAATACCAAACTGTACCGGATAATAGTGAATATTTTGGGTGAATTTGGTTAAATTATATTGCTTCGTTTTAACGTGAGCGTGTTTTACACAGACAGACAGACAGACGGACGGACAGACGGACATAGCTAAATCGACTCAGAGTTTCATAAGGACCCAGAATATATATACTTTGTTGGGTCTAAGATGAATATTTCTTGGTGTTACACACGGAATGACAAAGTTATATATACCCTCTACACCACTGATGGTGGTGGAGGGTATAAAAAGTGAGCATAAGAAGAATCGTGACGTCAAATCATTACTTTATTTATTTTATTGTTCTACTTTTGAATAGAACTATTAGTGTTCTAAATTTCATGTAAATCGGTTCAGTAGTTTGTCCGTGAAAGCGTAACAAACAGACTTTCTCTTTCATATAATTATATGATAAGATATAGGTAAGGGTAGTTTTATAAAAAGTGGGCGTAGAAAAGGCGTGTCATCGGATCAAGTTCTTATATATAGCCTATAGTTCTTTCCAAGCTTATACCTATCGGTATGCAAAATTTCAAGTTAATCGCATATTGTGATTGCAAAATTAGTGTAATAATAGTTTCACAAAAAGTGGGCGTAAAAAGGGCGCGGCATCCGATCAAGATCTTATATAGCATATTGTTCCTTTTGGGGTTAGACCTATCAGCGGTCCAAATTTCATGTAAATTGGTTCAGTAGTTTTGCCGTGAAAGCGTAACAAACAAACACACAAACCAACAGTCTGTTTTATATATATATATATAGGAAATAAGATTTTTTTTATTAAACGAATATGCATTATCATTTTTCGCGATATTCTGAAAATTTATTTTTTTTAGTTTAAGTTAGTTCAAATGCCCATAAAAAATATATAAATTTATATTTTATTTAAATTTATCAATAATGCACTTACAAGATACGTTAAACATGGAGTAAAATATAGAAAATGCACCCAATATGCATTTGCAATAAAAATGCATTTATCTTAATAAATATTATTTAGAAATGCATTTTTATGAAAGTGTACATTAGTTTTAATCGAATTTAAATATTTGCATCCTAATTGTGAGCAGTAATGTATTTTAATCAGTTTTAAATTCTGTTAAATGCATAAAATATCAATAAAATTTAAAATTTTTTCAATATAAAACATTTAAAAAAAACCGGCAAAAATAGATGTAATGAACGTCACAACTAAATGTTATTATATTTTGCATAAAAAACTTCAAATAATCTACTTATGCACTTTTAAAAAATTTTAAACAGGGAGAACGATTTCAAAAATGCATTCAAGAAGTGCATTTCCATAAATAATGTACTTTTAAACTTTTTAATATAAAAATTATATTAGAATGAAAGAGCTCATCCATAGTAAGAGATTGGGTTCTAAATCAAAAAATCCGATATGAACTCTCAAAGATAAAAAGGTTCAAAGTTTAATACCTTTTTGATTTTTTATAGTTTTTGAACAAATTAAAATCGCCATAATCGCGTTGCTTGAAATTTTTGAAAATAAACAACGGAGTTGTTTTATTTTCTACTTCAAGAACATATATTCATAATATGAAGGAAATTGGAAGACATGAGGTCAAAAATTGTCAGTTTTTCTGTGTTCTTTCCTCGAATTCATGATATATAAAAATGAATGTGTGTTTATTATACCCTACACCACCATCAGTGGTGATAGAGGGTATATATATGTTTGTCATTCCGTGTGTAACACCAAGAAATATTCATCTGAGACCCAACAAAGTGTATATATTCTGGGTCATTATCAAATTCTGAGTCGATTTAGCTATGTCCGTCTGTATGTCTGCTTGTCTGCCTAAAACATGCTCACTTTAAAACTAAACAAAAGAAATAAACCAAATTTACCAAAAATATTCACTGTTGTCCTAGGCAGTTTGGTATTAAAAATCAGCAGAATCGGTTCACAACGTTAAAAGTTATGAGTAAAATTTCAGACTACCTCGAAAAATTACAGGTTTTTTCTTAAGTCGTTTTCTCAGAAACTACAAAAGATAATTCTATGAATTTTGTCCCACATTATTTTTTTTATCCAGGAATAAATTATGTTGAAAATCAAAATAATCGATTCAAAATTTCCCATAGCCCCCAAACAAAGGTATATACTTCCGAAAATTAGTTTCTCATTAATAACTCCCTCAAATATATCAATATCAACAAAAAATTTTGTACATGCAAATATAATATGAACATCCCAGCAAAATATTTGCTTACAAATTCACTAGAAAAATCACCAGAACTCATCGAGTAAAGTGCTTACAATTCTACTAGAAAAAGTACTTATTTTTGTTTGAGATGTTCCAAAAGTAAGAGTTATTTATAGAATATTTATGAAAAATAAAAAATAAAAAGTCGAGTATGTCCACAATTGGTCATAGCTCCCATATAGGGCCCACATTCGAAAATCACCTAAACGCACATATTTTATTAATAAATAAAACTATTGAGATAAAATTCGAGTACATATAAATCATTCTACCAATTTTTTTACGGATCGGTCCATTATTGGTCATAGCTCCCATATAACGCTTAAAAGCTCATATTTCAATGTCAAAAAAAAGTTATGTTAATAAAATTCGACACAAATATGTTTTGCCTAAATATAAATCACTATACGAAATTTTTTCCGGATAGGCCCATAATTGGTCATATCCGGATCGGTCGATTATTGGTCTTAGCTTTCATATAAGGCCCATTTCCGAAAATCACTAAAATGCTCATATTTCATTGTCAAATAAAGTTATCTTGATAAAATTCGACACAAATATGTTTTGTTTTTATATGAATCACTCTACTAAATTTTTTCCGCTATAGGGATAAAATTCGGCTTGAATATGTTTTGTGTACATATACATCCTACAAAATTCTTTACGGATCGGTCCATTATTGGTCATTGGTAAAGCCCACTTCCGAAAATCACTTAAACGCTAATTCTAAAGCTATACAGATAAAATTCGACTTGAATATGTTTTGTGTACTTATAAATCATTCTACCACTTTTTTTCCGGGTCGGTCCATTATTGGTCTTAGCTCCCATATAAGGCCCACTTTCGAAAATCACTTAAACGCTCATATTTCATTGTCAAATAAAGTTATCTTGATAAAATTCGACACAAATATGTTTTGTCTTTATATGAATCACTCTACGGATTTTTTTCCTGATAGGCTCCCATTTAAGGTCCACTTACGAAAATCACTTAAACGCATATATTTCTTTGAATAATAAAGCTATCGGGATAAAGTACGACTTGAATATGTTTTGTGAGCATATAAATCATTCTACCAATTTTTTCCGAATATGCCCGTAATTGGTCATAGCTCCTATATAAAGTCCACTTCCGAAAATCACTTAAACGCACATATTTCATTAATTGATAATCTATTGGAGTAAAATTAAACTTGATTTTTTTTTACATATAAATCATTATAAATTACTTAAATGCACATTGACAATCAAAGTTATCGGGATAAAATTCTACATAAATGTGTATTTTGTGTATATACGGAATTTTTTTCCGGATCGGCCCATAAGTTGTATTGGCTCCCTGTAAAGCATTTAATACCACCTTATTCGTTATTAAATGATTATATATGGATAAAATTCGACATGAGTATGTTCTGTGTATAGCACTTAATACCACCTTATTCATTGTTAAATGATTATATATGGATAAAATTCGACATGAGTATGTTCTGTGTATAGATAAATCATTCTATTAACATTTTTTCGAATTGGCCTAATTAATATAAATTTTTCTGGACTTATATAAATTAGTTCGACATATGCATAAATGTTAGTACTCTCAATACGGAAACAAAAATGTTGCCAAGTTATCTAAAAATTAGATAGCTAAATGGATTTTAATAAAAAGTAGCTTGCTGGTGGAGGGTATTTAAGATTCGGCATAGCCGAATATAGCACTCTTACTTGTTTGTTTGTGGGTTTGTTTGAAGTCTATAGACGGCTAAACGGCTGAACCAATTTTATTGAAATTTTCACAGTCTCTTCCTGTATAGGCTACTTTTTATTTCGAAAAAGTAGGAGAGGTGCCACGCCCACATACAAAATAAGTTTTAAAAGTCGCATATCTCAGAAACTTCATGAGTTGGAGTCCTCAAATTTGGTATGGACAACTTTCACGTCCATAACAATATTTTTGGATAAAATGGGCGGAATGGCTATAGTGGGCGTGGCACAAGAAAATCTTAAATAAATATATCTGAGAAAATATAACAGATAGAGTCAAATTTTGTCGGAACCACTTTAGTGTCAATATGATTATTTAAGAAAAAAGGGAGCGTATTAGAAGTAGGGGGCGTGGCACCCCCCATATGAATTAAATACAAAAATTCGCTTATGTCGGAAACCTCCCATATGAAATAAGTAGAAAAAATCTTACGTCTGGGAAACAATTAGAGCAAAAATCCTTTGACGTCAATGCGAACATTTGGGTAATAAATTGACAGACTAGCAAATTGGAACCTCCCATATGAATTAAATATAGAATTCATATATCTGAGAAACTATTAGAGCTAACAAAATTGATATAAAAAACTTTGACATTTATGTGAACATTTAGAGAAAAATGCGCGGACTTTCAATGGGACCTTGGCATCTCCAATATAAATTAAAAACAAAATTTCGTACATCTGGGAAACTATTTTAAAAAATTGGCGAACTTGCAATAATTTGCGTGGCATCCCCAAAATGTAAAAAATGTATATCTGGAAACTATTATAGTTAGAATCTTCAAAATCGTGTTTTTTATATACATTGATTTTAGGGTAGCAAAGCACACTGGGTATAGCTAGTCTATAAATGTATATAAAAATGAATGTGTGTTTATTTGTTTGTGGGTTTGTTTGTTTGTTTGAAGTCTATAGGCGGCTAAACGGCTGGACCGATTTTCTTCAGATTTTAACAGTACCTTCCTGTATATCTGTAAGGAACTATAGACTACTTTTTATTTTAAAATTTCAAGTATCTTGGAAACTGGTACAATTAGAGTCCACAAATTTTGCACGGACAACTTTGATATCCATAAGAATATTTTTGAAAAAAATGGGTGGAATGACTATAGTGGGCGTGGCACCTTCCATATTAAGAAAATATTAAATCAGTATATCTAGAAAAATGTAACAGTTAGAGCCCTCAAATTTGGTCGGAGCCACATAAGTCTCAATATGATTAGTTAGGATAAAAAGTGGGTGGACTAGCAGTAGGGGGCCTGGCACCTCCCATATTAATTAAATACACAAATTCGTTTATCTTGGAAACCATTAGAGTTAAAAGCTTAAATTTTGCACAAAGAACTTTAGCATCCATGTAAATATTTTGGGTAATAAATTGGCGGACTACCAATGAGGGGAGCGGCACCTCCCATATGAATTAAATACAACAAAATATTTTATCTAAGAAACTAATAGAACTAGATTCCTAAAATTTTGCAAAAAGGACTTTCATATTCATCTGAACATTTTGGGAAAAAAACGGACTTTCATCAGGGGGTGGCTTGGAACCCCCATATGAATTATATAGAAAAATGTGTATATCTGAGATACTGTGGAAGCTAGAATCTTAAAATTTTACATGAAGAATTTTGACATTCATGTGAACATTTAGAGAAAAATAGGCGGACTTTCAATGGGGGGATTGGCCCCTCCCATATGAATTAAATACAATACAATATTATTTACATTTTCATAGCTTACTTTAAAATCCTTATTAGCGTTCGGAAAAATTGGCGAACTAGCAATAATTTGAGTGGCATCTGTCATGTGTAAGTGGGTTTTTTTGCTTTTAGGGTAGCAAAGCACACTGAGTATAGCTAGTTTAGTATAAATAAATTCTGAATAACAGTACAGATATCTAAATTTCCTTAAATATTTCACACACATGCATACCTGGAAGTTATTAAAATATTTTTAAAGCATATTTTAAGGCGCTATAAAATATTATAGAAAATCGTGTTTATAATGCTGCGAAAAAACCCTATTTCCACAAATATTTGATTAACTAAAAGGTTATTAATATAAAAGAAGCTGGTGGAGGGTATTTAAGATTCGGCTCAGCCGAATATAGCTCTCTAACTTGTTTTTAAATAATTTTTTTTTCAAAATATGCCCTTTTTTGCTTAAAAGAAAGCTTATACAATTTCCTTAAGGGCTTTATAATCCCATAATGGGATGCGAGTTGAATATCAATATCAAAAAATATTTTTTTAACTCAAGAATACATTTTTTTTAATATTTGGCAGTTAATTTTCCCCTATATTTCCAAAATGGACGTTTTAGTTGCCTTTTTTATGCTCAAAAGAAAGCTTTGACCACTACCTTTAAGAGATTGGGATTATTTAGTGGGATCCAAGGGGAATATGTTGAAAAATAACAAGTTAGAGTGCTATATTTCGACTATGCCAGCAAGCTACATTTTATTAAACCCCATTTAACTATCTAGTTTTAGATAGTGAGGGTACTATCATTTAGTAATTTCATTATGCATATGTGGAACTTATATTGATTAGTTGGAAAAAAATTACATTAAAGTGATATGGATATGGACTTTTCACGGGTGCTATGACCTATTATGGGCTGATCTTGTCGATGCCAAAAAATTTAGTAGAAGTTTAATATTTTAGCAGAACGATTTACCTATACACAGGACATACTCATGTTCACAAAACATATTCAAGTTGAATTTTATCCTGATAAACTTTTATCGTCAATTAAATTGAGCATTTAAGTTATTTTTGGAAATGTTCCTTATATGGAATTTGTGCCAATTATGGACCGATTCCGGAAAAATTTCGCATAATGTTTTATATACAAACATATTCACGTCGAATTTTACCCCAATAGCATTATTAGTTAATGAAATATGTTACGGGTCTATCCAGAAACAATTCGTAGAGTGATTGATACATACACAAACATTTATTTATTTGTACATTACAATACAATTACATATTCTATTCTTAACTAATTTACCAAGCAGGGTGACGATGACCATACGCCCTTATTAAATTCTGAGTCGATCTAGCTTTGTCCGTCTATATGTCCTGGTTAAAAACACGCTCACGTTAAAACTAAGCAAATTAAATCAACCAAATTCACTGAACATATTCACTAAGCAGATTGGTATTGAAAATCAGAAAAATCGGTTTCAAAACAGAGTATGAAGACAAACGAAACATTTCACAAATTGTTCCATATTGTACAAATTTTTCAAAATTTTTAAACCGTTTTGTACATGTGCAAAACCAAAACAAATACTATTTAAGTGAGAAAGAGCGAAGAGCATTTACTAGCTTTGTTTTACTAGCAATTTGTACATCTACTGTTATACTTATGTGCACAAGGGTATTTTTCGATATCTTAATTGGTTATGATTTAGCAAAAGTACCTATGAGGTTTTCCACATATTAAATGAGTTGATTTAAATCATAACAACGCCGTATATTATTTTATTTACACTAGTCAATCTAACACCGTGTATATTGATCTTCTCTCTCCTTTTGGTGCATCCATGAACTTAAAATCACTTTTTTGGTCGATTTAAACTCGTCCGTCCTTCCTTTAATATTTCTATTGGAACTTTTATGTAAAGAACTGGCGATAATTATATGAAAAAACGAAGTAGGCTGTATTTCGCATTTCGATTTTTATGGAATTTGGTGGGAATAGTCTACGTACTTAGTAGATTATGTCCTCCAAATTAAATTTAAAATTTAAAGTATAATTGCAACTTCTATACCTATCAGAAATTTTGCATAAACAGATACTGTGCTAATTTGCCGAAATTCTAAGATAAATGATTTAATAAGAATTAGTAAAGTATTTTCTACTAATTGATGCAAGAATAGTATCACAATATCTTTAAAGTATTAATCAGCTGATATTTTTTTAAGTAACACAGCTAAGGAAAATGAAATTGTATTGTATACAATAGTTGTAATAACATCTTAACTCGTACGACGGACAATAATCGCGATATATGCAAAGATTTGTTACTCATGATATTTGACTTCTACTATCTCACCATGACTTTTAGTTCTTTATTTACATTTTCTAGATGATGTTGTATACTAGTTTTTATTTTACCGTCTTAAATTCTAAATTTTGGTCAATTTGTCAGATAATTTTTAATAGATTACGTTTACAAATATTGCTGAAGTTATGAATGTAATGCTAACATCCGCTACATGGTATTATAATTTGGTCAAATATACCCCTTAAACCCAAATTTCGAACGAAATCTCCAAATCTGTACATAAAATGGGAAGAATTTTATAATTTAAAATTGTTATCCAAAAAGTCATATGTGGAGTAGTTTTGAATTGCGCTAAAACGCGTTAAAAACTCAGTTGTTTTTTAAAAAACTGAAATATTTTGCCAAAATATTTTTAATTGACCCAGTTTGATTGGTATTGAAAATGCGAAATATCGGTCAACGATTTCCTATTCAGAAAATTACTATATTGCTTAAAAAAGCATCTATAGCGATGAAATTCAATATAAAAAAGTTTTATTGGAAATGTATTTGTCAAAGTTTATGAGGATCGGTACATAATTGACTCTATCCCTCATAAAAAGTCTCCTCAGAAAATGGCTTTAAAGCTCATAATGTACTGCAATATATGAGATTTTATGAGAATTGGTCCATAATTGACCATACGTCTCATATAAGATGCCGTACAGAAAATTACATTAACGCTCATAACTGTCTTCATAATACCAGTTTAGCGACGAAATTAACATAGTTACAAG